>NC_135492.1:24155020-24497536 GCF_052094955.1 Ictidomys tridecemlineatus | reverse complement strand
TTTGTGGTTCTTTGTGATCAACTTTCTCAGCTTCAATATACGAGTGCAAACATACAGGATTTGTGAAATATGAAAAATCACTAGAAAAAGACAGTTTCCCATGGTAAATCTGGAAAAAAAGAATATAAATTTAAAAATTGTAGACTGTAATCCCAGTGCCTTGGGAGGCTAAGACAGGAGGATGGTGAGTTCAAATCCAGCAACAGCAAGACCCTGAGCAACTTGGTGAGATGCTGTCTCTAAATAAAATACAAAATAGGAGTGAGGATGTGGCTCATTGGTTGAGTGCCCATGTGTTTACTCCCTGGTACTCCCCAAATATATTAGGGTTCATGTTTAATCACTAAGCCTTAGTTATTTTTTAGTGAGATCTATATATAAATGGCATATGCCAATTCTTATGCATTTATTTTATGTAAGTCAAATATTATATAAATATTTTTACAGTATAGGCTTAAATTGATCTATATTATCATGTAAAAAATAACTTAAAAATTGTTTTAGATGTAGCTGAATGCCTGCAATTTCATTGGCTCAGGAGTCAGAGGATTGCAAGGCCAAAGTTCAGTAACTTAGCAATATTTTTCCCCAATATAGAAAATGGCTGGTGATATAGTTTAATGACTAAGTGCCCTGGGTTAAATCTGTGGTACAAAGAGGAGGAGGGTTTTAAAATCACCTTGTCTCAACAACAAAAACAAATGTGAAATTTAAAACCAACAACTGCATTCTATCACTTTTCTGTGACAAACAGAATCTGCTTTAATTCATTTTAAACATTTGAATCCTACACCATCCAAGTTTTCTAAATCTCAATAAATGACATGTTTTAATCACGTGTGTCTCCAGGCCATTAGATGAATTTAAGATCAGTGTAGCTGAGGAAAATGCAGTCATACAAACTGGAGTGTGCAGGTGCCATGAATTTTCAGTAATAGTGAAGAACTCATAAATGGGTTGTTTATTGCCTTGAAAGTGTTGGAAAATTGTTTTCTGATGATCAACTTCTATACTAATATTGGGAAAAACTTAGACCCTTTCCTGATAGTATGCTTAAATAAAGGGACCCAATTTCATGCAATAATGAGGAGAACTTCATACAGGTAGTGGCCAGGAGAAAGCCCAGTCTGGTGATTCTGCTGGCTCCAGTTTTGAACCATAGTCATCACTAAATGATGTGCATCAAGTATGATTAAAATTGTGTAAATGCACCATGGTAGTGTTGTGAAGAAATATCTATAGTAACGTCCCTGCTGAGGCTCTATTGTTGTTAAGAAGCATCCTGGAGAATGGGAATGATTCACAGATGACTGAAATCCTGAGCTATGTACCTTCCCAGCTGTGCACATTATGCCTGGCACAACATAGTCCAGGAGATCATGAGACATAACACAAGCTCTCTGACATCAAGGAGGTAATCTGAGAAACACCCCTCAAACAAGGGTCTACGGAATGATACTTCCAGCTTGGTCCATGGGTGCCCTATCATACTGGGCACTCATGTCCTTTATGCACTGGAGAAATCAAGCTGCCCCTAGAGTGGGCATTCTGTGTGGAAGGATATGTAAATCACAGGGAATCTAACAGATTTCTAAAATAGGTTACATTTGAAGAATTCACATATGGTAAGAAGAAGGAAAGGCCAAGGGAGGAGATGAGAAAAAACAGATCACACATGAAAGAGAAATTTCCAAAAAAAAATCACAAGTTTTGTTTGTTAGAGCTGATAGTAAAGACTCCCTCTAGTACCTGGATCCAAAAAGGAGTCATGTTAGAGATGGTGCTGTCACTAAAGTCAGGGGAGGCTGTGTGATACATGCACCATCATCTGTGTGGCAACCATCTAGTGAGGACTGCTCAGGCAGTGGACACGAGCTGGTGGTTAGGACAGAAGTAGAGAGAATTAAAGGAGAAGGACACCCCACTGCAAGTTAGGGTTATTTGGACCCTCTGGGTGGGCACATTCCATGGTGAAAGTGAGGAAGAAACATCTCTTCTCCCATATGCAGTGTGAGCCCCATGCTGTTCACAACCGGAGAGGAAATAGGATCTGTCACCCCTAACAACACATACGCAGGCTTAAAGCTTGGGGTTGTCCTCATTACCCAGCTCAGCTTCACAACTACTTCCAACCCTCCCCATGTCCTCTTGGTATTCACTAACAGACAAAAGGGAGATGGAGAATTGAGACTGGTCTTGCTTCAAGCAAGTGGGTTGGGACTGATGTCAGCTTTGGCAGAAACCTCTTACATGTGGCTCTTTCTGTGCTGGGAATCTATGAAGAGCACTAGGGAGAAATGACTGACACCTGAGAGAGGGCAACACCATTACCCAGCACCTCTGCTGCAAAACACACCCTCCTGTAACACGACAAGCAAACCCTGGGCAAGACTTGACTGAATGAATGGCAGCTCTTTGTGAGAAGTAGAAATGAGAACCATGGGTTGCTTTTGTAAATTGTCAGGGTTTGAAAATACAGCTCAGGTTTCACAGTTACATCTATAGTATTTATATTACTATTATTTGAAATTTCTCATGAGAAAAGCCACTAGAAGAGAAATTGTTCTTTAAAGTCAAGAAAGAAGAGGCCTCAGAGGTGCTTCTCTGTGGGGACAAGTGCATGAAGTACTGCATACAGGGCATAGGTTCAGGGCGTCTGAGTGGCAGGCCACCCCCTTTGCTAGGCACGTGATGGCAAATTGCTTACCCCATCGGCACAGCTCTGGGCACGAGGCCATGTGTTACAGTCCCACTCTTTGATTGTTCACTGCAAAGACAGTTAGCAGACATTACATTGGTGGCTGTCTATATTTTCTTAGGCATTGCCTGAGTACATATACATGGTAACTGCACAATAAAATCAGGCCTGCTTCATAATTGGTCTCTGGAGGACTTGATTAGAGACCCCACAGCCACACTCTCCTCTACCCTGTTCTGTGTATCTCCTCAGGGATGAGAGAGCCCATGCACTTCTCTGCAGACCCCAAGCTCTCATTCTGGGAAACCTACATGATCCTGCAGGAGGGTCTTTTTCCCCTGACTGATGTTGCGATGGAAGAGTCAAGTTCATCTTTCAGCTTTATCTTGCTTTGTGTGTCTTAGGGTCACATTTATCTGTGCATGCTAGTGACATGAAAAATTGAATTTTGGAAAAAAATCTGAAAGTGACCAGGGCAGGATGGGTTTCAAGTGTCCTGAATGTTCATCTAAGCAAAATTGAATTTACACATTTCCATTATTAGATATTTCAAAAGGTTTTTAGTGATTAAAAACAGAATGGACTAATACATAAAAATATTCTTCCAAATTCTTGTGAATTATATTCCTAAGACTATAATTTGGCACCATGAATTGGAACTTACCAGCACATTTATTTGATTTTCTAAAATATTTAATGTACTTCCTTCTGATCACGGTCCCTTGTTTGACATTTACCAACTGAAAGTTCTTAACCATGTGCGATTCCATTCTATAAAATGAGGTTTTGAACATAGAACCTCATTTCCCTCTAAAGATTTCAAAATGTACAATTACTCAAACCATAATGGTTCTATGAGTTATGAAGATGACCAAAGCAAGATTATCAATCAAAATATTAAAACTTATTAATTCCCTGGTAATAACTATACACATTAATACTGTTTAAAATCTCTACATGACATACCATATGTAAGTTATGTCCCATGAAGTTATTAAATTGAAAAATGAAGAAGTAAAACTGACATTCCCTATAAAAAAAATTGACTCATTTTAGCAGGATCTCAAAGAAGCAAACACCTTTAGAAGACAACATCCTCATTACACCATACAGAACATGGTCCTCTGGGCTCCAACAGTTCTAATGAGGTCAGAGGACCATGTTGTGTATGGTGCAATGAGGATATTGTCTTCTATAGATATTTACTACTTTAATAAGCAAAGAAGCTACTGGAAAAGCTCACTAGTAGACCGAATTCCCTCCTCCAATGCCCTTTTTAGAATCCACACTAAGTCTGCATCTGAGAACACAGAGGTACTTTGTCACCTGAATAAGCTGAGCAGAGCACAAACACTTGTAAGTTTTATGGAAAGGATGTGTTTTCGTTCTGTCTCTGCAGATTTGTAATTTTAATGTCTGTAGAAAAGCAAGAAGTTCCCACTGGAGAACACAGAACTGTGGCTTCCCCAGTGGGACATGTCATCTCTCTCAATTTTATTGTCTTCTCTGATGGATAACAGCAATCCAAGAGATCTGGGCTTCAAACTCTTCAAGTTTCCTGGCCACATCTGGAAAAGGATCTTGATTGAGATCATTTTCTCATGTTGATAAGGAAACTTAAATTACTCTAATTCTGGTCCTAAAATTAAATTTGTCCAACCCTGTCCCACAACCTATAATGCCTCTACTTTGATGTGAGGGACTCCTGGTGCCCCCATAATTTCCCTGAAGCCCTGAAGTGTGTGATGGGCCCCTCTTTCCTAGTTTGCACATGGACCACACTTTCTTGGGGTTAGTGATGGTTTGGTGAGTCATCCTTTCCAAAGTGACAGTTCTGTGGCTCAAGCTCTAAGAGAAATATTAAAATTAAGAAAAGAAGTGGAAGACCTATAGGTCACATGTTATAGAAATCACAGGAAGATGGAATCTAGTCAGAGCCAAGGCAGAGTCCGAGCTGGAGTCCACTCTAAACCTACATGATCAACTCCACCTTCTCTGAGAGAAAACCATATAAAAAGCAGGCTCAGTCTCCTGGGTACTGTATATAAATATGCATAAAAGCATTAAAGTGCTATAATTAAAAAGGATCCCCATTATCTGGAGTCAAAAGAAAGGACAGTCATTTCAAGCAGATCCACTTATGTTCCAGTTGTAGAAATCAGAAGATAGTTCTTGAACACTGCCATTATCGACATGGGAAGGGTAAGTATAAGCATGCTAATAAATTAAATATTTATTTTTTCTAGAGGTAATGTAAATTTGGACTAAATGGAAATATATAAAATGAAAACTAATATCCACAGACAGAAATTCCACATGGATGGGATGAGGGAGTTTGGAAAACTGAAGAAGAAAGTCACAATAATTGCTAAATCATGAGACTTATAAAGCCAAATGAGAGGGAAACATAAAACAGGAAAAGGGTGCAAGTCATTGAACAAGTATTTCAGCATATGAACAGTTAGGAAAGACACATCAAGGCTGGAGGAAAAGAATCCCCTCATGCAGCCCCCATGCTGGACCAGCCACATGAAAGTTTTGTGCCTTTGGTGAATTGGGCTCTGCCTTACTCCCTGGCATAGCCCATTAATCACCAACGTGCCACCTGGAATTCTGTCCCTCATACACACTCACCTCCTGGGAGGCTTCTGAATGCACCATGGCAGAGGGTTGGCCAGTACTCCCAACTTTGTGGAGCCAAGAAGAGCTCATTGGAGAGGTGGATAATTGCAGACCACACCTTTGTTGTAATGTGGACATGCTGAATAATTAGATGTTGTTGAGTCCAAACTCTTTATAGCCATGATTTTTCATAAAAAGGAAAATAATTTCATGTCTAATTGTGAGGATTAGGCCAAAACATACTGAACAAGTGGGTTCCAACCAGTTCAAGAAGGCTCTCTGTGGAGCTGGGCATGGTAGTATTTGCCTCTAATCTCAGCAGCTTGGAAGGCTGAGGAAGGAGGTTCATGAGTTCAGAGCCAGCCTCAGTAAAAAAAAAATTTACTAAGCAGATCAGTGAGATCCTGTTTCTACATAAAATAAGGGTAGGGAGGTGGATCAGGGGTTGAGTGCCCCCGAGTTCAATCTTCATCATCGTACCACCCCCCAAAAAAGAAGAATGTCTGGGGAGTGAGTCTCAGGCTTTGGATTTATAACAGCTTTCATGGAGGTTCTAAAGTGTAGAACTAGTATAGAATAAGTGTTATGGGCCAAGCTCTGGGGTGGATGTGCATGCATTTGAATCCAGGCATTTATATATATATTATAGATTTGATGTTGACCTACTGATGGAATATTTTCTACCCAAGGCAAGTATGTGCTTTAGTTAAAGTCTGAAATAGTAGATATATAATTTAATAGTCTGCAGCTACATATAGAAAGATAACAGTCATCAGAAAATCATGCATGTGAAGCTAGATCATTTCATGACTCTTCAGAACATGTAGATCTATAAGGCAAGATAGTAAGAGAAACAATAAAACTGAAACATTCATTAACTTGGATGCCATTTAAAAATCTGAGGTAATGTTGGTCCACAATCTGACTTCCATAACAAGACCCCTACAGCACAAAAATTAAAAATCAAGAATAAATAAGGGAGATATATTCAAAGTAAAAAGCTGCTTCTCAGCAAAAGAAACAATAATGTGAAAAAAGAACCTACAGATTTTATACAAATCTTTATCACACGTAATTCAGAAAAAGCACTAATGTCTAGGGTATATAAAGAAATAAAAATTACCACAAAGAACAACAACAAAAACCAATTAACAAATGAACTCTATAACTGAACAGACACTTCACAGATGAAATATAAACCATTAACAAATATATGAAGAAACATTCCACCCATCTAGCAATTAGGAAAATGTAAATCAAAATTACTTTAACATTTTATCTCACTTCAGTCAAAATGGCAATCATTAATAATACAGGCAACAATAAATGTTGGTGAGGTTGTGGGGGAAAAGGAACACTCACACATTGCTCTTGAGATTGACTCCAAATTGGTGCAACCACCATGGAAAGCAGTATGGAGACGCCTTGAAAAACCAGAATGGAACCATCATTTGACCCAGCTATCCGTCTCTTTGGACTATACCCAAAGGACTTAAAAGCAGCATACTAGAGGGAAACAGCTGCACCAATGTTTATAGAAGCACAATTCATGTTAGGTAAACCATAGAACCAACCTGTTCCCTTCAACAGATGAATGGATAAATAAAATGTGGTATATATAATTCCCCCCACCAATAGAATATTACTTAGCTTTAAAGATGAATGAAACTATGCCATTTGGTGGTAAAAAGATAGAGGTGAATAATATCATGTTAAGGGAAATAAGCTGCCACCCCCCCACAGAAACACAAAGACCAAATGTTCTCTCCAATAAGTGTATGCTAATGCACAATGGGGTTGGAAAAGAATAGTTGTTTTGATTAAGTAGAGAGGAGTGCAGGGAGGGGAGGGAATATGGGGATAGAAATGATAGTAGAATGAAACAGGCATTACATATAATACATAATATATAGAGATGCTAAAGAAATCAACAAGGGAGGGGGAGAGAATAGAAATTCATTGGATTAGACAAAGTTGGATTGAAGAAAAGGGAAATAGGAGTACAAATGACAGTAGAATGAATCAGACACAACTTTTCAATGTTTATATATAAATACACCACCAGGGAAGGTCCACACCATGTACACCTCAAGAATGGAATGCTAACTAAAATGAGTTTTACTCCATGTATAATATGTCAAAATTTGCTTTACTATCATGTATACCTAAAAAGAGTAAGAAATTTTAAAAATGACAAGGGAAAATTTGTATACCGAGAAGGTTTGTCACTTAAAAACACTTCAATGAATGGTAGTGTTATTAAGGTTAAATAAAAGTATAAAAGTGTACCTTGAGCCCATACAAAACAACAATGGTAAATAGAGTTGCCCAAGTCAGTCTGCACAACTAGGTATAATCCCAAAATTTTAGGTTTACAACTCTTTTCTATTTGTTTTACAAAGCAGAACAAGAACAATACTTACAAGTTGAGCAGAGAGGAAACATTACATAGCAGTGTTATACTATGAATAGTGCTGTGGGCACTCAAAGCATTCTCAATTTCCTCCCCCGTGCAATAAAAAATCATGCAGTTGAAGACACACTAGTTACTGATTAGATAACACATACATGTGTTTGTGACATTCAGTTTGTGGGCAGCTGCTCAACTTGGCAGGTCAGATCCAATAGATAAGGAAGACACTCTCTTCACCCAAGACAGTGTTTCCTTGAGTCATACTATGAAAACAAGAGAGAAAGCAAAAGTGAAAGACACAGGCAACTGTATTGCCAGACTAGGAAAACCCAACCACTGAACCTATGTACTGGGGAGTCCCAAAGAGCTTTTCAGGGTCCTGACTGGGAAGTGCTGGGCAGAGCATCCTCTCCACAGGTGAGAGTCTGAAGTCTTGTTATAACTTGTATTGAAAGTGAGGCCGAATAAATACAAGTTAGAACAAAGAAAACTTCATTCCATCATCTTGCATGACCTGGTGATCCCCTGAAGAACACCAAGTCCTCCCAAGAGCAGATCAGATCCTAGAGGAGCGGGTGATAGCCTTGAGATGACTAAATAAATTGGGATTCCAATGAGTGAGCCAACCAGCCAGATGCATTGAGAAACCAGCATTCTTTATCTGTTTCATCAAGGACTTCAGACATTATTCAAACAAGAAAAGGGAAGATCTTTAGTATTTTCCTTAGACCTCTAGGACTGAATCTTCCCTCCTGGCCTTATAAAGAGTTTAAACTCTCATATGTAAAATGAAGCCAGTTTTCTGCATAAAATAATGTGGACATAAGCATGAAACCTAGAGATTTACACTTTGGAATAACAAATGGTGTGAATATTATTCTCCTAGAACTTATCATTATATTTCAATATTTATTTTCCCCAATAAAGTTAAATGAAATGTTGGTGGGTGGTGTTTTGTTGACCCAAAAGGCTCACATATGCAGAGAATATTGTGTTTTTACATTTTGAACAGGACTTGTAGATGAGAGTCTAAGGTTTATTTCAATCAAAATTGTGTTTCTCTCTCTGTGGTGTCATGGGCTATTGGAGCTATAAGATCTGAGGAGGGACATGGTTAGTTTATAGTATCTTATAATTACTGGGTTGCAGAGGGTTCTGGGAGACCATGACACATGCTATCTACCATATAATTCAATAAGTATAACAAACATTATATTCTGAATTATTAAGTAGTACCAAAGGGTCTACAAAATCAAAATATATAATGAAATAAAAAAATGTGGGGACATAAATGCTCCTACAGTATGTCTTTTTCTTTTTACAGTCATCATTTTACATGTTTCTAGCTACACTTTTTTACTGGGTATGCAAAACTAAAGAGGTGGTACCAAATTGTGATGTTTTTCCTACACTAGAGGCGTGTATAGTCACCTCAGTGATGAAGGTCATAGAATTCATGAGGAACTGCATGGTTTCTTCAGTCCAAGAGTCAGGATGGGCTTATGGACCATGTGGATTCCCCAGGACATTAAGACTATTTCCCCCTTCAGCAACCCTCCTTTATTGCCTGAATACGCACCTTGGCTCCTAGTCTCTTGGGTCTTTCTCCTCTCCCTGATTGGGAGCTTGTATAACTCTCTGGAGTTGTAGATCCCTTAGGAAGTACTGCTAATCTATAAGGTGAAATGTTAAATTCATAATTCAAACTAGGGATATCTGGGCATTATTTTAGTATCCCTCGGTCCTTCCTATAACTGTCTTAATTTTCCCATAATTACAAACAAGAGAGTATATAATTTACATAAATAATATTATCCAAATAATACTTGATTAAACATATGAAATAATTAATTGAGAGGTTATAGCATTATTTACCCAACAGAATGTTTTACTATTGCATCGATCCATTAGCAAAGTGAATAGTGGGAGATGTGTGACTTAATAACATCATTAAATGCATGACAAGGTTAACATTAAGAAATTCACACTTTATTTAGCAACAAATTACATCTGTTATGAAATATAAGTAAAAACGCTCTGTAAAACTTGCATGGTGGACCATGCTTTGACCCTAGGGATGTGAGAAGCTTTGCAAGTTCAAAGTCAGGCTCCATAACTTAGTGAGGACCTATGCAACTTAGCAAACCCTATCTCTAAATAAAAAAGAAAAAAATCTGAGGATGTAGTTTACTGATTAAGTGCCCCTAACTTTAAGGAGCTCTGAAAATTTTAAATTTTAAATTTCATATAAATCTTAAGAGACTCTGAAATAATCAACTCCAGTTGTGAAAAATGAGACTCTTTAGTAATTGTTGATTTATACTAAAATTATATCCTTTTAGGGATGCACAATTCTATACTTGTATTTTCTTATTTCTCTCATATCACCTAAAGATGTTAAGAAAAATTTCAGCAAATGTCCAAAGTGATTACCCATTTTCTATATTTAAATGTTTTTCTCTCTCCTAGGTCCCAAATACTTCAAGGGATGGGCTATAGATATGAAACTTACTACCATCTTTATATTTGTCAAGGTGTTTTTGTAAATATTTTGCTGTTATCTAAGGTACACACTTTGAACAGATGCTACTCCACATTTGCTACAGATATGAGGTCAGTAATTTAAAAATGTCGGAAATTTGAATACAGTCTTGGACACATTCTTTGGGTTTCCATATGCTATAAACCCTCCAGTGTTTTAAAAATGATGGATCAATGGCCAAAAGCTTTGCAAAAATTTTTCCGTACATCCTCTCTCTAGTATGAATTCTGATATGCTGAGTAGGATGTGAACAACTATTGGAGACTGTGTCACCTATTATATATTTATATGATTTCTGTGCTATCATATCTCTGGTGTGAAATAGTGTTGACTACTGTGAAATAGGGTTGATTCATCCTTAAAGACATTGATGCAATGTTTTCATTGTAAAACTTCTCTCCAGTATAAAATCTATAATGTTTAGTAAGATGTGATCTTCAATATTAAAAGCTTTGCCATTCTTCACATTTATAGGACTTCTCTCTAATATGGGTTCTCTGATGTCGAGTAAGTGATGATTGTTGATTAAAATCTTTGCCACATTCTCTACATTTGTAGGGCTTCTCTCCAGTGTGGATTTGCTGGTGCCGAGTAAATGATGATTTTTGATTGAAACTCTTGCCACACAATTTACATATGTAGGGCTTCTCTCCAGTATGAATCCTTTTGTGACGATCAAGATGTGAGATGCTATTAAAAGCTTTTACACATTCTTTACATTTGTAGGGCTTTTCTCCAGTGTGGATTCTCTGGTGCTGAGTAAGTGACCATCTTTCCCTAAAATTTTTGCCACATTCTTCACATTTGTAGGGCTTCTCTCCAGTATGAATCCTTTTGTGACAATTAAGCCGTGAGATGGTATTAAAACCTTTGCCACATTCTTTACATTTGTAGGGCTTCTCTCCAGTGTGGATTCGCTGGTGCTGAGTAAGTGATGATTTGTGACGGAAAATTTTGCCACACACTGTACACATGTAGGGCTTCTCTCCAGTGTGCATTCTCAGGTGCCGAATAAGATCTATTTTTTGATTAAAACTTTTGCCACATTCTTTACATTTGTAGGGCTTCTCTCCAGTATGAATCCTGTTGTGGCAATCAAGATTTGAGTTTGTATTAAAACTCTTGCCACACACTTTACATTTGTAGGGCTTCTCTCCAGTGTGGATTCGCTGGTGCTGAGTAAGTGATGATTTGTGACGGAAAATTTTGCCACACACTGTACACATGTAGGGCTTCTCTCCAGTGTGCATTCTCAGGTGCCGAATAAGATCTATTTTTTGATTAAAACTTTTGCCACATTCTTTACATTTGTAGGGCTTCTCTCCAGTATGAATCCTGTTGTGGCAATCAAGATTTGAGTTTGTATTAAAACTCTTGCCACACACTTTACATTTGTAGGGCTTCTCTCCAGTGTGCATTCGCTGGTGCTGAGTAAGTGACGATTTTTCACCAAAACTCTTGCCGCACACATTACATTTGTAGGGCTTCTCTCCAGTATGAATCCTGTTGTGGCAATCAAGATTTGAGTTTGTATTAAAACTGTTGCCATACACTTTACATTTGTAGGGTTTCTCTCCAGTATGAATCCTGTTGTGGCGATCAAGATTTGAGTTTCTATTAAAGCTCATGCCACACACTTTACATTTGTAGGGCTTCTCTCCGGTATGAATTCTCTGGTAATTTTTAAGGCTTGGGTTTTGACTGAAACCTTGGCAAAATAGTTTACATAAGTGGGGCATCATTCCAGGGTTTGTCCACTGGTGACAAATAAGATTTGAGCTTTTACTAGAAGTTTTGTCACATTCTTTGCATTTGCATGGCATATCTCCTGTATTAACTCTGTGATGTTGAGTAAAGTTCTTGAGTGCATTGCATTCTTCACATTGGTAGGTTTTCTCTGCAGAATAAATTTTTTGGTGTTGAGTAAGTGTTGAAACACTTTTTAAGGCTTTCCTACACTTTTTACATTTACAGGTCTCTCCTTCAGTCTAAATCCTCTGATACTTAACAAGTTGTAACTTTGCACTAAAAGTTTTTTCACATTCTTTAAATTTGTAGAATTTATCACTGTCATAGTATCTGCTGTGTTTAAAAAATATATCAAAGAATTTGCTCTCTCAATATCTTCTATACTTATAGGGCTCTCTTTCTCTATAAATTCTCTTGTATTAAGCAAGCTCTGCACTGTGGTTAAGAGCCCTTTCACATATCTTACACTTGCAGGTTTTCTCTTGGCTATGAATATTTTAATGAATACTAGTTTTTGATCACTAAAGCAAGACTTTCCTACATTTTTCATCTTGGTAAATTTCCTTTAGACAAGGACTAGGATTTCTCTATATTCATAATTTTTATCACCAATATAAATATACTGGTCATTACTCAGGGTAGAAACATGGCTCTTTGTGTTACTTATAGCATTATCTATATAGTGCACTTTCCACAAATCTGTATCAGAATTGTCATTGAGCAATAGTGGGGAAGTAGAAACATTTCTACAATTCTTAATATTATCTATTTGGGCACAAGGAGAAATTCAACTTTTGTTTCAGAAAAATGTACATTTTATAAAGAAACTCCCAAAAGGATCACTTTTAGAAACAACATTTCTGTGCAAATGTTTGAGTGGAATTTTAAATCAGTACTACTTTTATAATTGGCCAAGTTAAAAACTGATGCATGGACTAGATTTCAAATTTTCCACATTGCCTTTCAGTTCAAAAATGGCTGTGGATTTATTCTTAAAGACATATAAATCTCCTCAAAATCATTGGAATACATTGAATTTTTGTTTCAGAAATTAATTGTCTCTGGTGTCTTTTGACCATAAAATTTTTATCATAAATAGGGACTACTGATTGATTTTGTCTATTATAATACAATTTTTGAACTTTACTCTCACCTATATTTTCCCATTGTTTTCTTGGTTGTATATAGTCAAAGTCACACTTTCCATATCTTCCCTCTGTCTCTTTTATTCCCTGCTCTGGTAAAATTTGTTGAGGATGATGAGAAGTCATGGCTGTAATAAATAAAAATAACAAACATGTTTACTTACTGTACTGGGCTGAGTATATTTTGCAAACCTAAGAAATTACAGCAAAAAATAACATCAGCAGGGGAGTGGATTATTAAATCCAAGTCCATCATTACTGTAGAAATATATAAATCAAATCAAAATACACACAGAAAATTATTTTGAATATTGTCCTAATCATCTTTGAGTTCACAGTATCCAAGATGAGTACATTATTATGGAGAGTAATATAGTACAGAAAAATACATTGTGTTACACAAAGATTTTCCTCCTTTAGAATATATTTTAAAAATCTACCAACTTTCTTCCATTTCATTTAAATATAAAAACATAAAATATGTGAATATTTGGTGACTGTTCAAATAGGGGTTCCTGCTTACCAACAGAAAAAAAACATGGCTAAATCGACTGTAAGCAAAGTTATGAATCACTCAAAGGGAATAGTCAATTATCATTTAAAAGAAGTTTACTGAACTAAACCAACACACAAAAAACAGAATAAAAATTAGTCAAGAATTGTTAATAGTAATAATCAGAAAATGTATGTTGAAAGACTTTCTTTAGAAAACGTCGGAAAGAGTCAGGGGTGGTTGTACATAGCAACATAGGAGGTTGAGCTAGAGGATCAAAATTTGAAGGCCAAAGTAAAAAATGCAAAGTGCTAAATCGCCCTTTATTTCTAATTCCAGTACTAATAAACACACCTCAGAAAATAGAAAATATGAAACATCCAAGCAGCTCAGTTTTCTCCAAGTTGTAAAGACTCAAAGTAAATTTTAATCTAAGTTTAAAAACTCAGGATACTGAGAGCATCCAAGAGAAAAAGACGGGTCACCTAGAAATGTGTAACCATATAATTGCGAAATCCTTAGTCGAATCTTCACAACACAGGAAGGAATTCAAGTCTATCAATATTCAAGGGATGAAAGAATAAAATTATCAACCAAGACATTATATTCACAGCTACTACCTTTCAAAAGAGAAGGAAAATGAAGACTTTAAACATATAAAAATATACACACTATTCATCAACACTGGATCTGTTCTCCAAAAAGTACTAACGGTAATCCTTCATAATAAAACATAAGTGCACACCATCATAAGTCATATGAAATTTTAAACATTTCTTGGCAAAAATAATTCTATTTTATTGTAATGACAGGTCTCCAAACATATAATTTTGCAATAGAATTTGAAAGAAAAAAGCATACCAGCAATACTGTTAATAGGCATATATACCTGTAACAAAAATATGATTTTAAAAGGACACATAAATATGTTCTGTTTTTTAATACAGTGAAGTCGAGTTGATACTCATACAAATATGAGTACGAGATTCTTCATTTTTAGAGTTTTTTGTTGACAAATGTAAGATTACAAAATTCTGATTAAAACAAAACTGGGATATCTGAATTAACTCTAAATATTGCAATTGTACATAGTCTACAGGATACTCTAAATCTAAGAACACACACATAATGAAAGCAAAGGGAAATAATAATGACACATACAAAAGTGATCAAACAAAACCTGGGCTGTCTAAATTATATTACACAAAACATAGTTTAAGACAGTTATAGGACATAGAAGACATTTTAAATTAAAAATAACTTTGAAAAGAGGCAAAAGAGAGAAAAGGACCCTATTCCTAGGTTCTGAATTAAGAGTAAATACATTTGCTACGTACTTCATACTTCCCAAACACACAAAGAAAACAGTGAGAGGGTTGAATGAAAAAAAAGAATCACTGTCATACTAAGAGACATCAATCCCCACTTACTGAAAAAAGAAATACAGTGAAGCAAAATGGTAATCACAAAGCATAAGACTTTGAAAATATTTTGAAACTACTATAGACTTATAGAATCCCTGTTCTTCATCACAAGTGGGATATTATGCTGGTTAGATCAATTTTATATATTAAAACAAAGGTTAATAAATATTTAAGTCATAGATATTTTGTAACCAACATGGAATAAATATTTGGAATCAAAAGTGGTAGGGATTTTCAAACATCCCTAAATATGTGTCAGTTGATTGAACACTCTTGGGCATGCTGTTGTTCAAAATTGAAAGATTAAATTTAAAGATGTTTATACGACTTAAAGTTAACTAGAGGCTCCATGTAGTATTCGTCAACCTCCTATTTTTTAAAAAAAATTTTGCAGAGAAATCTACCCTTTAAATTGTATAAATATCCCCCAAAATAGAAATAAGACTATTTCCCTGCTAAAAAAAATATATATACTAAAATTTACAGCATTCAATTGTAAATGCAAACATGGAGTCAGGTAAACGGAGTTCCTAGTGAGTGTGGCAATAAGCCCTCACATCAATAGCAAATTAAAAACATTGCACACCAGTGTTGTTAGATTGTTTTTCAACAGAGGCATCATAAGGGACAAAAACCAAATATCCCTTGAGAAGAACTATGAGCCATATTGGAATATAGAAACTATAGAATTTTGAAGTCAAAGAATTTATTCTAATTATATATTTTACAAAATGTATGTATACTAGGTTAATTGATATGTCACAGAGAGAATACTGCAGAATTCTAGAACGTGAAAACATCTGTAAACTAAAGAAGCAGTTTTCTGAACAAAAGAGAATAGTTTTGTGATGAGATGACAGAAATGAGTCCTTGCTTTCTAGGCATTCTTTCTTTTTTTTTGAGATGTAAACTTTGTAGAGATCTATTAATAAAAATTTGAATTAATGTTACTAAAATGTATATTTAAAATTTTGGAGACAGTAAGTTTTATTTTGTGGTGTTCATTACAATAAAAATTAAAAGATAAAGAGAATTGCAACATTTCTCAAAGCTACATTTCAAATAATGTGGTCTTTATCCTGTAAATAAGAACAAGCTCATCCATATACAAATGATGGGCATGCATGTAATCTCAGCTACTAGGAAGTCTGAGGCAAGTGAATTGCAAATTCAAGACATCCTCAATAACTTAGTAAGAACCTCTCTCCAAATATGAGTGAAAAGGAGCTTGGGGTGTAGTTCAGCATGAGAGTATCACTGCCATCAATCCCCATTACACTTATGCATAGAAAACATCAATTTCCACGTACATGGGCAGAATCAAAAGCCAATCAAGATAAAATACAAAAGTCATGGACAAAAGAGGCCTAATATTTATACAAGCAAAAGCACATATAATATTATTAGCAATACAAACATGAATCATACATATCTTAGTTTGTGAAGCAATTAACTGATATGAGGAAACCCAGTCCTTAACAGGGAACCTACAGTATACAATTAAAAAAAGAAAAATAAAACAAGCAATTTGTAAATATCTACCAATGTATTATTTTACAAATCCTCTAACTCAAATAAAACTTACACCATCTCTCAAAACAGCAGTCTTTGTCCAACTTGACATTCATTCCATGGCAGATAATTTCACAGAAAATCCATTACACACATCAGAAAAAACACTGATAAGGAAATTTTAGTGAAAAAATGTACAAATAAGATTAGAGAAACTGATTTATGACAGTAATGTATTACAATGGGTGGACTAGAGGTCTCCAGAAATGTGCAAAACTTTCCTGCAAATAATGGAAGAAGGGCTGGAGTTGTAGAGTCGTGTTAGAGAGCTTGCCTAGCATGTGTAGGACCCTGGGTTCAATTCTCAGCACCATATATGGATAAATAGGAAATTCATTAACAACTAAAAATATTTTTAAAAGAATCTGAAGAGCTGTCAGATAATATTGACACTCACAAGGCAAGGGGAATGTTTTGTTGTTAATTTGAATGTATGGAGGAAAAGCAGGATACTACATAATTTTAAAGCACAAAACACAGGACAGGTTTTTCTGATAACAAGAGAAAGAATTCAAAGCTTCTCAAAAATATTTTGTGCTGGATAATGTCTCAATGAACATTTATTGTAGGCTTCCTCCCCTACCTCAACTATGTCCTCTGCTATATGCGGGCTACAGGATTTGACATCACTGCATTCCTCTAAGTCAACCATATGTCAAGTGAAAGATATATATATCTTGCCACCAAAAGAAAACATTAATGGTGAAAAGAAACATCATTAACATTTCTTGTCAGCACCAAGAACTACCACATCTTCTTTATTGAAAGCATAAATCTGCAACACATTCTTGTGGAGAACTTCCCAAAAGATCTACTTCAAGGGAAGAAAATTAAATAATGATAATTAGGAATTTTGAAGGAAAGTTATGCTCACCCACAAAGACTAGGTTGCTGTAGTTCTCCAACATCACTTCTCTATATAAATTCTGCTGGGCAGGATCCAGGCATTCCCATTCCTCCTTAGAGAAATCAATAGTGACATCCCTGAATGTCAATGGCTCCTGAAATACAAATTGTTAGATCAATAGAACATGGACCAAACCACTATTCAGTTTTTAATTTGAATTAAGAGTTTGTAGAACTGACTGTCATGTAGGAGAGTGACTTTAATTATGTAATAAGATACTTTCCATTACCTAATTCAGAAGAAAATACATGAGTCCAAATACAGTATATATATTCCATATCAGAGTGATGTGAAGGATATATACCATAACCCAAGCACTGAATAAAAGCCTAACTTCTAACTTTTGTGTCATCAGTGAATGTGAAATTTGGCGGACATTCCAGATGCAAATCAGACTTCTCAAACATATTCTCATAAGGTGATTGTGTACAAGGGAGAAAAAAGACTGGTTAAATAGCTTTTGAAAACAGTCTTGTTCCTATTCTCTCTGCTTTCTATCCATGAGATAGATTGAGCTCCCCAATATAATTAGTTTCAAGTATCATCCATGAAACATTCCCAATGTGTAAAATATTCATAAAATATTAATGTTTGGAGACAGGTAAAGTGACACTTCCACCTCTTGAAAAGACAAACTTGAAATATTTCAAGTTCTACAAGCAGTTCAACGAATGAATCAATTTGGTACAATAGAATGAACAATGGGTCACAGAAGACTTCAAGGAGGAGATTAAAAAATTCTTAGAGGTAAACAAGAACATAGACACAACATATCAAAATCTCTTGGACACCATGAAAGCAGTACTAGGAGGAAACTTCATTGCATGGAGTTCATTCCTTAAAAGAAGAAAAAGTCAATAATGATCTCATACTTCATCTCAAAGCCCTAGAAGAAGAAATCAATAGCACAAGCAGTAGAAGGCAAGAAATAATTAAAATTAGAACTGAAGTTGAATTAAAAGAAACAATTAAACCTTGACAAAAAGTTGGTTCTCTGACAGACCCCTAGCTATGCTAATGAAGAGAAGGAGAGAGAAAATTCAAATTACCAGCATACATGATGAAAATGGCAATATCCCAACAGACACTACAGAAATAAAGAGGATATTTAGAAATTATCTTGAAAATGTATACCCCAATAAAATAGAAGACATTGAAGGCATCAACAAATTTCTTAAGTCATTTGACGTGCCCAGATTGAACCAGGAAGACATACACAATTTAAAGAGACCAATATTAAATGATGAAATACAAGAGCCATCAGAAGCTTCTCAACCAAGAAAAGCCCAGGCCCAGAAGGATACAATGCCGAGTTAAACAAGACCTTTAAAGAAGAAATTCAAAATACCAATATTCTTCAATTTATTTCAGAAAATACAGAAAGAAGCAGCACTTCCAAACTCATTCAATGAGGCCAATATCACCCTGATCCTCAAACCAGGCAGGGACAAATGAAAGAAAGAAAACTTCAGGCCAATATCTCGAATGAACATAGATGCAAAAATTCTGAATAAAATTCTGCCAAATTAAACACAAAAACATATTAAAAAGGTCGTGCATGAAGATCAAGTGGGGTTTGTCCAGGAATATAGGGTTGGTTCAATATATAGAAATCAATAAAGGTAATTCATGACATCAATAGACTTAAAAATAAGAATCATATGATCATCTCAAGAGACACAGAAAAGCCATTTAACAAAATACAGCACCCTTTCATGTTCAAAAAATTAGAAAAACTTGAGATAACAGGAACATACCTCAACAACATACTGGCTCTCTACACGAAGCCTCAGGACAACATCATTCTAAAGGGAGAAAAACTAAAGGCATTCCCTCTAAAAACTGGAACAAGACAGGGGTGCTCTCTCTCGCCATTTCTATTAATCATATTTCTTGAAACACTGGCCAGAGCAATTAGACAGATGAAAGAAATTAAAGGAATAACTACAGGAAAAGAACTCAAATTAGCACTATTTGCGGACAATACAATTCTATACCTAGAAGACCCCAAAAGCACCACCAGAAAACTTCTAGAACTAAAAATGAATTCAGCAAAGCAGCAGGATATAAAATTAACACACATTAAAAAAGGCATTTCTGTATATCAGTGACAAAGCCTCAAGAAAGAAATAAGAAAACCTACCCCATTTACAGTAACTTCAAAAAAAGAAAACATTAGATACTTGGGAATCAACTTAAGAAAGAGGTGAAAGATCTATACAAGGAAACCTACAGAACCCTAAAGAAAGAAATCAAAGAAGACCTTACAAGATGGAAAGATCTACCTTACTCTTGCATAGGCAGAATTAATATTATCAAAATGACCATACAACCAAAAGCACTATACTGATTGAATGCAATTATGAACAAAATCCCAATGACATTTTTCATAGAAATAGAAAAAGCAATCATGAAATTCATCTGGAAAAATAAGAAGCCCAGAATAGCTAAAGCAATTATAAGCAGGAAGAGCAAAGCAGGTGGTATGACTATACCAGACCTTAAACTATACTACAGAGCAATAGTAACAAAAACAGCATGGTATTGGCACTAAAACAGGCCAGTAGACCAATGGTACAGAATAGAGGACACATAGACTAACTCACAAAATTACAATTATCTTATATTAGACAAAGGTGCCAAGAACATGCATTGGAGAAAAGATAGCCTCTTCAACAAATGGTGCTGCGAAAACTGGAAATCCATTTTCAAAAAACTGAAATTAAAACCCCATCTCTCACAATGCACAAAACTCAACTCAAAGGGGATCAAGGACCTACAATTTACACCAGAGACTCTGAATCTAATAGAAGAAAAATAGGCCATAATCTTCATTACATGGGGCTAGGCCACCCCAACTTCCTTAATAAAATGCCTATAGCACAAGAATTGAAACCAAGAATCAACAAATGGGATGGATTCAAATTAAAAAGTGTCTTCTCAGAAAAAAATCTGAGGTGAACAGAGAGCCTACATCCCGGGAGTAGATTTTTACCCTTCACACACCAGATAGAGAACTAATATCTAGAATATAAACAACTCAAAATGCTAATCACCAAAAAAACCCAATAATCCAATCAACAAATTAGCCAAGGACCTGAACAGACATTTCTCAGAAAAGGATGTAGAACCAATCAACAAATATTTAAAAAATTGTTCATCATCTCTTGCAAGTAGAGAAATGCAAATCAAAACCACTCTAAGATATCATCTCACTCCAGTCAGAATGGCAGCTATCATAAAGACAAACAACAAGTGTTGGCAAGGATGTGGGGAAAACAGCACACTCATACACTGCTGGTGGGACAGCAAATTGGTGCAAACAACATGGAAAACTGTATAGAGATTCCTTAGAAATCTAGGAATGAAAAAACAATTTCACCCAGCTATTCCTCTTCTCGGACTATTCTCAAAGGACTTGAAAACAGCATACTATAGGGTCATAGCCATGTCAATTCTTATGGCAGCACAATGCAGAATAGCAAACTGTGGAGCCAACCCAGATGCCCTTCAGTGGATGAATGGATAAAAATATGGGGCATATATACACAATGCAATTTTACTCAGCAATAATAAAATCATGGCAATTGCAAGTAAATGGAGATGTGAAGTGAGGCAAACACAAAAAATAAATGTTGAATAGTTTCTCTGATATAAGGAGGCTGACTATAGTGGGGTAGGGAGGGGGAGCATGGGAGGAATAGATGAATTTTACAAAGGGCAGAGGGGTTGGAGGGGAGGAGAAGAGGCAGGGGATTAGCAGTGATTGTGGAATGTAATGACACCGTTATCCAAAGTACATGTATGAAGACCCAAGTTGGTGCCAACATACCTTATATAGAACCAGAGATATGAAAAATTGTGACACATATGGGTATTAAAATTTGTATTGCAGAAAGAAATGTGTACATATATAATGGCATAAATTAGCATGAATATACATTCTGTACAGAGATATGAAAAATTGAGCTCTATGTTTGTGATAAGAATTGTAATGCATTCCACTGTTGTCGTGTATTTTAAAAAATAAATTTTTAAAAAAGAATGGTATTGAAACCCATTGGGGGAAACGATAAGCCTACATGGCTATATATCTTAAAAACAGAGCTGGAAGGGAAGATGCACGAACAACATCAGAAACCAAGAAAGAATGTACCCCAAACAAAGATGCTACATTATTAGAATCCATGGTCAGAATAGCAGGATAAATGGGAGAAGGTACATAATTTTCTGTGAATTAAAGGATGATATGAGAGCAAATACAGGCAGCAAAGGATTATTTTGATAAATACTTACATAAGCAAATACAGAAAGCAAAAGATTCCTTCAATAAGGAGATAGAGATTTTGAAAAAAAAAAAACAGATCCTTTAAATGAAGGAAACAGTAAACCAAATTAAGAACTCAATAGGAAGCATCTCTAACAGAATAGATCACTTGGAAGACAGAACCTTTGACATGGAAGGCAAAATATATAATCTTGAAAAAATAAAGTTGACCCCAGTGAAGATGGTAAGAAACCATGAGCAGAAGATTCAAGAATTGTGAGATAATATGAAAAGACCAAATTTAGCAACTATTGGTATAGATGAAGGCATAGAGGTCTAAACTACAGTAATGGACAATCTATTCAATAAAATAATACCAGAAAAATTTCCAAACATGTAGAGTGAATTGGGAAATCAAATACAAGGATCATATAGGACACCAAATATACAAGATCACTACAGGTCTACACAAACGCAAATGATAATGAAAACACCTAGGACACAGGAGAAGCAGAGCATTTCAAAAGCCACAAGAGAAAGGAATCAAATTACATATGGGGAAAACCAATCCGGATCTCTGATTTCTGAACTGAGATGCTGAAATCTACAAGATCCTGCAACAATATAAACCAAGCTCTGAAAGAAATGGCTGCCAATCAAGAAGCATACCCAGCAAAATTAAATTTTGATTAGCAATTAGATTTTGATTAAGATGTTATTTTATGAGAAAATAAAATCCTTCCATCATACACAAAATTTAAAAAATTTACAATGAGAAACATGCACTAGAGAACATTCTTGGCAAAATATTCCATGAGGAGGAAATGAACAACAATAAAAAATCAGAAAAGGGTAGTATCACTGTAAAGGAAAAAGCTATCAAAGAGAAACTGACTTAGTTAAATACCAAAAATAAACAAAAATAACCGGAAATACAAATCTTGTCTCAATAATAACCCTGAAAGTTTTGTTCTAACTCAGCAATCAAAAGACAGGCAGATTGGATAAAAAAGATCAACAATATGCTGCCTCTAAGAGACTCATCTCATAGGAAAAGGCACCTACAGAAGAAAGGGGACAGGTTGGAAAAAAAATATATCACTCAGGCTGGGGCTGGGACTGGGGCTCAGTGGTAGAGCACTGGCCTAGCACATGTGAGGCCCTGTATTGGATCCTCAGCACCACATAAAACTAAATAATAAAGGTATTGTGATCATATACAAAAAATAAATATTAAAACACATACCACACACATAGACTGTGGAGGCAAGAAGGGGTTTCCATTCTTATATCAGATAATGTGGACTTCAAGTGAAAGTTAATCAAAAGGGATAAAGAAGGACACTACATTCTGCTTAAAGGAACCATACACCAACAAGACAGAACAATTATAAATATACACACCCCCCCAAAAATGGAGCATCTATGTTCAAACAGACACTTCTCAAGTTTAAGGGGCAAGTAGACCACAAGACAATAATTCTGGGTGACTTTAACACACCTATTTTACCACTGGATAGATCTGCCAAACAATATCCAGACAGAAACTATAGAACTCAATAATACAATCAATAACTTAGATTTAACTGACATACATAGAATATATCATCCTTCAACAGGTGAAGAGACTTTCTGCTCAGCAGCAAATGGATCCTTCTCTAAAATAGACCATATGTCATGCAAAAAGCAACTCTAAGCAATAGAGAAAAGTAAAGAAACTACCCTGCATTCTATCAGATCCTAATGGAATGACATTAGAAATCAATAATAAAAATAGAAGCTACTCCAACACCTGGAGACTAAACAATATGCTAGTGAAGGAACAATGGGTTGCAGAAAACATCAAAGAGGAGATTTTAAAATTCTTAGAGGTGAATGAGGACACAGATACAATATATCAAAATCTCTGGGACACTATGAAGGCATTACTAAGAGGAAAGTTTATTGCATGGAGTTCATTCCTTAAAAAAAGAAAAAGTCAAATAAATGACCTAAAAGTATATTTCAAAGCCATAGGAAAAATAATTAATCAACACCAAAAACAGTAAAGAACAGAAAATAATTAAAATCAGTGGTGAGATCAATGAAATTGGAACAAAAGAAGCAAATAAAAATTGACAAAGTGACTGGTAATGGTACCACCATTTGACCCAGCTATCCCACTCCCCAGTCTATACCTAAAGGACTTAAAAGCAGCATACTACAGGGACACAGTCACAATGTTTTTAGTAGCACAATTCACAAGAGTTAAACTGTGGAGCCAACATAGATGTCCTTCAGTGGATGAATGGATAAAGAAAACATGGCAGTTGTACACAATGGAATATTACTCAGCAATAAAAGAAAATAAAATCATGGCATTTGCAGGTAAATGGGTGACATTGGGGAAGATAATGCTAAGTTAGCCAAACCCAAAATAACAAATGCTGAATGTTTTCTCTGATATAAGGAGGCTGACTCATAGTGGGGTAGGGAGGGGGAGCATGGGAGGAAGAGATGAATTCTAGATAGGGCAGTGTGGTGGGAGGAATAGGGAAAGGGATTAGCAAGGATGGTGGAATATAATAGACATACTTTTCCAAAGTACACGTATGAACACATGAATTGATATCAACATACTTTATATACAGAGATATGAAAAATTGTGCTGTATATGTGTAATAAGAAATGTAATATATTGTGCTGCCATATATTTTAAATTTTTTTAAAAATTTTTCAAAATGAAAAGTTGGCTCTTTGAAAAACAAATACATTTGATAAAACCTTATCCATGCTACCATAGAGAAGGAGAGAAATACTCCAATTACTAAAAATCCATGATGAAAAAGGAAATATCACCATGAACATTAGAGAAATACAGAAGATAACTAGAAATTATTTTGAAAATTTGTACGGCAATAAAACAGAAAATATTGAAGTCATCAACAAACGTCTAGAATCATGTGACTTACCCAAACTGAGTAAGTTAAACAGATTATTTTCAAGCAATGAAATAGAATACACCATCAAAGCCTAACAACCAAAAAATAAATAAATAAAGCCCAGGACTCAATGGATACAAGACTTCAAAGAAGAACTAACGCCAACACTCCTCAAATTATTCTATGAAATATAAAAAGAGGGAGCACTTCCAAACTCACTCTATAAGGCCAATATCTCCTTGATGCTAAAATCAGACAAACACAGAAAAGAAAGTGTACTTCAGACCAATACCTCTAAAAAGCAGAAGCAAAAATTCTGAGTAAAATTCTGGCAAATCAAATACAAAAACATATCAAAAGGATGGTTCATCATGATGAAGTGGGATTCATCCCAGGGATGCAAGGTTGGTTCAACATGCAGATATCAATAAATGTTATTCATCACATCAGTAGATTTAAAGATAAGAACCTTATGATCATCTCAACAAATGCAGAAAAAGCATTTGACAAAATACAGCACCCGTTCATGTTCAAAACACTAGAAAAACTAGGAATAACAGGAACTTTTCTCAACATTTTAAGGCTCTCTATGCCACACCTCAGGCCAACATCATTCTAAATAGAGAAAAACTGAAGGCATTCCCTCTAACATTGGAAACAAGACAGAGATGCCCTCTCTCACCCCTTCTATTCAATATAGTTCCTGAAACACTAGCCATAGCAATTAGACAGATGAAAGAAATTTAAAAATAAGTATAGGAAAAGATCAACCTAACCTAGCACTATTTGCTGATGATATAATTCTGTACCTAGAAGACTCAAAAAACTCCACTAGAAAACTTCTAGAACTAGAATTCAGCAAAGTAGCAGGATATAAAATCAACACCCGAAATTCAAAGGCATTTCTGTATATCAGTGACAAATCCTCTGAGAGAGAAATGAGAAAAACTACCCCATTCACAATATCCTCAATAAAAAAGGATACTTGGGAATTAACAAGAGGTGAAGGATCTATACAATGAAAACTATGAAACACTAAAGAGAAATCAAAGACCTTAGAAGATGGAAAGATTTAACTTGATCTTGAATAGACAGAATCAATATTATCAAAATGGCCCTACTACCAAAATCACTCTACAGATTTAATGCAATTCTGATCAAAATCCCAATGGCATTCCTCATAGAAATAGAAAAGCAATCATGAAATTTATCTGGAAAAATAAGAGACCCAGAAGAGCTAAAGCAATCCTTAGAAGGAAAAGGGAGGCAGGTGGCATTGCAATACCAGACCTTAAACTATAGTACAGAGCCACAGTAACAAAAACAGCATGGTCTGGCATCAAAAAAGGCTGGTAGACCAATAGCCCAGAATAGAGGACACAGAGACAAACCCCAAAACCATAATTATCTTATTTTAGACAAAGGTGCTAAAAATATGCACTGGAAAAAAGAGCATCTTCAACAAATGGTGCTGGGAAAACTGGAAATCCATATGCAGCAAAATAAAATTGAATTCCTCTCTCTCACCATGCATGAAAGTTATCTCAACATGGATCAAGGATCTAGGAATTAAACCAGAGACTCTCCAAAGAGAAGATAAAGTAGGCCTTATCTCCATCATGTGGGATTAGGCTACAACTTCCTTAATAAGACTCCTATAGCACAGGAATTAAAACCAAGAATCAACACATGGGATGCATTGAAACTAAAGATTTTTATCAAAAGAAAAAACCAATAGAATAGAGAGCCTACTTTCTGGGAGCAATTTTTTACCCCTCATACATCAGATAGAGCACTAATATCTAGGGTATATAAAGAACTCAAACGTCTCAACACCAAAAAATAATCCAATCAATAAATGGGTCAAGAAACTGAAAAAAACAGTTCTGAGAAGAGGATATACAATCAATCAACAATTATATAAAAAAAAGTTCATCATCTCTAGCAGTCAGAGAAATTCAAATGAAAACCACTCTAAGATACCATCTCACTCCAGTCAGAAGGGCAGATATTATGAAGACAAACAACAATAGGTGTTGGCGAGGATGTGGGGGAAAGGTACACTCATACACTGCTGGTGGGACTGCCAGTTAGTGCAGCAAATTTGGAAATCAGTATGGAGATTCCTTGGAAATCTGGGAATGGAACCACCATTTGACCCAACTATTTCTCTTCTTGGACTATACCAAGAAACAAAAAGAGCACACTACAGGGACACAGCCAGGTCAATGTTTATAGCAGCACAATTCACAATAGCTAAACTATGAAGTCAACCTAGATGCCCTGCAGTGGATGAATGGATAAAATAAAATGTGGCTTATATACACAATGGAATATTACTCATCATTAAAAAAGAACAAAATCATGGCACTTGCATGTAAATGGATGGAGTTGGAGAAGATAATGCTGAGTGAAGTCAGCCTATCCACCCCCAAAAAAAATGCCGAACGTTTTCTCTGATATAAGGAGGCTGAATCATGGTGGGTTAGGGAGGGGGAGCATGGGAGGAATAGATGAATTCTAAATAGGGCAGAGGGGTGGAAGGGAAAGGGAAGGCACAGGGGATTAGCAAGGATGGTGGAATGGGATGGACAGCTTTATACAAAGTTCATGAAAATTTGAAATATGAAAAATTGTGCTCTATGTGAAATAAGGATTGTAATGCATTCCACTGTTGTCATGTATTTAAAAAATAATAAAACTGTAAAAATCATGATCCAAAAAAACATCTAGAAAAAAGAAAGAGGAATAAAAGAAAGAAACAAACTAACTGAGACAGGATGCATTTGGTGCTGCATACCTGATATATGCAGTGGTCTGGAGGCTGAGGCAGGGGGATCACAATTGTGAAGCTTACCCTAGCAACTGAGTGAAACCCTGCCTAAATTTAAAAATAAATAGGCAGTAATAATTTTTAAAAATTAAGAAAAAAATAAATTTTTTAAAATAAAAATTTTAAAAGGACTGAGGATAGTGTTCAGTAACAGGGCACCCTGGTTCCAATCCCCAGTTTCACAAAAGGAAAAAAAGAATGAAAAAAAAGTCCTTTTCAAAGTTACAGGAAAAAATATTTTTAAATTTATACATTGTATATATGAAAACAAAAATTCTATTCCTCAAATGACTCCATTAAAGAGATGAAGGAGAAGTGACAGATGAAAGAAACCAATTGTCTCACCTTTAACCAAACTCTTCTAAGAAAGGAGAAGAGAGACTACAAGAGAAACGCATGCAACAGCCATGAACAGCCGCTTAAAATAGCAGGTATCTAAATGTCCCTTCATCTCAAAGCAATCAACGTCTTAAGAAAGGAGGGACTGCACCATAAAGTCACATTCAACACACAAATTGAGACAGTGTTGAAGAACATGTGGGTTATCATGAAGGTCTACAGAAACAGATGTGGACACTACAGCACCTGTCCATATGGGGACACAGCATGCTCCTCCAGAGCCAAGACCCAGGGCCTGGTGACAGAGGATGTCCATTTGGTAATAGATAAATAATAAACTATGGAAAATAACCATTTCTGGCAATCAGCCACATTTTGTTTGCCATATTGCATACAGTTTGACAAATACTATGAAGCACCATGTCAGTTTTATATAGCTGTCACATAAATGTCACATTTCACATATAAGCATACTTAAATAGTACATCTGCAGAATTTGAAAAAAAATACAAATTCAGATCAGCACATAACAGACTGAATTACACAACCTGGGTATAGATGACAGGACTCCTCATTATAAAGAGGACAGCTTCCCTCAGGTTCATCTATGACAACATCCATCAAAATTTCACCATGGTTTCCTTTTCATTGAAGACGGGACCAAAGCAAACAGTTTGAAAATTCTCCTGGAAGGTTGAATTGATATGAAATTAGCCAAGAATTCTGAACTCTAAGAGCAAAAGCAGGAGCTATCATTACCAGGCACTAATGCATGTTATAAAATTATCATATTGCAGTAATTTGAGGACTAAAAAAATTACAAAGCAGAAATTTCATAGGTGACTCCTTATGTATGTAAATGTCATTTTTATTGTGAAGTGCATTGAAAAGGCCTAGATAAATGCCACCGTCTCCAGCAGAGGATTTGATGTGAATGAACAAGGCAACCCAACATGAAGGGAGGAGTGGGAACTGGAGGCGCAGAGCACTGGTAGGGCTTGGGGCAGGACGTGCGTTGTACTGGATTACACTCCAGCATCCCAAAGAAGCACATATTGAGTAGGATTATATTTAAAAATTATACCAGAATAGGAGGCTCCTGGATTCCCTTCACACATGGATACAGCAAATAAACACCTACTTCTGTTTTGAGTCCCTCTTAAATAAAGTTATAATGGACTGAGAGACCTATGCATTGGACCACTCAGAAAATCTCTACCATCCAAAGGGCAGGCAAAGTTGGGGGACACGTGGGCATTAGTCCTGCCTTGAGCCATGTGCCACATAATTGGGACAGAATACCCCCATCCAGTGGCACCCAGAGTAGATGAAGACTGAATTGGGGTAAGAAATGGAGCACATGGGACACTAAATGACTTGTAGCTGGAAAAGCAATTTGTCTGGTGCTCATAGAAGAGCGAGCTGGATATACACAAGTATCAGGACGAGAGAAAATGGAGTGCTTTTCTATGGCTGTGGAGGGTCATGAGCTTTATCCATGGGACCAGGGCAGAGGGGGACTGAGGTCAAGGGTCCCAGTTTATCCCTAGAGGGGATTTGCAGCATGATCTGCAAACTGTGGTTGCTAACAGTTGAGCTTCTCTCTAGCCAGTCCCTAAGAATAGACAGGACAAATGCAGTCCACCCAGCAGCCCTGCCTGAGCCCTCTCCCCCTACCTCAGTAATAACTCCAGGTCTAACCAGTTCTTTCTGGAAGGAGTATGTCCAGGCACTCAGGATCCCAACATTTTTCCCATCTCATGGACTCTATCCTCACCCACCAAGCTCTGGGAGCAGTGGCAACTGTGCCTGTGCATATCTCCCTGGATCACAAAGAAGGGGCTTCACATTGGTGTCTGAGTATTTCCCTGTGCTACAATCCACACCAGGAGTGCAGCAAAAGGTTCAAAACCCTGTTTCTTTCTAGAATAGGCTCGCACCACCTTCCTGCAGTTAGCACAGGCAGTCCGGGTTCTAACAAATTGCATCAGAAATTCAGTCACCAGCCAAGTAGGAGACCTTCTGCAGCCCGACTCCAGCTGTGGGAAATGCTCCTATCAAATAGACAAAGGAACTAGTCCTCCAACGACGTGGGTATGGAGAAAGACACCCCCTCACATGGGGCTAGAATATCAGTTTGGTGCAGCCATTTTGAAAAATAGCATGGGGTACTTTAAAAGCCTACAACCACTCTGGATGCATTTCCAAAGGAACTTGAACCAGTGTGTTCATAAATGGCTGCATGCCCACTGATGTTCACGTATCCACAGGAGTCAGGACAGGGAACTTCTGAAGTGGCTTCTGGCTAAGGAGACTCCTCCCAGTCACAGGGACATCTCCTACTCCCCTGAGAAACTACTTCCCCTAAATGCACCTGCTCATAGGTCAACAGGTGGCTGATATGTACCAGACGCTCAGGAGACCTCAGATGAGCCAGGTGTGGGATCCCTGTGTCAGGCAGAGCCAAACCAGGACCAGGAAAATATCACAGAGGGCATGAGGCCCCTGGGACATGCAGTCCACAGAGGGGACACTCAGCCCAAAGACATTCTGACAAGGTGTCTGGCCTGGGAGAGGAGGGGAGAATTCACATGCACACACACATGCTCACACTCACACACACACACACACACACACACACACACACACACACACACACATGCACTCACATATTTGTACTGGAAATGGGGACAGGGGACTTGAATTTGAGGGATTCATTGATACATGTGTACAGGTTTCATCTGGGAGATGGGCTTCTGGATCTGACATTTTGCTTCCATTATATTTAGAACATATAGGGGGACCCAGGCAGGAGAGCACACACCTGTAATCCCAGCCACTCAGGAGGCGGAGGCCCATGTTCAAGGCCAGTCTCAGCCTCTGTCTCAAGATAAATGATAAAAAGTACGAGGGATGTAGCTCAGTGGGAAAGGGGCTCTGCGTTCAATACACTATGCCCCATGCCCCCCCCAAAAGAGAGAAAAGCTCAGGGGGAAGAAAAACCTGAGACCCCTGCAGAACCCAGCCCCTTAGGTAGGAAAGAGCCCACGGAGTTGTGGTTCTCAGGGTCCCAAGACTCTGAAATCCACCACAGAAGGAATTCAGGGAGGAGACTTGAGCTGCCAATTTGTACAGGAGATACCCATGTGTTCAATAATGAGAACAAAAAGAATCCAACATCTTTAAAACCTGAGAAATGTGAAATGAACGCCTATCAGAGAGAAAATTAAACAGAATCAATGAAGATAGGAAACAAAAGAATTCTAATAAACTCAAAAAATTTAAGTGCTTCTTAATTATTTGTGGAAAGTGTTTTGCCATTAAAGACACGATAGCCCTCGCCACAGGGAGTTGCTGAAATCAGTTCATAGCACCAGGATAATACATTAATAGTCATGGGATATTCAGATTAAAAATAGTGTTAAATTCCATGGGTAAGTTCTACACAGGTGCCATATGCAGGTGGTGTTATGTGTAACTCTGATGCACTAATAAACAATCCAGCATGCTTTACTCTTAATAGAAGCACCCAATCCTAAAATTCATCCACAAAGTTAAATATATGTAAACTTAACCAAGAAACTTTTGAAGTATAAGAGCAAAAAATTATAAGAGAAAAAAATAAGAAGAAGTTATTACCTAACACGTGCATTGTGAAGCTGTACTGTTACAATTGTCATCAAGGAATCACGACGTCAACAGAGTCCACCCACGAAACCACGTGGTTGTAAAAGTCATACACTTAATTGCAACGGAAAAGTCATTATCAATCAAACCCTAAGCAGGCCAATCTCAGCAACTTAGCTAGACCAGCGGGAAGAACAAAAACTAAAAACTACCAGGGAGAGAGCTCAGTGGTAAAGCACCCTTCTGTTAACTACCAAAACACAACAACCACCAAAAAAATAATAATAATAATAAATAAACTCCACAAAACTAGCTTAGGAATAGGCAAGGTCCCTGTTCACCGCAGCTTCCCTCCTGCAGGAAAATGGTGTTTGGAAATTTGATTTTTTTTGGGGGGGGGGTGCCGGGCATTGAACTCAGGGGCACTCCACCACTGAGCCCAATCCCCAGCCCTATTTTGCATTTGATTTCGAGGCAGGGTCTCCCTGAGTCTCTAAGTGCCTCACCCACTTGTAGAGGCTGGCCTTCACCTCGAAATCCTCCTGCATCAGCCCCCACCCCCAGCCACTAGGAATGACAGGTGTGCGCCATCCCCTGGCTTGGAATTGGATTCTTCTAGTGGTCCCACCTGTCCATCACCACAGCCCGGGAAGATGCCAGGCTGCCTCCATCACCTGCCAGAGAGATAGGACTTGAGCAGGGGCTGAGGCTGCCCCAGGGGATGGGGAGGCTGCCAGGAGTCTCCGCCACTGTCACGCTCTCCACCCGGCTGGCCAGGGGGACAGAGTGGCACTGTCCCCAATGGGCTCAGGCCTGTGGTTGCAGAGAGCCCCCGGAGTCAGGGTCAGCCAACTCGGGTTCCCCACACAGCCGGTCCAGCCAGATGGACTCCCTGCCCCGCCTCCCTCCTGAGCCTCCCTGTCCAGGCAACAGGTGCCACTGCACACTCACCATCTCCTGGTGCCCAGCAGCCAAGCCTGCCCTGGGGAGCTTCGACCCCTGCATGGCAGGGCCACCCGGGATCCTGGGCACTAGTGAAGCCGGAGTCCAACTGCAGGAATCTGAGTGGAACCGCAGACTGCGGAGAAATAAATCCCATTCCGAGCGCGGAGGCCCGCCCCCTGCTGCTAGCTACGCTCAGGATTGGACAGCGCTCAGCACGGGGGCTTCTGATTGGACAGGGAATCAGTCAGTCTCCGCTGTCCGGAGTCTGAGCCCACCCAGCTTTTTTTTTTGAGTGACAGGGGGGTGAAATCCGCTCCAGGAAAAGAGGAAACAAGAATGGCAGGGTTTGGGTGCAACTTTTTTCTTTTCCTTTTGAGGTCTCGGCATTGGGTCAGGGTTAGAGTGACCAGAATTCTAAGTTCTGTTGGGTTTTGATGTTAGGAAATTGAAGTCAATTCTTGAAAGTTTCATCACCTGGACCTCCTCCTATAATAAGACCACCCAGAGCGTCTTCGGGTGCTGACTTGTCCTCTGTTTATCTGTGCAAAATTCTCCAAGCAGAACTGGCCTTTCGCCCCATAGTGGAGGCTCACGGGGACCTGACAAGGCACCCTGGAGGAGTCTACCACCCAGTTGGCAGCCTGAACATCAAGCTGATGTTCCTCCAGTTGAGTTGAATCTATTGGAGCCCACATTGAGGCTGGAGGCAGAGTAAGGAAATCAGCACAGAAGAGAACCCAGAGTGAAGACCTGGGTAAACCGCAGCTGCACCAGGGCTCCCTCGCTCTCTGGCCTCTGGGGGTTGAATTCAGAGGACTCCACCTCTGAGCCCCTCCCCCAGCCCTAGTTTGAATTTTATTTAGAGACAGGGTCTCACTGAGTTGCTTAACACCTTGCTTTTGCTGAGGCTGCGGTGGCCACAGGATAACAGCCTTGCACAGATCAAGGACACCCTGGTTCCTGACAGTCCCCTGGATCCCAGGCAATGGGATCCTGCCTCCTCCTAAAACCAAAGACCCCCTGCCCAGGTGCGCATCCTTAGTATCAGCTGAATACTCTGCACTTGACAAGAAAAAAGAAACAACAAAAAAGACAGACCCTTCCTGCTTGTCTTGATGCAAACAAAGTCAATGTGTTTCCAAAGAGAGCTCTGGTCTTGCCCCCCAATTCAGTGGTGCAAAAAGTCACATAATACAGAGAAGACTTCTCCTTAAGAGGGGCTCAAGGGTCTCTCTCTTTAAAAAATAACAATTTGCGTTTGATTGGGAGTCCAGGAAAGCCAACTCCAGGTTTTCCTAATTTGGTAAATAACTCCATAGACTCCAATGCACCCTGCTCCTCTCTGCCTTTGTTAACTGTAGAGGCCTCGAGGTTACCTGCCCCCTGGAGCCCCTACACCTGCAGATGAATAAGGGGGGGTCCTATCTTCTCCATGAAGTGCCCTGAACCTCCACCTTCCCACAGGCTCCAACACCTTTGGCAGCATCCAATGGGGGAGTGGTTTAGAAAATTCTGGAATGTACCTAAAGACATTTCCTTATCCGGCTATTATTCTATCAAGTTGGACCCATGATCCTTTTAAGTACTTTTTATCTTTTTCTGTTTTATTCATTCTTTTTAGTTATACATGACCATAGAGTTTATTTTGGTAAACTTCTCCAAACATAAAATATACCTTATTCTCCTTAGGACCCCATTCCTGTGGGTGGCATGATAGGTGGATTCACTTAGGTATTTTCATAGATTTAAATAGGAAGATTATGGTGGACTCATGCTACTGTCTTTCCTGTTCTTATCTCCTTTTTCTTCCTGTTGTGCCCCTTTGTCTAATTTACTGAACTTCTCTTTGTGCCGCCCACCTTCCTTGTGATGTAGATAACACATGTCAAGGAAAACATGTGACCTTTGGTTTTGGGGGGATTGCCTTATTCTACTTTAGCATGATAATCTCCAGTTCCATTCATTTACTGGCCAGTGTTATGAAGTCATCATTTTTTAACGCTGAGTAATATTCCACCATGTATACACACCACAATTTCTTTATCTATTCATCTGTTCATGGGCATTTAGGCTGGTTCTGTAGCTTAGCTATTGTGAGTTGTGCTATCATGAACATTGATGTGGCTGTGTCCCTGTAGTATGAAGATTTTAAATTTAATTTTAATTTTAATTCATGCTGAGGAGTGGGATAACTGAGTCAAATGGTGGTTCCAGTCCTAGTTTCTTGAGGATTCTCCACCCTGCTTTCCAGAGGGGTTGCACCAATGTGCAGTGCCTCCAACAAGGTGTGAGCATTTCCTGTCCCCAACATCCTCACTGATTTATTCTTACTGTATTCTTGATAATTGCTATTGTAACTGGAGAGAAAGAGAAGCTCAGTGTAGTTTTAATTTGCATTTCCCTGATTGCTACATATGTTGCCTTTTCAGTATTTATTTTTTAAAATATTTATTTTCTATTCAAGTCGGACCCAATTTCTTTATTCTATTTATTTCTTTTTCTGTGGTGTTGAAGATGAAACCCAGGGACTCACACGTGCTAGGCAAGCACTCTACAACCGAGCCTCAGCCCCAGCCCTCATTTTCAGTATTTCTTACATTTGCTTCTCAGTAACAGCAGCCCAGGTATTTGGGGACCAGTTTTGCTGCATTTATGAAATGGGAACATTTGTCTTGAAGGAAGACTGGGAAGGTCAAGGCACATGCCCAGGATTCCAGGGATGAGCAGTACACAGTTGTCTTGCCCAGGATGAGGAGAAGATTATGTGGCTGAGAAGAACCCCTTCTTCCCCCATGAGGGAAATGATTCATTATCATTGCTGTTACTTTTCTCCACCAAAATGTGAAATTTTCCTAAACTACCGGTTCCACTAAATTTAGGTCCCTGGATGGAGCTCAGATTTGTCTCGAGAGGCAAGGAAAAGTGAATAACCAACCCAGTGGTTCCAATACCAACAAGCTAGACCTTGGGCTCCTTGGGGACAAAACACTAGGTTTTACCCAATACTTAACAACCCAACAGCACCTGACACCCAATTAATGGGGGACGGAGAATGGATCAGTGGGTGTGGGGGTTGTGGGTGGCCAGCTGCAGGAGCTTGCCTCTGGGGGCATTCCTTGCATCTGGGAGGTTTTTCACAACAATGAGATAAACAGAGTGGGAGAACACTGGCAAAACCCTCTGCAATATTCTAGCCAGGAAAATCCATGAGCACTTTAAGAGCATCTTCATGTTTACCCTCAGTCAAATGTGCCTCAATCTGAATGAAACCATTTGAAAAGAGTTGTCAACATGAAAAGTTTCTGAAATCTGCTGGTATGTGGATCACTGCAAATCCATATGAGTCCATGGCTAAATACATAAGTAAAAATAGAAATCTAATAATGAGCATTTTCTTAAAACTTCTCTCCTGAAAACACTGCCCTATGTGCTTTGATAACTAAATGACCATTTAATCATTCCTCTAGCAACACTTGAGGTCCATAAAGAACTGTGGAACACGTCTGGTTGGGGCAGAAATGTTGAGATACCAAAAAGAAAGTTACTCTGAACCTCAAAGGAAAAGATTCATAAATCACCAGAATGCAGGAATGCCCACAAAATATTTGAAATTAAAAACAAGGGAGTGGGGTTGGGGCTCAGTGACAGAGCACCTGCCTAGCACCTGTGAGGCACTGGGTTCAATCCTCAGCACCACATTAAATAGAAATATGTAAAATAAAGGTATTCTGTCCAAATAAAAACTATTTTTTTAAAGAAAGAGTGAGAGAGAGTGAGAAAGAGGGAGAGAGAGAGAGAACTTTAATATTTATTTTTCAGTATTTGGCGGACACAACATCTTTGTTTGTATGTGGTGCTGAGGATCCAACCCGGGCCGCATGCATGCCAAGCGAGCGCACTACCACTTGAGCCACATCCCCAGCCCTAAAAACTATTTTTCAAAATAAAGATCAGATTTATAAAAAAGCAACTCCATGCAATGCAGCATTTCTCCTAGACCAGCTTCCTCTACCCCCAAATACTAGCATGATGTGAGCAAGGTTAGAAAAATGGGTGAGAAATTGCAGAACTCTGCTCTGGCCCCATCTCTAGTCCAGCCTCACTTAAATGTCCCTCTCCAAATAGCAACACCTCAGACCACGTATTTACTGTCTCTCTCTTTAGGGCTTTCTCAAATTTTTTCCTTTCTTTCTTCTTGTGGTGCTGGGATTGAACCTGGGACCTTGTGCATGCAGGGCAAGCACACTACTGACCTCACTACTGACCTCATCCCTGGCTCCTCACGTTCTTTTCTGAATGTGTATTTGCTTTTCTAAATAGGTGTATCCATGCGCCTGACAAATCAAGTTCTATTCTGCCATGAAAACCAAGGAACCTACTTTTTCTGAGCTGATGTCTCTCTCTCTCCCTGGAAACCCTTCCCATCACATAACCTCTCACAGCCAGAGTCAGACTTGAGCTTTGTAATTGTGTGGGTTTTTTATTGTTTGGGGTGTGATATCACACACATCACTGGAGGGAGGTAACCAACAGCCATGCATTTGTTTAATAAGCAAAGGACAAGGTTTGGTAGCACATGTCTGTAAGGCCAGGCATTTGGGAGGCTGCTTCAGGGGGATCTCAAGTCAGAGGCCACAGTTGGCCTCTTAGCAAGACCCTGCCTCAAAATATAATATTCAAAGTTCTGATATAGGGTGAGTCTTCATGAAAAATGAAGGGTCAGAATTCCTGTTTCCACAGTCTCCCCTTAGGATGCTGTGTGTGGGTGTGTGACTGTTACCTTCCAACAGGACCTAGAGCGGTTGCTGGTGCCCACCTGTATTAATAAATAGATCAAATGAAGTGAGAAAATAACTAAAGCAATCAAAGATCTGACACTGTAGCTGGTTGTGATCCCAGGGATATGGAGGTTAGGTTGTGTTTCTTGGCTCTTGTGTTCTTGCAAGAGAGGATTTTAGATAATACATAAAATGTAATCAAAGTAGAGCAAAGCTCATTGGCCCAGAAATCACTCTCAGGAAATGGGGAGGAAAACAGTTAGTCTTCTCTGAAATCTCTAGGCCTCACACCCCTTTGATCCTGAAGTTTATGGGAGATGCTGTGGGTGACTCCAGAATTCTGCCCATGGACCAATTCCTACTCTTAACTGGCAGTAGGAGGACATCGTATTTGTAGGTTCCTACTCCACATGGTCTTGTCCAGAGATACCACAGCAAAACCCGAGTGTGTGTGTGTGTGTGTGTGTGTGTGTGTCTGTGTGTCTGTGTTTGTGAATTTTACTATAATAAAAATTTTACTATGGCATCTATTATGAAGACAAACAACAACAAGTGTTGGCAAGGATGTGGGGAAAATGGTACACTCATACTCTGCTGGTGGGACTGCAAATTGGTGCAGCCAATATGGAAACAGTATGGAGATTCCTTGGAAATCTGAGAGTGGAACCACCATTTTACACAGCTGTCCTGTTGAGCCAACCTAGATGCCCTTCAGTGGATGAATGGATAAAAAAATATGCGTTATATATACACAATGGAATTTTATTCAGCAATAAAAGAATAAAATTATGTGTTTGTGGGGGAGATTATGGTCTTGTTCTCTTGGTTTCTGACTTTTAGGGAATAGAGTTTTTCTGAGATTCTCACCAGTATTTTGCCTTTGTCAAAGGGGTATTGCAACTTACTTGTGTTTCTTGCTGTCTAACTTTTGTGGTTTTCCAATATGAGGTATGAGGTAGTAGTGGATTTTAAGTGGATATTTTTAATGTAGGGGTTCACTAATTACTATTAGAAGCAACAGATGAGCTCAGAACAGTAATAAAATTTAATATCATCAGTTATTTATGTGCATAAGAAAATAAGTAGCAAACATAAAATTAAAGACAGTTCTAATGACCATAATATCAAAAGCAAAATACTTGGGAATTTTTCAAGAAATGTGAACACTTGAACATTTAACATGGCTTGTTTTTAGAAAATATACCATTATTTCTAAGCCACCTTCTTTTTTGTGGTGACCTTAACTCATAGAAAAAAGATAGGAATTAAAACTTTCCCCTGTGATCCTGAGGACAGGACTTAGGTATGGTCTACCAGTAAGCTCTATCATCATCCCATTTTTATTTTTCTTTGAGATATGGTCTTGCCAAGTTAGTGAGGCTAGACTCAAAGTTGTGACCCTCAAGGCTTGGCTTCCAGGGCAGCTGGGATTACACGCATGTGCCATCACAACCCTGGGAGGGATTAGTCTTTTTTTGTTTTCTTTAGTTGTAGTGGACTCAGTAACTTATTTTATATATTTATTTTTATGTGGTGCTGAGGATTGAACCCAGTGCCTCACATGTGCTAGGCCGGTGTTCTCCCTCTGAGCCCCAGCCCCAGGGATTAAATTCTTGACTTTCATATTAAAGGTTGGCTCAGGATAATATCTAGGTTTGCAAACGTGTATAATGTCCCCATTTTGTGAGTAGAAGGTAGAGGCCACAATGAGATAAATTGTCTATCCTTGTCCTTGGAAGAGGAACATCAACTGTGGATTCACCTGCAACTTAGTGTTTGAGGATTTTCCAGATATTCAAAATATAAGCAAAAGAGACATGAGGTCAAGGCTCTGAGGGAGGGGGACTAGGTATTTCAAATTGTGAGGCATTAGATTGAGAAATGCAATGCTAATGTAGCTGGGTATGGAGAATAGGGTCCCTCACATTTAACTGTAGGATCACAGAAGATATATAAGAAAACAAACCATTTACTGGGTACATTTTAAAAAGATGATCATGGCTAGGACTTGGTCAGAAGTCATCATTATCACACCCCACCCACACGCCCACACACATTACTTCCCTTTTACCTCTTCCCCACTTTAGCAGTCAACATCCACTCCTCAAGGTGCATCCTAGCATGAAGAGAAAGGACTGAGCCACAGTACCCTGGGGATCTCAATGGACACATCTTTGCCTAGCTTATGGCAGAAACTAGCAAAGGAATGGCAGAGTTCAGGAACATCTCTGTCTCCTTTCTCTCACAAACAAATAACTAGAGATTTCAATTATAAATTGATGGATGACGTGAACTTGCGAGTATTGGGTCAAATATTTGCAACACTGAAAATATAAATGTTCAGCAGCCTAATGTCTTATTTCTTTTTTATCTTTGTTTTTGTTTTTAATGCTGTGGATTGAGCCCAGGGGCACTCAACCTCTCAGCAACATTCCTGATCTTTTTTTGTAACTTAGTTAGAGACAGGGTTTCACTGAATTGCTTAGTCCTTTCCTAATTGTTGAGGCTGGCTTTGTATCAGCCTTTAGAGACACTGGGATTACAGTCATGCACCACCACACCTGGCTAATGTTTTATTTCATTTTTTTCACAAGAGCAGTTTTTCATGTAATATAACCTACTGAATGCTCTCAAAATATTGCACTTTGTGAAAGATTCAGAGATAGCTTATTAACTTTATATTAACAAACTTAAAGAATATAATTTTTCTTATGCCTTGGCTTCTTTTAACTTGGTAAAATCAGGCTAGGACATAGTTTTCTAGTTTCTTTATTTTTTGGGGGGGGTATACTAGGGATAGGTCCCAGTATCACTCAACCACAAAGCCACTGCCCCAGCCATGTTTAATTTTTTTTTAGAATCAGTGTCTCACTGAGTTGTATAGGCCCCTATTAATTTGCTGAGTCTGTCTTTGAACTCATGAATTTCCTGCCTCAGCCTCCCAAGCCATTGGGATTGCAGGGATGTGCCCCCTCTCCCAGTTTCTTTATTCTTTTGTAGTCGTTGCTTTCTTTTGTTACATAAATTCAAGTTGAATAACAGTATGTTTAACAATACAGATAGAGAGAAAAGCCCGTGATGCAGGTAAGCAATTGAACATATCCACCAGAGGGTACATTGTATATTCACCATGGTGTATTACTCAGCCATCAATACAAACTCCTCTAATGGTCAGCAAAATAGATGGAATTGGATGATGTCATGCTAAGTGAAGAAATACACAATAGTGTCACATCTCATATGTTAACTAAGATAATATCATGTGCAAGTACAATAGTGATTAGTATGGCTGAGGAGTGTGTGGGGGGGCATCAACGGCAGAAGAGGATGTTTGGATATTATGAATACATGTATCTGCATATATATAAACATCACACTGAATCCCATAAATATTTGCAATTTCTATGTGATAATAAAAACCATCATCTTTCATAATTATCAAATTCTACACTAAGAACACAATCCTACTGTCTTTTGGAATTTGCAGTATATGATGTGATATTATTGATGATGCTCCCTGATAACAACCAGGCTCTCCCTACACATCCATTCTATTTTCTTCCAGGCTCTGAACATAGAGTATACAATGTATTTCTGCATCTGAATCATCTTACTTGGCCTAAAGTCCTCCAGTTTGTCTGTGTTATTGCAGAATATTCTTTTGTTTCTGGGGTTTGGACCCAGGGTTGCCTTACCAGTGACAGAGATCCACCATCACTTTCTTTTTCAGTTTTAAGACAGAATGTCACCAAACTACTAAGGCTGGCCTTCACATTTTGTCAACACTTCCATAGACACCATCCTTATTTTAAAGTTGAGTAATAAGTGAGGTGTGGAGGCACATTTCTTTTGTCATGCTAGGGACTCGATAGGCTGAGGGAGGAGAATCACTATCTTGGAGCCAGCCTCGCATCTTGGTGACACCCACTGCACCTTAAAAGACCTTGTCTCAAAATAATGGTAGAAAAACTGAAAAGGTTATATATGTATGTTGATACATTTGTGTGTAAACACAGTAAAAAATCTCTCTTTCTCTATTATCTGTAATATACCATAGGTTCTTCTGCCTGAGTTACTCTTTGGAAATTTAGGATGTGGATAGTATGGAGGTTAACATGGGAGGGTAGATATTCCTAAAGATGGATTTTATTTCCTTCAATTGTTGAAGTGGTTAATGTCAGATGTCCATTTGAGTGGATTGAGATACCCAGAGAATTGGTGTGGAAGATCTCTGCAGGTGTCTGTGAGTGTGCTTCCAGAAGGCTGAGTCAGAAAGCATGGGGAATACCTGTAATGAACATATATATTAGTGTTCAATAGGTTTGAGTTAAAAAAAGCAAGAGAAGCAGTCACTCACTTATGCTCCAAGCTTCTTGAAGTCCCCTTTGGGGACTTGCACCATTGGCTCTACCTGGGTCTTTTAAAAAATTTTTGTTTGTTTTAATTAGTTATCCATGACAGTAGAATGCATTTATACACTTTGATATATCATACATGGATGGGATGTAATTTCTCATTTTTCTGAGTATACATATTGTAGAATCACATGGGTCACACAGTCACATACATACATAAAGCAATCATGTCTGTTTCATTCTCTTTCTTATCCCCACATCCCCTGCCTTCCCCTCCTTTCACTTTCCTCTACCTAATGTAAGTTAATGCGATTCTTTTTTTATTTTCCATTACAATTCTTAATACACATATATTCCACAATTTTTGTATCTTTTTTATGTAACATATGTTGACACCCAATTCATTCTCCATACAAGTATTTTGGATACATGACACATTCCACCATCCTTGCTAATCCTCATCCCCCTCCCTTTTCCTCCCACTCCTCTGCCCTATCTAAAATTCATCTATTCCTCCTATGCTCCCCCTGCATACTCCACTGTAAGTCAGCCCCCTTATGTCAGAGAAATATTCTGCATTTGTTTTTTTTTGTTTTTAAATGGGAGTGGCATTGGCTAACTTCACTTATCATTATCTTCTCAAACTCCATCCATTTACATGTAAATGCCACGATTTTATTCTTGTATTGCTGAGTAAAATTCCATTGTGTATATATGCCACATTTTTTCATCTATTCATCCACTGAAGGGCATCTATGTTGGCTCCATAGTTTAGCTATTGTGAATTGTGGTGCCATAAACTTTTATGTGGCTGTGTCCTTGTAGTATGATGTTTTTAAAACTTTGTGCTTAGACTGAGGAGAGGGATAGGTGGGTCAAATGGAGTTTCCATTCCCATATTTCCAAGGAATCTCCATTCTACTTTCCAAATTGGCTGCACCTATTTGCAGTCCCACCAGAAGTGTATGAGTGTATCTTTTCTCCACATCCTCACCAACACTTATTGTTTTTTGTCTTCATAATAGCTGCCATTCTGACTGGAGTGAGATGATATCTTAGAGTGGTTTTGATTTGCATTTCTCTAATTCCTAGAGATGAAGAGCATTTTTTCATATATTTATTGATTGTATACCCATCCTCTCCTGAAAAGTATCTGTTCAGGTCCTTAGCCCACTTGTTGACCAGGTTATTTGTTTTTTCATCTACCAGGATCATATAAGTCCTCTATCCTGGACCAAAGCTGCTTCATTTGCTTCCTCATATTGTGAAGCTTTCAGCTTCTTGGACTGAGCTGTTACCAGTTTCCCAGTGTTGCCATCCTCTAGGCAAACATTTGGTGACTATTCCTCTCATGATTATGTGAGTAAACATAATAAGCTCCCTTCTGTATACACATGTACATTTTTGTGTATTCTATTTTTATGAAGAATCCTAAATATACAGGCATATTCTCAATGTCTGGGTCATATTGCATCTCTAGTTATAATTTTTTTGAAAACCCCCCCTTATACTTTTTTTAATGTCTATTAAAATTTATGTTCCTGGCAAGGATGTCCAAGTGTTTCTTTTTCTGTATATCCTCTGAAGTATGTGTTACCTACCAACATTTTGAGGATTGAGCCCACAAGCGTGTGGTTATATCTGATTGTGATATAACCTGAAAGGATAAAAATTCCAGAAGAAAATGAGAAATTTTTTTTTGCCATTGGTGTTGGCAATGGTTTTAGATAGAATATGCAGAGACTGGGCAAGGAAAAACGGCTGACACTATATAAAGCTAAAAATGCTTCTATACAGCAAAGAAATCAATCAATGAAATGTAAAAGTAGACTTGGTTAAAGAAAACCGGCTCTAGCCCCATGTCTGAAAAAGCTCAACATCCAAAATATAAGAAACTTACACGACTCACCAAAATTTAATATAAACCCCTCATAACCTAATTTAAATATGGTAAAATACTTGGATTCTGCCCTAATAATTAAAAAAGTGTGTAAAGACATATGAAAGTACTCAAGATCACGTATTAGGCTACATAAACTGATAATTTAGCTTTTCTGCTTTATTTGTCTCACAGGATTATGGTGCACACTCTCCATCCTTCACGGGGCATTTGAGATCAATTAGCAAAATGCCAGGTTCTCATTTTCCCACCTTATGCTTCCTCATTATTCCATCTTAATTGCCAAGAAAATCTCGAGCCTGGAAAACAAAAAAAATAGAGATAAATTGCTAGATAATCATCAACTTTGAAAATTACTTCAGAAATCAATAAATACATTAGTAGACCCAGATGTGAAGAAATATAAAATAGACCTACAAATCGACATTTAACTTTACAACTTCTCAAAAAATACTTGCATCTATGCTGATATGGGAGCACATGCAGTCTTCACTACCTTGAGGCCACAGCAGGAGGAGGATTTAGGCTAAGGAATTTGAGGCTAACCTGGCAAAAACCCAGCTCTAAAAATTGACCCACCAAAAAACCAAACAGTAATCACATTTTTAAAAAAAGAGCCTTCATGGGTGATTTCTATGAAACATGTAATAAGGATCAGTAACAATAATTCATGATCACGTCTAAATGTAGAAGAAGAGAATTGACTAATTCTTTCTGTAAGGCCAGATATACCAGCTAATACAGCATAAGAATAGAAATTGCAGACCATCTTTTTATAGATGTTGACGCAGGCATTCAAAACCCCTAGCAAACTGAGAACAACCACAAAAAGAATGATTGGACATTATGACCAAGAGGGACATTGTCATATGGCAAGTTTCCAAAAATCATTTTGATAGAGCAAACCTTTTGGCAAATCACTTATCAAATTACTGTAAAACTTATGGCCAATTATGACCAGAGAAAAATTCTTTTTCAATCCACTAAAGGGCAGCTATGAACTGTTTTCATATTTAAAGTTGTTAACTGAAGTGTTTCACAATTTAGTTTTAGAAAAAGATAAAAAATGTTTGCTTTTCTGACTTCTAAATATTGTTTGAGAATATTAAACAGGATTTTCATCAAAAATCAAATAGCATATGCAGATGATACTATTATTTTTATAATGTCTCTAAGCAATTTCTATAAACTAATGAAACATAAGAATAAGTTCAATAATGTCATGGTCAACATTAAATCATTTAAATTATATACAGTAACAATGAGCAGTGTTAAAATCACAAATATAGGAAAATAATCTAAACGAAAGTATTAAAAGAATTGTTCACTGCAAAATAAAATGTAAAGGTGAAAATAAAATGCAAATTAGATCATGGAAACAAAATGGGAAAACTGTTAATATTCAATGATTAAAAGTTTGATTTGGGGTTTTAAGGGTTGATAGGCTTCCTCCAGACTAGCGCATTGGGTGGAGCCGGACTTCCTCCTCCCTCTGGCCTGGCGCGGTGCCGAGCTTCCTCCTCCTGTCTGATACATATTCTATATATGTCAATTAAGTTATTACTTGTGTTATTGAGCTCTATAGTTTCTTTATTCAACTTTTGTTTGGAAGATCTATCCAGTGGTAAGAGAGGTGTGTTAAAGTTACCCCGGATCATGTTGTGGTCTATTTGACTCTTGAACTTGAGAAGAGTTTGTTTGAACATAGGTGCGCCATTGTTTGGGGCATATATATTTATGATTGTTATGTCTTGTTGGTGTATGGGTCCCTTGAGCAGTATGAGATGTCCTTCTTTATCTATTTTGATTAACTTTGGCTTGAAGTCTACTTTATTTAATATAAGTATGGAGACCCCTGCTTGCTTTCAAAGCTCATGTGAGTGGTATGTGTTTTCCCAATATTTCACCTTCAGTCTGTCTTTTCCAGAGTCTCCTGGAGGCAGAATATGGTTGGATTTTTTTAATCCAGGCTACTAGCCTATGTCTTTTGATTGGTGTGTTTACGCCACTAACATTTAAGGCTATTATTGAGTCATTATTTGTATTTCTAGACATCTTTGTTTATTTTTGCTACTTGAAGTGTTAATTATTTTTTAATTTTTAATTTGTATCTTCATATAGAATCCAGCATTTTAATTGAATATGTGTAGTGATCAAATCTGTGCAACTTCTACCTTCTAAAATATCATTTGGATGTTTGAAACCTGTGAACTCTTTTTAGAATGTCCACAGTCTAATAATTACTTATACAGTTCAAATTATGGGCTATAAAACCTAAGAGTTACTTTTCCCTCTTAACTGCTTTTTGGCACTCCTTGCCAACTGTCTCTTATAACAGATATAAAAAGCTTTTCTCTTTTGTGGTTCTTTGTGATCAACTTTCTCAGCTTCAACATATGAGTGCAAACATACATGATTTGTGAAATATGAAAAATCACTAGAAAAAGATAGTCTCCCATGGTAAATCCAGAAAAAAGAATATAAATTTAAAAACTGTAAACTATAATCCCAGTGCTTTTTAAGGCTAAGACAGGAGGATGACGAGTTCAAATCCAGTAACAGCAGGGCCCTGAGCAACTTGGTGAGATGCTGTCTCTAAATAAAATACAAAATAGGAGTGAGGATGTAGCTCAATGTTTGAGTGCCCATGAGATTAATCCCTAGAACCCTCCAAAATATTAGGGTTCACATTTAATCACTAGGCCTTAGTTATTTTTGGTGAGATCTATATATAAATGGCATATGCCAATTCTTATGAATTTATTTTATGTAAGTCAAATATTATATAAATATTTTTATAGTATAGGCTTAAATTGATATACATTATCATGTAAAAAAATAACTTAAAATTGCTTTAGATGTAGGTGAATGCCTGCAATCCTATTGGCTCAGGAGTCAGAGGATTGCAAGGCCAAAGTTTAGTAACTTAGCAATATTTTTCCCCAATATAAAAAATGGCTGCTGAGATAGTTTAATGAATAAGTGCCCTGGGTTCAATCTGGTGTACAAAGGAAAGGAGGAGGGTTTTAAAATTGCCTTGTTTCAACAACAAATGTGAAATTTAAAATCAAAAACTGGATTCTATCACTTTTCTGTGACACACAGAATCTGCTTTAATTCATTTTAAACATTTGAATCCTACACCATCCAACTTTTCTAAATCTCAATAAATGACATGTTTTAATCACGTGTGTCTCCAGGCCATTAGATGAATTTAAGATCAGTGTAGCTGAGGAATCTGCAGTCATATAACTGGAGTGTGCAGGTGCCATGAATTTGCAGTAATAGTCAAGAACTCATGGATGGGTTGTTTATTGCCTTGAAACTGTTGGAAAATTGTTTTCTGATGATCAACTTCTATACTAATATTGGGGAAAACTTAGACCCTTTCCTGATAGTAAGCTTAAAAGAAAGGGACACAAATTCATGCAATAATGAGGAAAACTAATCTTCATACAGGTAGTGGCTAGGAGAAAGCACAGTCTGGTCATTCTGCTAGCGCCAGTTTTGAACCATAATCATCACTAAATGATGTGCATCAAGTATGATTAAAATTGTGTAAATGTACCATGGTAGTGTTGTGAAGAAATATCTATAGTAATGTCCCTGCTGAGGCTCCATTGTTGTTAGGAAGCATCCTGGAGAATGGGAATGATTCATAGATGCCTGAAATCCTGAGCTATGTACCTTACCATCTGTGCACATTATGCCTGGCACAATATAGTCCAGGAGATCATGAGACATAACACAAACTCTCTGACATCAAAGAGGTAATCTGAGAAACACCCCTCAAACAAGGGTCTACAGAGTGATACTTCCAGATTGGTCCATGGATGCCCTATTGTACTGGGCACTCATGTCCTTTATGCACTGGAGAAATCAAGCTGCCCCCTAGAGTAGGCATTCGATGTGGAAGGATATGTATATCACAAGTAATCTAACACAGATTTCTGAAATAGGTTACATTTGAAGAATTCACATATGGTAAGAAGAAGGAAAGGCCAAGTGAGGAGATTAGAAAAAACAGATCACACATGAAAAAAATTTTCAAAAAAAATTACAAGTTTTGTTTGTTAGAGCTGATAGTAAAGACTCCCTCTAGTATCTGGATCCAGGAAGGAGTCGTGTTAGATATGGTGCTGTCACTAAAGTCAGGGGAGGCTGTGTGATACATGCACCATCATCTGTGTTGCAACCATCTAGTGAGGACTGCTCAGGCAGTGTACACGATCTGGTGGTCAGGAAAGAAGTACAGAGAATTACAGGAGACGGACACCCTGCTGCAAGTCAGGGTTATTTGGACCATCTGGGTGGGCACATTCCAGGGTGAAAGTGAGAGGAAGAAACATCTCTTCTCCCATATGCAATCTGAGCACCATCCTGTTCATAACGGGAGAGGAAATACGATCTGTCACCTCTAACAACACATGTGCAGACTTACAGCTTGGGGTTGTCCTCATCACCCAGCTCAGCTTCACCAACACTGCCAACCCTCCCCATGTCCTCTTGGTATTCACTAACAGACAAAAGGGAGATGGAGAATTGAGACTGGTTTTGCTTCAAGCAAGTGGGCTTGGGACTGATGTCAGCTTATGCAGAAATCTCTTACATGTGGCTCTTTCTGTGCTGGGAATCTATGAAGAGCACTAGGGAGAAATGACTGACACCTCAGAGAGGACGACACCATCACCCAGCCCCTCTGCTGCAAAACACACCCTCCAGTAACACGACGAGCAAACCCTGGGCAAGACTTGACTGAATAAATGGCAGCTCTTTGTGAGAAGTAGAAATGAGAACCATGGGTTGCTTTTGTAAATTGTCAGGGTTTGAAAATACAGCTCAGGGTTCACAGTTACATCTATAGTATTTATATTACTATTATTTGAAATTTCTCATGAGAAAAGCCACTAGAAGAGAAATTGTTCTTTAAAGTCAAGAAAGAAGAGGCCTCAGAGGTGCTTCTCTGTGGGGACAAGTGCATGGCGTACTGCATACAGGGCATAGGTTCAGGGCGTCTGAGTGGCAGGCCACCCCCTTTGCTAGGCACGTGAGTGGCAAATTGCTTACCCCATCGGCACAGCTCTGGGCACGAGGCCATGTGTTGCAGTCCCACTCTTTGATTGTTCACGGCAAAGACAGTTAGCAGACATTACATTGGTGGCTGTCTATATTTTCTTAGGCACTGCCTGAGTACATATACATGGTAACTGCACAATAAAATCAGGCCTGCTTCCTGATTGGTCTCTGGAGGACTTGATTAGAGACCCCACAGCCACACTCTCCTCTACCCTGTTCTGTGTATCTCCTCAGGGATGAGAGAGCCCATGCACTTCTCTGCAGACCCCAAGCTCTCATTCTGGGAAACCTACATGATCCTGCAGGAGGGTCTTTTTCCCCTGACTGATGTTGCGATGGAAGAGTCAAGTTCAGCTTTCAGCTTTATCTTGCTTTGTGTGTCTTAGGGTCACATTTATCTGTGCATGCTAATGACATGAAAAATTGAATTTTGGAAAAAAATCTGAAAGTGACCAGGGCAGGATGGGTTTCAAGTGTCCTGAATGTTCATCTAAGCAAAATTGAATTTACACATTTCCATTATTAGATATTTCAAAAGGTTTTTAGTGATTAAAACAGAATGGACTAATACATAAAAATATTCTTCCAAATTCTTGTTAATTATATTCACAAGCCTATAATTTGGCACCATGAATTGGAACTTACCAGCACATTTATTTGATTTTCTAAAAGACTTAATGTACTTCCTTCTGATCACGGTCCCTTGTTTGACATTTACCAACTAAAGTTCTTAACCATGTGAGATTCCATTCTATAAAATGAGGTTTTGAACATAGAACCTCATTTCCCTCTAAAGATTTCAAAATGTACAATTACTCAAATCATAATGGTTCTATGAGTTATGAAGATGACCAAAGCAAGATTATCAATCAAAATATTAAAACTTATTAATTCCCTGGTAATAACTATACACATTAATACTGTTTAAAATCTCTACATGACATACCATATGTAAGTTATGTCCCATGAAGTTATTAAATTGAAAAATGAAGAAGTAAAACTGACATTCCCTATAAGAAAAATTGACTCATTTTAGCAGGATCTCAAAGAAGCAAACATCTTTAGAAGACAACATCCTCATTACACCATACAGAACATGGTCCTCTGGGCTCCAACAGTTCTAATGAGGTCAGAGGACCATGTTGTGTATGGTGCAATGAGGATATTTTCTTCTGTAGATTTTTACTACTTTAATAAGCAAAGAAGCTACTGGGAAAGCTCACTAGTAGACCGAATTTCCTCCTCCAATGCCCTTTTCAGAAGCCACACTAACTCTGCATGTGAGGACACAGAGGTAATTTGTCACCTGAATCAGCTTAGCAGAGCACAAACATTTGTAAGTTTTATGGAAAGGATGTGTTTCAGATCTGTCTCTGCAGATTTGTAATTTTAATGTCTGTAGAAAAGCAAGAAGTTCCCACAGGAGAACACAGAACTGTGGCTTCCCCAGTGGGACATGTCATCTCTCTCAATTTTATTGTCTTCTCTGATGGATAACAGCAATCCAAGAGATCTGGGCTTCAACTCTTAAAGTTTCCTGGACACATCTGGAAAAGGATCTTGATTGAGATCATTTTCTCATGTTGATAAGGAAACTTAAATTACTCTAATTCTGGTCCTAAAATCAAATTAGTCCAAACCTGTCCCACAATCTATAATGCCTCTACTTTGATGTGAGGGACTCCTGGAATCCCCATAATTTCCCTGAAGCCCTGAAGTGTGTGATGGGCCTCTCTCTTCCTAGTTTACACATGGAGCACACCTTCTTGAAGGTAGTGATGGTTTGGTAAGTCATCTTTAGAAAGTGACAGTCCCATGGCTCAAGCTCTAAGTGAAATAATAAAATTAAGAAAATAGGAAGAGCTATAGGTCACATGTTGTAGAAATCACAGGCAGATGGAATCTAGCCAGAGCCGAGGCAGAGTCCAAGCTGGAGTCCACTCTAATAAAACTACAGGATCAACTCCACCTTCTCTGAGAGAAAACCATGTAAAAAGCAGGCTCAGTCTCCTGGGTACTGTATAAAAATATACATAAAAGCATTAAAGCATTAAAAAAGGATCCCCATTATCTGGAGTCAAAAGAAAGGACAGTCATTTCAAGCATACCCACTTATGTTCCAGTTGTAGAAATCAGAAGACAGTTCTTGAACACTGCCATTATCAACATGTGAAGGGTAAGTACAAGCATGATAATGAATTAAACATTTGTTTTTCCTAGAGGTAATGGAAACTTGAACTAAATGGAAATGTATAAAATGAAAACTAATATCCACAGACAGAAATTCCACATGGATGGGATGAGGGAGGTTGGAAAACTGAAGAAGAAAGTCACAATAATTGCCAAAGCATGAGACCTCCAAAGCCACATGAAAAGGAAACATAAAACAGGAAAAGGGTGCAAGTCATTGAACAAGTATTTCAGCATATGAACAGTTAGGAAAGACACATCAAGGGTGGAGGAAAAGTGTCCCCTCCTGCAGCCCCTATCCTGGACCAGCCACATGAAAGTTTTGTGCCTTTGGTGAATTGGGCTCTGCCTTACTCCCTGGCATAGCCCATTAATCACCAAGGTGCCACCTGGAATACTGTCCCTCATACACACTCACCTCCTAGGAGGCTTCTGAATGAACCATGGCAGAGGGTTGGCCAGTACTCCCAACTTTGTGGAGCCAATAAAAGCTCTTTGGAGAGGTGGAGAATTGCAGACCACACCTTTGTTGTAATGTGGACATGCTGTTAATTAGGTGTTGTTGAGTCCAATCTCATTGTAGCCATGATTTTTCATAGAGAGGAAAATAATTTCATCGCTAATTGTGAGGATTAGGCCAAAATACTGAACAAGTGGGTTCCAACCAGTTAAAGAAGTCTCTCTGGGGACCTGGGCATGGTGGTATTTGACTGTAATCTCAGCAGCTTGGAAGGCTGTGGAAGGAGGTTCATGAGTTCAGAGCCAGCCTCAGTGAAAAAAATCTACTAAGCAGATCAGTGAGATCTTGTCTGTACATAAAATAATGGTAAGGATGTGGATCAGGTGTTGAGTGCCCCCGAGTTCAATCTTCATCATCCTACCCCCCCCAAAAAAGAAGAATCTCTGAGGAGTGAGTCTCAGGCTTTGGATTTATAAAAGCTTTCATGGAGGTTCTAAAGTGTAGAACTAGTATAGAATAAGTGTTATGGGCCAAGCTCTGGGGTAGATGTGCATGCATTTGAATCCAGGCTTTTATATATATATATATATATATATATATATATATATATATATATATATATATATATATATATATATATATATTATAGATTTGATGTTGATCTACTGATGGAATATTTCCTACCCAAGGCAAGTATGTGCTTTAGTTAAAGTCTGATATAGTAGATGTATAATTTAATAATCTGCAGCTACATATAGAAAAATAACAGTCATCAGAAAATCATGCATGTGAAGCTAGATCATTTCATGACTCTTCAGAACATGTAGATCTATAAGGCAAGATAGTAAGAGAAACAATAAAACTGAAACATTCATTAACTTGGATGCCATTTAAAAATCTGAGGTAATGTTGGTCCATAATCTGACTTCCATAACAAGACCCCTACAGCACAAATATTAAAAATCAAGAATAAATAAGGGGGATATATTCAAACTAAAAAGCTGCTTCTCAGCAAAAAAACAATAATGTGAAGAAAGAAACTACAGATTTTATACAAATCTTTACCACATGTAATTCAGAAAAAGCACTAATGTCTAGGGTATATAAAGTACTCAAAATTAACACAAACAACAACAAGAACTAATTAACAAATAGACTCAGTAACTGAACAGACAACTTCACAGAAGAAATATAAACCATTAACAAATATATGCAAAAACATTCCACCCATCTAGCAATTAGAAAAGTGTAAATCAAAATTACTTTAAGATTTTATCTCACTTCAGTCAGAATGGCAATCATTAATAATACAGGCAACAATAAATGTTGGTGAGGTTGTGAGGGAAAAGGAACACTCACATATTGCTCTTGAGATTGACTCCAAATTGGTGCAACCACCATGGAAATCAGTATGGAGACGCCTTGAAATACCAGAATGGAAACATCATTTGACCCAGCTATCCCTCTCTTTGGACTATACCCAAAGGACTTAAAAACAGAAAACTACAGGGAAACAGCTGCACTAATGCTTATAGCAGCACAATTCACGATAGATAAACCATAGAACCAACCTATGTTTCCTTCAACAGATGAATGGATAAATAAAATGTGAGATATATATATAAAATTTCCCCCACCAATGGAAATTTAATTAGCTTTAAAGATGAATGAAACTATGCCATTTGGTGGTAAAAGGATAGAGCTGAAGAATAGCATGCTAAGTGAAATATGCCCTCCCCTCTCTCTCTCTCTCTCTCTCTCTCTCTCTCTCTCTCTCTCTCTCTCTCTCTCTCTCTCTCTCTCTGTCACACACACACACACACACACACACACAAACACAAAGGCCAAATATTCTCTCCTATATGTGTATGCTAATTCAGAATGGGGGTGGGGAAGAATATTTATTTAGATTAAGTAGAGAGGAGTGCAGGGAGGGGAGGGGTTATGGGGATAGGAAGGATAATAGAATAAAACAGACATTACATATAATACATAATATATAGAGAGAGATAGATAGATGCTAAAGCACTCAACAAGGGAGGGGAAGAGAATAAAAATTCAGTAAATTAGACAAAGTTGGATTGAATGGAAGAAAAGGGAAATAGGAGTACCAATGACAGTAGAATGAATCAGACAGAGCTTTTCAATGTTTATATATAAATACACCACCAGGGAAGGTCCACACCATGTACACCTCAAGAATGGAATGCTAACTAAAATGAGTTCTACTCCATGTATAATATGTCAAAATTTACTCTACTGTCATGTATACCTAAAAAGAGTAAGAATTTTTAAAAATGACAAGGGAAAATTTGTATACCGAGAAGATTTGTGAGTTTAAAACTCTTCAATGAATGGTAATGTCATTAAGGTTAAAAAAAAGTATAAAAGAGTACCTTGAGCCCATAGAAAACAACAATGGTAAATTGAGTTGCCCAAGTCAGTCTGCCCAACTAGCTATAATCACAAAATTTTTGGTTTACAACTCTTTTCTATTTGTTTTACAAAGCAGCAAAAGAACAATACTTACAACTTGAGCAGAGAGGAAACATTACAGAGCAGTGTTATGAATACTATGAATAGTGCTGTGTGCACTCAAAGCATTCTCAATTTCCTCCCCCATGCAATAAAAAACCATGCAGTTGAAGACACACTAGTTACGGATTAGATAACACATACATGTGTTTGTGACATTCAGTATGTGGGCAGCTGCTCAACTTGGCAGGTCAGGTCCAATAGATAAGGAAGACACTCTCTTCACCCAAGACAGTGTTTCCTTGAGTAATACTATGAAAGGAAGAGAGAAAGCAAAAGGGAAAGACACAGGCAACTGTATTGCCAGACTAGGAAAACCCCAACACTGAACCTGTGTACTGGGGAGTCCCAAACAGCTTTTCAGGGTCCTGACTGGGAAGTGCTGGGCAGAGCATCCTCTCCACAGGTGATAGTCTGAAGTCTTGTTCTAACTTGTATTGAAAGTGAGGCCAAATAAATACAAGTTAGAAAAAAGAAAACTTCATTCTAACATCTTGCATGACCTGGTGATCCCCTGAAGGACACCACGTCTTCCCAAGAACAGGTTAGATCCTAGAGGAGCGAGTCAGCCTTGAGATGACTAAATAAATTAGGATTCCAATGAGTGAGCCACCCAGCCAGTTGCATTGAGAAATCAGCATTCTTTATCTGTTTCATCAAGGACTTCAGACATTATTCAAACAAGAAAAGGGAAGATCTTTAGTATTTTCCTTAGACCTCTAGAACTGAATCTTCCCTCCTGGCCTTATAAAGAGTTTAAACTCTCATATGTAAAATGAAGCCAGTTTTCTGCATAAAATAATGTGGACATAAGCATGAAACCTAGAGATTTACACTTTGGAATAACAAATGGTGTGAATATTATTCTCCTAGAACTTATCATTATATTTCAATATTTATTTTCCCCAATAAAGTTAAATGAAATATTGGTGGGTGGTGTTTTGTTGACTTAAAAGGCTCACATATGCAGAGAATATTGTGTTTTTACATTTTGAATAGGACTTGTAGATGAGAGTCTAAGGTTTATTTCAATCAAAATTGTGTTTCTCTCTCTGTGGTGTCATGGGCTCTTGGAGCTTTAAGATCTGAGGAGGGACAGGGTTACTTTATACCATCTTATGATTACTGGGTTGCAGAGGGTTCTGAGAGACCATGACACATGCTATCTATCGTATAATCCAATAAGTATAACAAACATTATATTCTGAATTATTAAATAGAACCAAAGGGTCTACAAAATCAAAATACATAATGAAATAAAGAATGTGGGGGCATTAATGCTCCTACAGTATGTCTTTATCTTTTTACAGTCATCATTTTACATGTTTCTAGTTAAATTTTCTACTGGGTATCCAAAACTAAAGAGGTGGTCTCAAATTGTGATGTTTTTCCTACACTAGCGGTGAGTATAGTCACCTCAGTGATGAACGTCATAGAATTCATGAGGAACTGCATGGTTTCTTCAGTCCAAGAGTCAGGATGGGCCTATGCACCATGTGGATTCCCCAGGAAACATTAAGACTATTTCCCCCTTCAGCAACCCTCCTTTATTGCCTGAATACACACTATGCACATTGGCTCTTAGTCTCTTTGGTCTTTCTCCTCTCCCTGATTGGGAGCTTGTATAACTCTCCAGAGTTGTAGATCCCTTATGGAGTGCTGGTAAACTATAACGTGAAATATTAAACTCATAATTCAAACTAGGGATATCTGGGCATTATTTTAGTATCCCTAGGTCCTTCCTATTACTGTCTTAATTTTCCCATAATTACAAACAAGATAGTATATAATTTACATAAATAATATTATCCAAATAATACATGATTAAACATATGAAATAATTGAGAGGTTATAGCATTATTTACCCAACAGAATGTTTTACTATTGCATTGATCCTTTAGCAACGTGAATAGTGGGAGATGTGTGACATAATAACATCATTAAATGCATGACAAGGTTTACATTAAGAAATTCACACTTTATTTAGCAACAAATTGCATCTGTAATGAAATATAAGTAAAAATGCTATGTAAAACGGACATGGTGGACCATGCTGTGACCCTTGGAATGTGAGAAGCTTTGCAAGTTCAAAGTCAGGCTCCATAATTAGTGAGGACCTATGCAACATAGCAAATCCTATTTCTAAATAAAAAAGAAGAAAAATCTGAGGATGTGGTTCACTGATTAAGTGCCCCTAACTTTAAGGGGCTCTGAAAATTTTAAATTTTAAATTTCATATAAATCTTAAGAAATGTCTGAAATAATCAACTCTGAGAATTATTATTTCTCCAGAAAAATGAGACTCTTTAGTAATTGTTGATTTATACTAAAATTATATCCTTTTAGGGTTACACAATTCTATACTTGTATTTCCTTATTTCTACAATATCAGCTAAAGATGCTAAAAAATTTTCAGCAAATGTCCAAACCGATTACCCATTTTCTACATTTAAATGATTTTTCCCTCCTAAATCCCAAATACTTCAAGGGATGGGCTATAGATACGAAACTTACTACCATCTTTATATTTGTCAAGGTGTTTCTGTAAATATTTTGCTGTTATCTAAGGTACACACTTTGGACAAATGCTACTCCACATTTGCTACAGATATGAGGTCAGTAATTTAAAAAATGTGTGAAATTTGAATACAGTCTTGGACACAATCTTTGAGTTTCTATATGCTATAAATCCTCCAGTGTTTTAAAAATGTTGGATCAATGGCCAAAACCTTTACAAAAATTTTTCTGTACATCCTCTCACTCGTATGAATTCTGAGGTGCTGAGTAGGGTGTGAACAAATATTGGAGACTGTTTCACCTATTTTATATTTATATGATTTCTGTGCTATCATATCTCTGGTGTGAAATAGTACTGAACTACTGAGAAATAGGGTTGATTCATCCTTAAAGACACTGATGCAATGTTTTCATTGTAAAACTTCTCTCCAGTATAACATCTATAATGTTTAGTAAGATGTGATCTTCAATATTAAAAGCTTTGCCATTCTTCACATTTACAGGACCTCTCTCTAGTATGGGTTCTCTGGTGTCGAGTAAGTGATGATTGTTGATTAAAAGCTTTGCCACATTCTCTACATTTGTACGGCTTCTCTCCAGTGTGGATTCGCTGGTGATAAGTATGTGATGATTTTTGACTGAAACTTTTGCCACACACTGTACATTTGTAGGGCTTCTCTCCAGTGTGGGTTCTCAGGTGCCGAGTAAGTACTATTTTTTGATTAAAACTTTTGCCACATTCTTTACATTTGTAGGGCTTCTCGCCAGTGTGGATTCTCTGGTGCTTAGTAAGTAATGATTTTTGACTGAAACTCTTGCCACACCCTGTACATTTGTAGGGCTTCTCTCCAGTATGAATCCTGTTGTGGAGATGGAGATGTGAGTTTGTATTAAAACTTTTGCCACACACTTTACATTTGTAGGGCTTCTCTCCAGTATGAATACTTTTGTGCCAATTACGCTGTGAGATGCTATTAAAAGCTTTCCCACATTCTTCACAGCTGTAGGGCTTCTCTCCAGTGTGAATTCGCTGGTGGTAAGTGATGATGTGTGACTAAAACTCTTGCAACACACATTACATTTGTAGGGCTTCTCTCCAGTATGACTCCTTTTGTGACAATTACGCTGTGAGATTCTACTAAAAGCTTTGCCACACTCTTTACATCTGTAGGGCTTCTCTCCAGTGTGGATTCGCTGGTGCTGAGTAAGTGATGATTTTTCACTAAAACTCTTGCCACACGCTTTACATTTGTAGGGCTTCTCTCCAGTATGAATCCTGTTGTGGCGATCAAGATTTGAGTTTCTATTAAAACTCATGCCACACACTTTACATTTGTAGGGCTTCTCTCCAGTGTGGATTCGCTGGTGCTGAGTAACTGATGATTTTTTACTGAAACTCTTGCCACACACTGTACATTTGTAGGCCTTCTCTCCCATATGAATTCTCTGGTAATTTTTAAGGCTTGGTTTTTGACTGAAACCTTTGAAAAATTGTTTATATATGTAGGGCATCACTCCAGGGTGTTTCCACTGGTGACAAATAAGATTTGAGCTTTTATTAGAAGTTTGGTCACATTCTTTCCATTTGCATGCCATATCATCTGAATGAACACTGTGATGTTGAGTAAAGTTCTTGAGTTCATTGCATTCTTCACATTGGTAGGTCTTCTCTGCAGAATAAATTTTTTGGTGTTCAGAAAGTTTTGAAAAACTTTTTAAGGCTTACCCACACTTTTTACATTTACAGGTCTCTCCTTCAGTATAAATCCTCTGTTACTTAACAAGTTGAAACTTTTCACTAAAAGTTTTTTCAGATTCTTTAAATTTGTAGTATTTATCACTGTCATAGTATTTGCTGTGTTAAAAAAATAGCAAAGAATTTGTTGCTCAATATCTTTTATACTTATAGGGCTCTCTTTCTCTATAAATTTTCTTGTATTAAGCAAGCTCTGCACTGTGGTTAAGAGCCCTTTCACATATCTTATACTTGCAGGTTTTGGCTTGGCTATGAATATTTTAATGAATACTAGTTTTTGATCACTAAAGCAAGACTTTCCTACATTTTTCATCTTGGTAAATTTCCTTCAGAAAAAAACTAGGATTTCTCTATATTCATAATTTTTATCACCAATGTAAATATACTGGTCATTACTCAGGGTAGAGACATGGCTTTTTGTGTTACTTATAGCATTATCTATATAGTGAACTTTCCAGAAATCTGTATCAGAATTGTCATTGAGCAGTAGTAGCGAAGTAGAAACTTTTCTACAATTCTTAATATTGTCCATTTGGGCACAAGGAGAAATTAATCTTTTGTTTCAGAAAAATGGACATTTTATAAAGAAACTCCCAAAAGGATCACTTTTAGAAATATCTTTTCTGTACAAATGTTTGACTTCAATTTTAACTCAGTGCTACTTTTATAATTGGCCAAGTTAAAAACTGAAGCATGGACTAGATTTCAAATTTTCCACATTGCCTTTCAGTTCAAAAATGGCTGTGGATTTATTCTTAAAGACATATAAAACTCCTCAAAATAATTGGAATACATTGAATTTTTGTTTCAGATATTAATTGTCTCTGGTGTCTTTTCACCAAAAAATTTTTATCATAAATAGGGACTACTGATTGATTTTCAAATATTTGAACTTTACTCTCACCTATGTTTTCCCATTGTTTTCTTGGTTGTAGATAGTCAAAGTCACAGTTTACATATCTTCCCTCTCTCTCATTTATTCCCTGCTCTGGTAAAATTTGTCGAGGATGATGAGAAGTCATGGCTGAAATAAATAAAAATAACAAACATGTTTATTTACTGTACTGGGCTGAGCATATTTTGGAAACCTAAGAAATTACTGCAAAAAATAACATCAGCAGGGGAGTGGATTATTAAATCCAAGTCCATCATTACTGTAGAAATATATAAATCAAATAAAAAAAATAAACAGAAAATTACTTTGAAGATTGTCCTAATCATGTTTCTGTTCACAGTATCCAAGATGAGTACATTATTATGGAGAGTAATATAGTAGAGAAAAATACATTGTGTTACACAAAGATTTTCCTCCTTCAGAATACATTTTCAAAATCTACCAACTTTCTTATGTTTCATTAAAGATAAAAATATGAAACATATGAATATTTGGGGAGTGTTCAAAAAGGGGTTCCTGCTTACCAACAGAAAAAAACATGGCTAAATCAACTGTAAGAAAAGTTATGAATCACTCAAAGGGAATAGTCAATTATCATTTAAAAGAAGTTTACTGAACTAAACCAACACACAAAAAAACAGAATAAAAATTAGTCAAGAATTGTTAATAGTAATAAGCAGAAAATGTATGTTTAAAGACTTTCTTTAAAAAACATCGGAACGAGTCAGGGGTGATTGTACATAGCAACATAGGAGGTTGAGCTAGAGCATCAAAATTTGAAGGCCAAAGTAAAAAATGCAAAGTGCTAAATCGCCCTTTATTTCTCTTTCCAGTACTAATAAACACATCTCGAAAAATAGAAAAAATGAACATCCAAACAGCTCAGTTTTCTCCATGTTGTAAAGACTTAAAGTAGGTTTTAATCCAAGTTTTAAAACTCAGAATACTGAGAGCATCCAAGAGAAAAAGATGGGTCACCTAGAAATGTGTAACTATATCATTGTGAAATCCAGTCTTTACAACACAAGAAGAAATTCGAGCCTATCTATATTTAAGGGATGAAAGAATAAAATTATCAACCAAGACATTATATTCACAGCTACTACCTTTCAAAAGAGAAGGAAAATGAAGACTTTAAACATATAAAAATATACACACTATTCATCAACACTGGATCTGTTTTCCAAAAAGTACTAAATGTAATCTTTCATAATAAAATGTAAGTGCACAGCATCATAAGTTATATGAAATTTTAAACATTTCTTGGCAAAAACAATTCTATTTTATTGTAATGATGGGTCATAAAACATGTAATTTTGCAATAGAATTTGAAAGAAAAAAAGCATAACAACAATACTGTTTATAGGCATATATACCTGTAACAATAATATGATTTTAAAAGGACACATAAATATATTCAGTTTTTTAATAAAGTGAAGTCAAGTTGATACTCATACAAAGTATGAATAGGAGACTCTTCAGTTTTAGACTTTTTGTTGGCAAATGCAAGATTACAAAATTCTGATCTAAACAAAACTTGGATATCTGAATTAACTCTAAATATTGCAACTGTTGGTTGTCTACAGGATACTCTAAATCTAAGAACACACACACACTGAAAACAAAAAAATATAATAATGACACATACAAAAGTGATCGAACAAAACCTGGGCTGTCTAAATTATAGTACACAAAACATAGTTTAAGACAGTTATAGGACATAGAAAGCATTTTAAATTAAAAAAAAACTTTAAAAAAGGCAAACGAGTGAAAAGTACCCTTTCCCTTAGCTTCTGAATTAGGAATAAATACATTCGCTACGTACTTCATACTTCCCAAACACACAAAAAACAACACTGAGAGGGTTGAATGAAAACAAAGAATCACTGTCATACTAAGAGACATCAATCCCCACTTACTGAAAAGGGAAATACAGAGAAGCAAAGTGGTAATTGCAAAGCATAAGACTTTGAAAATATTTTGAAACTACTATAGACTTATAGAATCTGTGTTCATAATCACAAGTGGGAGATTATGCTGGTTAGATCAATTTTATATATTAAAACAAAGGTTAATAAATATTTAAGTGATAGTTATTTTGTAACCAACATGGAATAAATATTTGGAATCAAAAGTGGTAGGGATATTCAAAAATCCCTAAATATGTGTCAGTTGATTGAACACTCTTGGGCATGCTGTTGTTCAAAATTGAAAGATTAAATTTAAAGATGTTTATACTACTTAAATTTAACTAGAGGCTCCATGTAGTATTCATCAACCTCCCATTGTTAAACAATTTTTTTGCAGAGAAATATATCCTTTAAATTGTATGAATATCTCCCAAAATACAAATAAGATTATTTCCCTGCTAAAATTATACTAAAATTTACAGCATTCAATTGTAAATGCAAACATGGAGTCAGGTAGATGGAGTTCTTAGTGAGTATGGCAATAAGCCCTCACATCAATAGCAAATTAAAAACATCGCACACCAGTGTTGTTATATTGTTATTCAACAGAGCCATCATGGGGCACACAAACCAAATATCTCTTGAGAAGAATGATGAGCAATATTGGAATATAGAAACTATAGAACTTTGAAGTCAAAGAATTTATTCTTATTATATATTTTACAAAATGTATGCATACTAGGTTAACTGATATGTCACAGAGAGAATACTGCAGAATTCTAGAACGTGAAAACATCTGTAAACTAAAGAAGCAGCTTTCTGAACAAAAGAGAATAGTTTTGTGATGAGATGACAGAAATGAGCCCTTGCTTTCTAGGCATTCTTTATTTTTTTTGAGATGTAAACTTTGTAGAGATCCATTAATAAAAATTTAAATTAATTTTACTGAAATGTATATTTAAAATTTTGGAGACAGTAAGTTTTATTTTGCGGTTTTCGTTACAATGAAAATTAAAAGATAAAGAGAATTGCAACATTTCTCAAAGCTACATTTCAAATAATGTGGTCTTTATCCTATAAATAAGAACAAGCTCATCCATATACAAATGATGAGCATGCATGTAATCTCAGCTACTAGGAAGTCTGAGGCAAGTGAATTGCAAATTCAAGACATCCTCAATAACTCAGTGAGAACCTCTCTCCAAATATGAGTGAAAAGGAGCTTGGGGTGTAGTTCAGCATGAGAGTATCACTGCCATCAATCCCCATTACACTTATGCATAGAAAACTTCAATTTCTACGTACATGGGCAGAATGAAAAGCCAATCAAGATAAAATACAAATGTCATGGACAAAAGAGGCTTAATATTTATACAAGCAAAAGCACATATAATATTATTGGCAATACAAACATGAATCATACATATCTTAGTTTGTAAAGCAATTAACTGATATGAGGAAACCCAGTCCTTAACAGGGAACATACAGTACACAATTAAAAAAAGAAAAAAAAAACAAGCAATTTGTAAATATCTACCAATGTATTATTTTACAAATCCTCTAACTCAAATAAAACTTACACCATCTCTCAAAACAGCAGTCCTTGTCCAACTTGACATTCATTCCATGGCAGATAATTTCACAGAAAATCCATTACACACATCAGAAAAAACACTGATAAGGAAATTTTAGTGAAAAAACGTATAATTAAGATTAGAGAAACTGACTTATGATAGTAATGTATTGCAATGGGTGGACCTAGAAGTCTCCAGAAATGTGCAAAACTTTCCTGCAAATAATGGAAGAAGGGCTGGAGTTGTAGAGTCGTGTTAGAGAGCTTGCCTAACATGTGTGAGACCCTGGGTTCAATTCTCAGCACCATATATGGATAAATAGGAAATTCATTAACAACTAAAAATATTTTTAAAATTATGGAAGAGCTGTCAGATAATATTGACACTCACAAGGCAAGGGGAGTGTTTTGTTGTTAATTTGAATGTATGGAGGAAAAGCAGGATACTACATAATTTTAAAGCACAAAACACAGGACAAGTTTTTCTGATAACAAGAGAAAGAATTCAAAGCTTCTCAAAAATATTTTCTGCTGGATAATGTCTCAATGAACATTTATTGTAGGCTTCCTCCCCTACCTCAACTATGTCCTCTGCTATATGCGGGCCACAGGATTTGACATCACTGCATTCCTCTAAGTCAACCATATTTCAAGTGAAAGATATATATCTTGCAACCAAAAGAAAACATTAATGGTGAAAATAAACATCATTAACATTTTCTTGTCAGCACCAAGAACTACCCCATCTTCTTTATTGAAAGCATAAATCTGCAACACATTCTTGTGGAGAAGTTCCCAAAAGATCTACTTCAAGGGAAGAAAATTAAATAATGATAATTAGGAATTTTGAAGGAAAGTTATGCTCACCCACAAAGACTAGGTTGCTGTAGTTCTCCAACATCACTTCTCTATATAAATTCTGCTGGGCAGGATCCAGGCATTCCCATTCCTCCTTAGAGAAATCAATAGCGACATCCCCGAATGTCAATGGCTCCTGAAATAAAAATTGTTAGATAAATAGAACAAGGACCAAACCACTATTCAGTTTTTAATTTGAATTAAGAGTTTGTAGAACTGACTGTCATGTAGGAGAGTGACTTTAATTATGTAATAAGATACTTTCCATTACCTAATTCAGAAGAAAATACATGAGTCCAAATACAGTATATATATATATATATATATATACCATATCAGAGTGATGTGAAGGATATATACCATAACCCAAGCACTGAATAAAAGCCCAACTCCTAACTTTTGTGTCATCAGTGAATGTGAAATTTGGCGGACATTTCAGATGCAAATCAGACTTCTCAAACATATTCTCATAAGGTGATTGTGTACAAGGGAGAAGAAAGACTGGTTAAATAGCTTTTGAAAACAGTCTTGTTCCTATTCTCTCTGTTTTCTATCCATGAGATAGATTGAGATCCCCAATACAATTAGTTTCAAGTATCATCCATGAAAAATTCCCAATGTGCAAATTATTCATAAAATATTAATGTTTGGAGACAGGTAAAGTGACACTTCCACCTCGTGAAAAGACAAACTTGAAATATTTCAAGTTCTATAAGGAGTTCAACGAGTGAATCAATTTGGTACAATAGAATGAACAATGGGTCACAGAAGACTTCAAGGAGGACATTAAAAAATTCTTAGAGGTAAACAAGAACATAGACACAACATATCAAAATCTCTTGGACACCATGAAAGCAGTACTAGGAGGAAACTTCGTTGCATGGAGTTCATTCCTTAAAAGAAGAAAAAGTCAATAATTTATCTCATACTTCATCTCAAAGCCCTAGAAGAACAAATTAACAGCACAAGCAGTAGAAGGCAAGAAATAATTAAAATTAGAACTGAAGCTGAATTAAAAGAAACAATTAAACCTTGACAAAAAGTTGGTTCTCTGACAGACCCCTAGTTAGGCTAATGAAGAGAAGGAGAGAGAAAATTCAAATTACCAGCATCCATGATGAAAAAGGCAGTATCCCAACAGACACCTCAGAAATAAAGAGGATATTTAGAAATTATCTTGAAAATGTATACCCCAATAAAATAGAAGACATTGAAGGCATCAACAAATTTCTTAAGTCATTTGACGTGCCCAGATTGAACCAGGAAGACATACACAATTTAAACAGACCAATATTAAATGATGAAATACAAGATGCCATCAGAAGCTTATCAACCAAGAAAAGCCCAGGCCCAGATGGATGCACTTCCGAGTTAAACAAGACCTTTAAAGAAGAAATTCAAAAATACCAATATTCTTCAATTTATTTCAGAAAATACAGAAAGAAGCAGCACTTCCAAACTCATTCAATGAGGCCAATATTACCCTGATCCCCAAACCAGGCAGGGACAAATGAAAGAAAGAAAACCTCAGGCCAATATCTCGAATGAACATAGATTCAAAAATTCTGAATAAAATTCTGCCAAATTAAACACAAAAACATATTAAAAAGGTCGTTCACGAAGGTCAAGTGGGGTTTGTCCAGGAATATAGGGTTGGTTCAATATATAGAAATCAATAAAGGTAATTCATCACATCAATAGACTTAAGAATAAGAATCATATGATCATCTCAAGAGACACAGAAAAACCATTTGACAAAATACAGCACCCTTTCATGCTCAAAAAACTATAAAAACTTGAGATAACAGGAACATACCTCAACATCATACTAGCTCTCTACATTAAGCCTAAGGACAACATCATTCTAAAGGGAGAAAAACGTAAAGGCATTCCCTCTAAAAACTGGAACAAGACAGGAGTGCTCTCCCTCACCATTTCTATTCAACATATTTCTTGAAACACTGGCCAGAGCAATTAGACAGATGAAAGAAGTTAAAGGAATAACTACAGGAAAAGAACTTAAATTAGCACTATTTGCGGACAATACGATTCTATACCTAGAAGACCCCAAAAGCACCACCAGAAACTTCTAGAACTAAAAATTAATTCAGCAAAGCAGCAGGATATAAAATTAACACACATTTAAAAAGGCATTTCTGTATATCAGTGGCAAAGCCTCAAGGAGGAAATAAGAAAACCTACCCCATTTACAGTAACTTCAAAAAAGAAAACATAAGATACTTGGGAATCAACTTAATGAAAGAGGTGAAAGATCTATACAAGGAAACCTACAGAACCCTAAAGAAAGAAATCAAAGAAGACCTTAGAAGATGGAAAAATCTACCTTACTCTTGCATAGGCAGAATAAATATTATCAAAACGACCATACAACCAAAAACACTATATTGATTGAATGCAGTTATGAACAAAATCCCAATGACATTTCTCATAGACATACAAAAAGCAATCATAAAATTCATCTGGAAAAATAAGAATCCCAGAATAGCTAAAGCAGTAATAAGCAGGAAGAGCAAAGCTGGTGGTATCACTATACCAGACCTTAAACTATACTACAGAGCTATAGTAACAAAAACAGAATTGTATTGGCACTAAAACAGGCCAGTAGACCAATGGTACAGAATAGAGGACACATAGACTAACTCACAAAATTACAATTATCTTATATTAGACATAGGTGCCAAGAACATGCATTGGAGAAAAGATAGCCTCTTCAACAAACGGTGCTGCAAAAACTGGAAATCCATTTTCAAAAAATGAAATTAAAACCCCATCTCTCACCATGCACAAAACTCAACTCAAAGTGGATCAAGGACCTACAATTTAAACCAGAGACTCTGCATCTAATAGATGAAAAAGTAGGCCATAATCTTCATCACATGGGGCAAGGCCACCACAACTTCCTTAATAAGATGCCTATAGCACAAGAATTAAAACCAAAAATCAACAAATGGGATAGATTCAAATTAAAAATTTCTTCTCAGAAAAAAATCTGAGGTGAACAGAGAGCCTACATCCTGGGAGTAGATTTTTACCCCTCACACACCAGATAGAGAACTAATATCTAGTATATAAAGAACTCAAAATGCTAAGCACCAAAAAACCCAATAATCCAACCAACAAATTGGCCAAGGATCTAAACAGACACTTCTCAGAAAAGGATGTAGAATCAATCAACAAATATTTTAAAAATTTTTCATCATCTCTTGCAAGTAGAGAAATGCAAATCAAAACCACTCTAAGATATAATCTCACTCAAGTCAGAATGGAAGCTATCATGATAAAGACAAACAACAAGTGTTGGCAAGGTTGTGGGGGAAAAGGCACACTCATACACTGCTGGTGGGACTGCAAATTGTTGCAAACAACATGGAAAACTGTATAGAGATTCCTTGGAAATCTGGGAATGAAAAAAACATTTCACCCAGCTATTCCTCTTCTTGGAAGATAATCAGAAATTATTTTGAATCCTTATACTCCAATAAAATAGAAGATAGCGAAGGCATCGATAAATTTCTTAAGTCATATAATCTGCCCAGATTGAGTCAGGAGGATATAGACAACCTAAACAGACCAATATCAACTGAGGAAATAGAAGAAACCATCAAAAGACTACCAACTAAGAAAATCCCAGGACCGGATGGGTATACAGCAGAGTTTTACAAAACCTTTAAAGAGGAACTAATACCAATACTTTTCAAGCTACTTCAGGAAATATAAAAAGAGAAAGAACTTCCAAATTCATTCTATGAGGCCAACATCACCCTGATTCCGAAACCAGAGACACTTCAAAGAAAGAAAACTACAGACCAATATCTCTAATGAACCTTGACGCAAAAATCCTCAATAAAATTCTGGCGAATAGGATACAAAAACATATCAAAAAAATTGTGCACCATGATCAAGTAGGATTCATCCCTGGTATGCAAGGCTGGTTCAAATACGGAAATCAATAAATGTTATTCACCACATCAATAGACTTAAAAATAAGAACCATATGGTCATCTTGATAGATGCGGAAAAAGCATTCGACAAAGTACAGCATCCTTTTATGTTCAAAACTCTCGAAAAACTAGGGATAACAGGAACATACCTCAACATTATAAAATCAATCTATGCTAAGCCTCAGGCTAGCATCATTCTGAATGGAGAAAAATTGAAGGCATTCCCTCTAAAATCTGGAACAAGACAGGGATGCCCTCTCTCACCACTTCTGTTCAACATAGTTCTCGAAACACTGGCCAGAGCAATTAGACAGATGAAAGAAATTAAAGGCATAAAAATAGGAAAAGAAGAACTTAAATTATCACTATTTGCAGATGATATGATCCTATACCTAGCAGATCCAAAAGGGTGTACAAAGAAACTATTAGAGCTAATAAATGAATTCAGCAAAGTGGCAGGATATAAAAATCAACACGCATAAATCAAAGGCATTCCTGTATATCAGCGACAAATCCTCTGAAATGGAAATGAGGACAACCACTCCATTCACAATATCCTCAAAAATAATAAAATACTTGGGAATCAACCTAACAAAAGGGGTGAAAGACTTATACAATGTAAACTACAGAACCCTAAAGAGAGAAATTGAAGAAGATCTTAGAAGATGGAAAAATATACCCTGTTCATGGATAGGCAGAACTAACATCATCAAAATGGAGATATTACCAAAAGTTCTCTATAGGTTTAATGCAATGTCAATCAAAATCCCAACGGCATTTCTTGTAGAAATAGAGAAAGCAATCATGAAATTCATATGGAAAAATAAAAGACCCAGAATAGCAAAAACAATGCTAAGCAGGAAGTGTGAATCAGGTGGTATAGCGATTCCAGACTTCAAACTATACTACAGAGCAATAGTAACAAAAACAGCATGGTACTGGTACCAAAACAGGCGGGTGGACCAATGGTACAGAATAGAGGACACAGTAACCAATCCACAAAACTACAACTATCTTATATTTGATAAAGGGGCTAAAAGCATGCAATGGAGGAAGGATAGCATCTTCAACAAATGGTGCTGGGAAAACTGGAAATCCATATGCAACAAAATGAAACTGAAGTCCCTTTCTCTCGCCATGCACAAAAGTTAACACGAAATGGATCAAGGTGCTTGATATCAAATCAGAGACACGGCATCTGATAGAAGAAAACGTTGGCTACGACCTACATACAGTGGGGTCGGGCTCCAAATTCCTCAATAGGACACCCATAGCACAAGAGTTAACATCTAGAATCAACAAATGGGACTTACTCAAAGTAAAAAGTTTTTTCTCATCAAGAGAAACAATAAGAGAGGTAAATAGGGAGCCTGCATCATGGGAACAAATCTTTACTCCTCACACTTCAGATAGAGCCCTAATATCCAGAGTATATAAAGAACTCAAAAAATTAGACAATAAGATAACAAATAACCCAATCAACAAATGGGCCAAGGACCTGAACAGACACTTCTCAGAGGAGGACATACAATCAACAAGTACATGAAAAAATGCTCACCATCTCTAGCAGTCAGAGAAATGCAAATCAAAATCACCCTAAGATACCATCTCACTCCAGTAAGATTGGCAGCCATTAGGAAGTCAAACAACAATAAGTGCTGGAGAGGATGTGCAGAAAAGGGTACACTTCTACATTGTTGGTGGGACTGCAAATTGGTGCAGCCAATTTGGAAAGCAGTATGGAGATTTCTTGGAAAGCTGGGAATGGAACCACCGTTTGACCCAGCTATTCCCCTTCTCGGTCTATTCCCTAAAGACCTAAAAAGAGCATGCTACAGGGACACTGCTACATCGATGTTCATAGCAGCACAATTCACAATCGCAAGACTGTGGAACCAACCTAGATGCTCTTCAATAGACGAATGGATAAAAAAAAGTGTGGCATTTATACATAATGGAGTATTACTCTGCATTAAAAATAGACAAAATCATAGAATTTGGAGGGAAATGGATGGCATTAGAGCAGATTATGCTAAGTGAAGCTAGCCAAGCCCTAAAAAACAAATGCCAAATGTCTTCTTTGATATAAGGAGAGTAACTAAGAACAGACTAGGGAAGAAGAGCACGAGAAGAAGACCAACATTAAACAGGGTTGAGAGGTGGGAGGGAAAGGGAGAGAGAAGGGAAATTGAAGGAGACACTCAGGGCTATACAAAATGACATACAAGAGGAAGTGAGGGGAAAGGGAAAAATAATACAAGGGGGAGGAATTAATTACAGTAGAGGAAGTAGAGAGAGAAGAGAGGAGGGGAGGGGGGAGGGGGAACAGTAGAGGATAGGAAAGGCAGCAGAATACAACAGACACGAGTATGTCAATATGTAAATCAATGGAAGTGTAACTGATGTGATGCTGCAATCTGTATACGGGGTAAAAATAGGAGTTAACCCACTTGAATCAAAGTGTAAAATATGATATATCAAGAACTATGTAATGTTTTGAACAACCAACAATAAAAAAAAAGAAAAAACCATTTGACCCAGCTATTCCTCTTCTCGCACTATTCACAAAGGACTTGAAAACAGCATACTATAGGGTCATAGCCATGTCAATGTTTATAGCAGCACAATGCAGAACAGCAAACTGTGGAGCCAACCCAGAGGTTCTTCAGTGGATGAATGGATAAAAATATGGGGCATATATACACAATGCAATTTTACTCAGCAGTAATAAAATCATGGCAATTGCAAGGAAATGGATGGTATTGGAGAAGTGAAGTTAGGCAAACCCAAAAAATAAATGTTGAATGGTTTCTCTGATATAAGGAGCCTGACTATAGTGGGGTAGGTAGGGGGAGCATAGGAGGAATAGATGAATTCTACATAGGGCAGAGAGGTTGGAGGGGAGGGGAAGAGGCAGGAAATTAGCAGTGATTGTGGAATGTGATGACATCGTTATCCAAAGTACATGTATGAAGACCCAAATTGGTGCCAACATACCTTATATAGAACCAGAGATATGAAAAATTGTGATATAAATGGGTGTTAAGATTTGTATTGCAGAAAGAAACGAGTACATATATAATGGCATAAATTAGCATGAATATACTTTCTGTACAGAGATATGAAAAATTGAGCTCTATGTGTGTAATAAGAATTGTAATGCATTCCATTGTTGTCATGTATTTAAAAAATAAATTTTTAAAAAAGAATGGTATTGAAACCCATTGGGGAAACGATAAGCCTACATTGCTATATATCTTAAAAACAGAGCTGGAAGGGAAAATGCATGAACAACATGAGAAACCAAGAAAGAATGTACCCCAAACAAAGATGCTACATTCTTAGAATCCATGGTCAGAATAGCAGGATAAATGGGAGAAGGTACATAATTTTCTGTGAATTAAAGGATGATATGAGAGCAAATACAGGCAGCAAAGGACTATTTTGATAAATAGTTACATAAGCAAATACAGAAAGCAAAAGATTCCTTCAATAAGCACATAGAGATTTGGAAAAAAAAACAGATCCTTGAAATGAAGGAAACAGTAAACCAAATTAAGAACTCAATAGGAAGCATCTCTAACAGAATAGATCACTTGGAAGGCAGAACCTCTGACACTGAAGGAAAAATATATAATCTTGAAAAAATAATGTTGTCCACAGTGAAGATGGTAAGAAACCATGAGCACAAGATTCAAGAATTGTGAGATAATATGAAAATACCAAATTTACCAACTATTGGAATAGATGAAGGCATAGAAGTCTAAACTACAGAAATGGACAATCTATTCAATGAAATAATACCAGAAAAATTTCCAAACACGTAGAGTGAATTGGGAAATCAAATACAAGGATCATATAGGACACCAAATGAACAAGATCACTACAGGTCTACACTAACGCACATCAAAATGAAAACACCTAGGATACAGGAGAAGCAGAGCATTTCAAAAGCCACAAGAGAAAGGAATCAGATTACATATGGGGAAAACCAATCAGGATCTCTGATTTCTGAACTGAGACGCTGAAATCTACAAGATCCTGCAAAAATATAGACCAAGCTCTGAAAGAAATGGATGCCAATCAAGAAGCATACCCAGAAAAATTAAATTTTGATTAGCAATTAGATTTTGATTCAGATGTTATTTTATGAGAAAATAAAAACCTTTCATCATATACAAAATTAAAAGAAATTACAATGAGAAACATGCACTACAGAACATCCTTGGCAAAATATTCCATGAGGAGGAAATGAACAACAATAAAAAATCAGAAAAGGGTAGTATCACTCTAAAGGAAAAAGCTATCAAAGAGAAACTGACTTAGTTATATACCAAAAATAAACAAAACTAACTGGGAATACAAATCTTGTGTCAATAATAACCCTGAAAGTTTAGTTCCAACTCAGCAATCAAAAGACAGGAAGATTTGATAAAAAAGACCAACAATATGCTGCCTCTAAGAGACTCATCTCATAGGAAAAGACACCTACAGACTGAAGGTGACAGGTTGGAAAAAAATATATCACTCAGGCTGGGACTGGGGCTCAGTGGTAGAGCACTAGCCTAGCACATGTGAGGCCCTGTATTTGATCCTCAGCACCACATAAAACTAGATAATAAAGGTATTGTGTTCATATACAAAAAAATAAATATTAAAACACATACCACTCACATATACTGTGGAGGCAAGCAGGGGTTTCCATTCTTATATCAAATAATGTGGACTTCAACTGAAAGTTAATCAAAAGGGATAAAGAAGGACACTACATTCTGCTTAAAGGAACCATACACCAACAAGACAGAACAATTATAAATATACACACCCCCAAAACAATGAGCATCTATGTTCAAATAGACGCTTCTAAAGTTTAAGGGCCAAGTAGACCACAAGACAATAATTCTGGGTGACTTTAACACACCTCTTTTACCACTGGATTGATCTTCCAAACAATATCCAGACAGAAACTATAGAACTCATAATACAATCAACAACTTAGATTTAACTGACATACATAGAATATATCATCCTTCAACAGGAGAAGATACTTTCTGCTCAGCAGCAAATGGATCCTTCTCTAAAATAGACCATATGTCATGCAAAAAGCAACTCTAAGCAATACAGAAAAGTAAAGAAACTACCCTGCATTCTATCAGATCATAATAAAATGACATTAGAAATCAATAATAAAAATAGAAGCTACTCCAACACCTGGAGACTAAATAATATGCTAGTGAATGAACAATGGGTTGCAGAAAACATCAAAGAGAAGATTTTAAAATTCTTAGAAGTGAATGAAGACACAGATACAATATATCAAAATCTCTGGGACACTATGAAGGCATTACTAAGACGAAAGTTCATTGCATGGAGTTCATTCCTTAAAAAAAGAAAAAGTCAAATAAATGACCTAAAATTATATTTCAAAGCCATTGGAAAAATGATTAATCAACACCAAAAACAGTAAAGAACAGAAAATAATTAAAATCAGAGGTGAGATCAATGAAATTGAAACAAAAGAAGCAAATAAAAATTGACAAAGTGACTGGTAATGGTACCACCATTTGGCCCAGCTATCCCACTCCCTGGTCTATACCTAAAGGACTTAAAAACAGCACACTACAGGGCACAGTCACAATGTTTTCAGCAGCACAATTCACAAGAATTAAACTGTGGAGCCAACAGAGATGTCCTTCAGTGGATGAATGGATAAAGAAAACATGGCAGTTGTACACAATGGAATATTACTCAGCAATAAAAGAAAATAAAATCATGGCATTTGCAGGTAAATGGGTGACATTGGGGAAGATAATGCTAAGTTAGCCATACCCAAATAACAAATGCTGAATGTTTTCTCTGATATAAGGAGGCTGACTCATAGTGGGGTAGGGAGGGGGGCATGGGAGGAATTGATGAATTCTATTTTGGGCAGAGTGGTGGGAGGAATAGGGAGGAGAAAGGGATTAGCAAGGATGGTGGAATATAATAGACATCCTTATCCAAAGTACACGTATGAACACACGAATTGATGTCAACCTACTTTATATACAGAGATATGAAAAATTGTGCTGTATATGTGTAATAAGAATTGTAATATATTGTGCTGTCATATATTTTAAATTTTTTAAAAAATTTTAAAAATTTTCAAAATGAAAAGTTGGCTCTTTGAAAAACAAATACATTTGATAAAACCTTATCCATGTTACTGTAGAGAAGGAGAGAAATACTCCAATTACTAAAAATTACATGATGAAAAAGGAAATATCACCATGAACATTAGAGAAATACAGAAGATAACTGGAAATTATTTTGAAAATTTGTACGGCAATAAAACACAATATATTGAAGTAATCAACAAATGTCTAGAATCATGTGACTTACACAAACTGAATAAGTTAAACAGATCATTTTCAAGCAATGAAATAGAAGACACTATCAAAAGCCTACCAACCAGAAACATAAATAAATAAAGCCCAGGACTCAATGGATACAAGACCTTCAAAGAAGAACTAACACCAACACTCCTCAAATTATTCTATGAAATATAAAAAGAGGGAGCACTTCCAAACTCACTCTATAAGGCCAATATGTCCTTCATCCTCAAATCAGACAAACACAGAAAAGAAAGTGTACTTCAGACCAATACCTCTAAAAAGCAGAAGCAAAAATTCTGAGTAAAATTCTGGCAAATCAAATACAAAAACATATCAAAAAGATGGTTCATCATGATGAAGTGCAATTCATCCCAGGGATGCAAGGTTGGTTCAACATACAGATATCAAAAAATGTAATTCATCACATCAGTAGATTTAAAGATAAGAACCTTATGATCATCTCAACAAATGCAGAAAAAGCATGACAAAATACAGCACCCCTTCATGTTCAAAACACTAGAAAAACTAGGGATAACAGGAACTTATCTCAACATTTTAAAGGCTATTTATGCCACGCCTCAGGCCAACATCATTCTAAATGGAGAAAAACTGAAGGCATTCCCTCTAACATCAGAAACAAAACAGGGATTCTCTCTCTCACACTTCTATTCAATGTAGTTCTTGAAACACTGGCCAGAGCAATTAGACAGATGAAAGAAATTAAAAAATAAGTATAGGAATAGATGAACCAAACCTAGCAGTATTTGCTGATGATATGATTCTGTACCTAGAAGACTAAAAAAATTCCACTAGAAAACTTCAAGAACTAGAATTCAGCAAAGTAGCAGGATATAAAATCAACACCCGTAAATGAAAGGCATTTCTGTATATCAGTGAAAAATCCTCTGAGAGAGAAATGAGGAAAACTACCCCATTCACAATATCCTAATAAAAAAGGATACTTGGGAATCAACAAGAGGTGAAGGATATATACAATGAAAACTATGAAACACTAAAGAGAAATCAAAGACCTTAGAAGATGGAAAGATTTAACTTGATCTTGAATAGGCAGAATTAATATTATCAAAATGGCCCTACTACCAAAAGCACTCTACAGATTTAATGCAATTCTGATCAAAATCCCAATGGCATTCCTCATAGAAATAGAAAAGCAATCATAAAATACATCTGGAAAAATAAGAGGCCCAGAATAGATAAAGCAATTCTTAGCTGGAAAAGTGAGGCAATTGGTATTGCTATACCAGACCTTAAACTATACTTCAGAGCCACAGTAACAAAAACAGCATGGTTCTGGCATCAAAACAGGCTGGTAGACCAATAGCCCACAATAGAGGACACACAGACCAACCCACAAAACCACGATTATCTTATATTAGACAAAGGTGCTAAAAATATGCACTGGAGAAGAGATAGCATCTTCAACAAATGGTGCTGGGAAAACTGGAAATTCATATGCAGCAAAATAAAATTCAATCCCTCTCTCTCACCATGCATAAAAGTTAACTCAAGATGGATCAAGGGTCTAGGAATTAAACCAGAGACTCTCCAAATAGAAGATAAAGTAGGCCTTATCTCCATCATGTGGGATTATGCCACAGCTTCCTTACTAACACTCCTATAGCACAGGAATTAAAACCAAGAATAGACACATGGGATGGATTGAAACTAAAGATGTTTATAAAAAAAAACCCAATAGAATAGAGAGCCTACTTTCTGGGAGCAATTTTTTACCCCTCATACATCAGATAGAGCACTAATATCTAGGGTATATAAAGAACTCAAACGTCTTAACACCAAAAAATAATCCAATCAATAAATGGGCCAAGAACCTGAAAAAACACTTTGGAGAAGAGGATATACAATCAATCAACAATTATATAAAAAAATGTTGATCATCTCTAGCAATCAGAGAAATTCAAATTAAAACCACTCTAAGATACCATCTCACTCCAGTCAGAAGGGCAGATATTATGAAGACAAACAACAATAAGTGTTGGCGAGAATGTGGGGCAAAGGTACTCTCATACACTGCTGGTGGGACTGCAAATTGGTGCATCCAATTTGGAAATCAGTATGGAGATTCCTTGGAAAGCTGGGAATGGAACCAACATTTGACCCAACTATTTCTCTTCTCGGACTATACCAAGAAACAAAAAGAGCACACTACAGGGACACAGCCAGGTCAATGTTGATAGCAGCACAATTCACAATAGCTAAACTATGGAGTCAACCTAGATGCCCTTCAGTGGATGACTGAATAAAATAAAATGTGGCTTATATACACAATGGAATATTACTCATCATTAAAAAAGAACAAAATCATGTCACTTGCATGTAAATGGATGGAGTTGGAGAAGATAATGCTAAGTGAAGTCAGCCAGTCTCCCCCCAAAAAAATGCCGAACATTTTCTCTGATATAAGGAGGCTGAATCATGGTGGGTTAGGGAGGGGGAGCATGGGAGGATTAGATGAATTCTAAATAGGGCAGAGGGGTGGAAGGGAAAGGGAAGGCACAGGGGATTAGCAAGGATGATGGAATGTGATGGACATCTTTATACAAAGTTCATGAAAATTTCAAATATGAAAAATTGTGCTCTATGTGAAATAAGGATTGTAATGCATTCCACTGTTGTCATGTATTAAAAAAATAATAAAAACCATAAAAATCATGATCTAAAAAACATCTAGAAAAAAGAAAGAGGAAAAAAGAGAGAAACAAAGAAACAAACTAACTGAGATAGGATGCATTTGGTGCTACACACCTGATATATCCAGTGGTCTGGAGGCTGAGGCAGGGGGATCACAATTGTGATGCTTACCCTAGCAACTGAGTGAAACCCTGCCTAAATTCAAAAATAAATAGGCAGTAGTAATTTATAAAAATTAAGAAAAAATTAAACTTTTTAAATAAAAATTTTAAAAGGACTGAGGATAGTGTTCAGTAACAGGGCACCCTGGTTCCAATCCCCAGTTTCACAAAAGGAAAAAACGAATGAAAAATAGTCCTTTTCAAAGTTACAGAAAAAAATATTTTTAAATTTATACATCGTATATATGAAAACAAAAATTCTATTTCTCAAATGACTCCATTAAAGAGAACAAGGAGAAGTGACAGATGAAAGAAACCAATTGCCTCACCTTTAACCAAACTCTCCTAAGAAAGGAGAACAGAGACTACAAGAGAAATGCAGGCAAGAGCCGGGAACAGCCCCTTCAAATAGCAGGTGTCTAAATGTCCCTTCATCACAAAGCAATCAACGTCTTAAGAAAGGAGGGACTGCACCATAAAGTCACATTGAACACACAAATTGAGACAGTGTTGAAGAACACGTGGGTTATCATGAAGGTCCACAGAAACAGATATGGACCCTACAGCACCTGTTCATATGGGGACACAGCATGCTCTTCCAGAGAAGAGACCCAGGGCCTGGTGACAGAGAATGTCCATTTGGTAATAGATAAATAATGAACTATGGAAAATAACCATTTCTGGCAATCAGCCACATTTTGTTTGCCATATTGCATACAGTTTGACAAATACTAGAACACCATGTCCGTTTTATATAGCTGTCACATAAATGTCACATTTCACATATAAGCATACTTAAATAGTACATCTGCAGAATTTGAAAAAAAAATACAAATTCAGATAAGCAAAAGGCTGCATTACACATCCTCGGTATAGATGACAGGACTCCTCATTATAAAGAGGACAGCTTCCCTCAGGTTCATCTATGATAACACCCATCAAAATTTCACCATGGTTTCCTTTTCATTGAAGAAGGGACCAAAGCAAACAGTGTGAAAATTCTCCTGGAAGGTTGAATTGATATGAAATTAGCCAAGAATTCTGAACTCTAAGAGCAAAAGCAGGAGCTACCATTACCAGGCACTAATGCATGTTATAAAATTATCATATTGCAGTAATTTGAGGACTAAAAAAAAATCACAATGCAGAAACTTCATAGATGACTCCATATGTATGTAAATGTCAATTTTATTGTGAAGTGCATTGAAAAGGCCTAGATAAATGAACCATCTCCAGCAGAGGATTTGATGTGAATGAACAAGCCAACCCAACGTGAAGGGAGGTGTGGGAACTGGAGGCGCAGAGCACTGGTACGGCTTGGGGGCAGGACGTGCATGGTACTGGATTACACTCCAGCACCCCGAAGAAGCACATATTGAGTAGGATTAGGTTTCAACATTACACCAGAATAGGAGGCTCCTGGATTCCCTTCACACATGGATACACCCAATAAACACCTACTTCTGTTCTGAGTCCCTCTTAAATAAAGTTATAATGGACGGAGAGACCTATGCATTGGACCAATCAGAAAATCTCTACCATCCAAAGGGCAGGCAAAGTTGGGGGACACGTGGGCATTAGTCCTGCCTTGAGCCATGTGCCACATAATTGGGACAGAATACCCCCATCCAGTGGCACCCAGAGTAGAGGAAAACTGATTGGCGTCACAAATGGAGCACATGGGACACTAAATGACTTGTAGCTGGAAACAGAATTTGTCTGGTGCTCATAGAAGAAAGAGCTGGATATACACAAGTATCAGGATGAGAGAAAGGGGGAGATTTTCAATGGCTGTGGAGGGTCATGAGCTTTATCCATGGGACCAGGGCAGAAGGGGAGTGAGGTCAAGGGTCCCAGTTTATCCCTAGAAGGGATTTGCAGCATGATCTGCAAACTGTGGCTGCTAACAGTTGAGCTCCTCCCTAGCCAGTCCCCAAGGGTAGACAGGACAAATGCAGTCCACCCAGCAGCCCAGCCTGAGCCCTCTCCCCCCTACCTCAGTAATAACTCCAGGTCTAGCCAGTTCTTTCTGGAAGGACTATGTCCAGGCACTCAGGGTCCCAACATTTTTCCCATCTCATGGACTCTGTCCTAACCCACGAAGCTTTGTGAGCAATGGCAACTGCACATGTGCATATCTCCCTGGATCACAAAGGAGGGGCGTCACATTGATGTCTGAGTATTCCCTGTGCTACAATCCGATTGCTTGTGAGGTAGATAACACATGTCAGGGAAAACATGTGCCCTTTGGTTTTGGGGGATTGCCTTATTTTACTTTAGCATTATAATCTCCAGTTCCATTCATTTACTGGCCAGTGTTATGAAGTCATCATTTTTTAACGCTGAGTAATATTCCACCATGTATACACACCACAATTTCTTTATCTATTCATCTGTTCATGGGCATTTAGGCTGGTTCTGTAGCTTAGCTATTGTGAGTTGTGCTATCATGAACATTGATGTGGCTGTGTCCCTGTAGTATGAAGATTTTAAATTTAATTTTAATTTTAATTCATGCTGAGGAGTGGGATAACTGAGTCAAATGGTGGTTCCAGTCCTAGTTTCTTGAGGAATCTCCATCCTGCTTTCCAGAGGGGTTGCACCAATGTGCAGTGCCTCCAACAAGGTGTGAGCATTTCCTGTCCCAAACATCCTCACAGATTTATTCTTACTGTATTCTTGATAATTGCTATTGTAACTGGAGAGAAAGAGAAGCTCAGTGCAGTTTTAATTTGCATTTCCCTGATTGCTAGATATGTTGCCTTTTCAGTATTTATTTTTCAAAATATTTATTTTCTATTCATGTCGGACCCAATTTCTTTATTCTATCCATTTCTTTTTCTGTGGTGTTGAAGATGAAACCCAGGGACCCGCACGTGCTAGGCAAGCACTCTACAGCTGAGCCTCAGCCCCAGCCCTCATTTTCAATATTTCTTACATTTGCTTCTCAGTAACAGCAGCCCAGGTATTTGGGGGACCAGTTTTGCTGCATTTATGAAATGGGAACATTTGTCTTTAAGGAAAACTGAGAAGGTCAAGGCACATGCCCAGGATTCCAGGGATGAGCAGTACACAGTTGTCTTGCCCAGGATGAGGAGAAGATTATGTGGCTGAGAAGAACCCCTTCTTCCCCCATGAGGGAAATGATTCATTATCATTGCTGTTACTTTTCTTCACCAAAATGTGAAATTTTCCTAAACTACCGGTTCCACTAAATTTAGGCCCCTGGATGGAGCTCAGATTTGTCTTGAGAGGCAAGGAAAAGGGAATAACCAACCCAGTGGTTCCAATAACCAACAAGCTAGACCTTGGGCTCCTTGGAGACAAAACACTAGGTTTTACCCAATACTTAACAATCCACCAGCACCTGACACCCAATTAATGGGGGACAGAGAATTGGATCAGTGGGTGTGGGGGTCTGTGGGTGGCCAGCTGCAGGAGCTTGCCTCTGAGTGCATTCCTTGCATCTGGGAGGTTTTTCAACACCAATGAGATAAACAAAGTGGTGAGAAAACTGGCAAAACCCTCTGCAATATTCTAGCCAGGAAAATTCATAAACACTTTAAAAGCATCTTCATGTTTACCCTCAGTCAAATGTGCCTCAATCCGAATGAAACCATTTGAAAAGAGTTGTCAACATGAAAAGTTTCTGAAATCTGCTGGTTTGTGGATCACTGCAAATCCATATGAGTACATGGCTAAATACATAAGTAAAAATAGAAATCTAATAATGAGCATTTTCTTAAAACTTCTCTCCTGAAAACACTGCCCTATGTGCTTTGATAACTAAATCACCATTTAATCATTCCTCTAGCAACACTTGAGGTCCATAAAGAACTGTGGAACGTGTCTGGTTGGGGCAGAAATGTTGAGATACCAAAAAGAAAGTTACTCTGAACCTCAAAGGAGAAGGTTCATCAATCACCAGAATGCAGGAATGCCCACAAAATATTTGAAATTAAAAACAAGGGACTGGGGTTGGGGCTCAGTGACAGAGCACCTGCCTAGCACCTGTGAGGCACTGGGTTTGATACTCAGCACCACATTAAATAGAAATATATAAAATAAAGGGATCCTGTCCAACTAAAAACTATTTTTAAAAATAAAGATCAGATTTATAAAAAAAGCAACTCCGTGCAATGCAGCATTTCTCCTAGACCAGCTTCCTGTACCTCCAAATACTAGCATGATGTGAGCAAGGTTAGAAAAATGGGTGAGAAATTGCAGAAGTCTGATCTGGCCCCATCCTTAGTCCAGCTCCACTTAAATGTCCCTCTCCAAATAGCAACACCTCAGACCACGTATTTACTGTCTCTCTCTTTAGGGCTTTTTCACATTTTTTCCTTTCTTTCTTCTTGTGATGCTGGGATTGAACCTGGGACCTTGTGCATGCAGGGAAAGCACACTACCAACTTCATTGAATCCCTGGCCCCTGACATTCTTTCCTGAATGTGCATCTGTTTTCTAAATAGGTGTATCCATGCGCCTGACAATGATGAAGTTGTTTTCTGCTTTAAAAACCAAGGAACCTACTTTTTCTGAGCTGATGTCCCTCTCTCTCCCTGAAATCTCTTCCCATTACACAACCTCACACAGCAAAAGTCAGACTTGAGTTCTGTAATTGTGTGGGGTTTTTTATTGTTTGGGGTCTGATATCACACATATCACTGGAGGGAGGTAACTAGCAGCCATGAAATTTTTTTAATAAGCAAAGGACAAGGTTTGGTAGCACATGTCATTAAGGCCAGGCATTTGGGAGGCTGCTTCAGGAGGATATCAAGTCAGAGGGCACAGTTGGCCTCTTAGCAAGACCCTGGCTCAAAATAAAATATTCAAAGTTCTGACACTGGTGAGTCTTCATGAACAATGAAGGGTCAGAGTTCCTGTTTCCACAGTCTCCCCTTAGAATGCTGTGTGTAGGTGTGTGACTGTAACCTTCCAACAGGACCTAGAGGTGTTGCTGGTGTCCACCTGTAGTAATAAATACATCAAATGAAGTGAGTAAATAAGTAAAGCAATAATAGATCTGACACTGTAGCTGGTTGAGATCCCAGGAATATGGAGGTTAGGTTGTGTTTCTTGGCTCTTGTGTTCTTGCAAGAGTGGATTTTAGATAATACATAAAATGTAATCAAAGTAGAGCAAAGCTCATTGGCCCAGAAATCACTATCAGGAAATGGGGAGGAAAACAGTGAGGCTTCTCTGACATCTCTAGGCCTCACACCCCTTTGATCCTGAAGTTTATGGGAGATGCTGTGGGTGATTCCAGAATTCTACCCATGGACCAATTCCTACTCTTACCTGTCAGTGGAATGACACTGTTTTTGTAGGTTCCTACTCCACATGGTCTTGTCCAGAGGCGCCAAAGGAAAACCCGTGTGTGTGTGTGTGTGTGTGTGTGTGTGTGTGTGTGTGTGTCTTTGTGAATTTTACTATAATAAAATTTTACTATGGCAGCTGTTATGAAGACAAACAACAACAAGTTTTGGCGAGGATGTGGGGAAAATTGTGCACTCATACACTGCTGGTGGGACTGCAAATTGGTGCAGCCAATATGGAAAGCAGTATGAATATTCATTGGAAATCTGAGAATGGAACCACCATTTTACCCAGATATCCTGTGGAGCCAACCTAGAGGCCCTTCAGTGGATGAATGGATAAAAATATGTGTTATATATATGCAATGGAATTTTGTTCAGCAATAACAGAATAAAATCATGTGTGTGGGGGAGATTATGGTATTTTTCTCTTGGTTTCTGACTTTTGGGAAATAGAGTTTTTCTGAGATTCTCACCAGTATCTTTGCCTTTGTCAAAGGGGCATTGGAACTTACATCTGTTTCTTGCTGTCTATCTTTTGTGGTTTTCCAATATGAGGTATGAGGTAGAAGTGGATTTTAAGTGCATATTTTTAATGGAGGGGTTCACTAATTACTATTAGAAGCAAAAGATGAGATCAGTACAGTAATAAAATTTAATATCATCAGTTATTTATTTGCATAAGAAAATAAGTAGCAAACATAAAAATAAAGACAGTTCTACTGACCATAATATCAAAAGAAAATACTTGGGAATTTTTCAAGAAATGTGAACACTTGAACATTTATCATGGCTTGTTTTTAGAAAATATACCATTATCCCTAAGCCACCTTCTTTTTTTGTGGTGACCTTAACTCATAGAAAAAAGATAGGAATTAAAACTTTCCCCTGTGATCCTGAGGAGAGGACTTAGGTATGGTCTACCAGTAAGCTCTATCATCATCCCATTCTTATTTTTCTTTGAGATATGGTCTTGCCAAGTTAGTGAAGCTAGACTCAAAGTTGTGACCCTCAAGGCTCGGCTTCCAGGGCAGGTGGGGTTACATGCATGTGCCATCACAACCCTGGAAGGGATTAGTCTTTTTTGTTTTCTTTAGTTGTAGTGGACAGAGTACCTTTATTTTATATATTTATTTTTATGTGGTGCTGAGGATTGAAACCAGTGCCTCACATGTGCTAGGCAGCTGCTCCCACCCTGAGCCCCAACCCCAGGGATTAAATTCTTGACTTTCATATTACAGGTTGGCTCAGGATAATATCTAGGTTTGCAAAGGAGAATAATGTCCCCATTTTGTGAGTAGAAGTTAGAGGCCACAATGAGAGAAAATGTCTATCCTTATCCTTGGAAGAGGAACATCAACTGTGGATTCACCTGCAACTTAGTATTTGAGAATTTTCCAGATATTAAAAATATAAGCAAAAGAGACATGAGGTCAAGGCTCTGAGGGAGGGGGAGTAGGTATTTCAAATTGTGAGGCATCAGATTGAGAAATGCAATGCTAAGGTAGCTGGGTATGGAGAATAGTGTCCCTCACATTACCTGTAGGATCACAGAAGACATAGAAGAAAATAAACCATTACAGGGTACATTTTAAAAAGATGATCATGGGTAGGACGTGGTCAGAAGCCATCATTATCACACCCCACCCACACGCCCACACACATTACTTCCCTTTTACCTCTTCCCCACTTTAGCAGTCAAGTCAACATCCACTCCTCAAGGTGCATCCTTGCATGAAGAGAAAGGACTGAGCCACAGTACCCTGGGGATCACAATGGGCAGATCTTTGCCTAGCTTATGGCAGAAACTAGCAAAGGAATGGCAGAGTTCAGGAACATCTCTGTCTCCTTTCTCTCACAAACAAATAACTAGAGATTTCAATTATAAATTGATGGATGAAGTGAAATTGGGAGTATTGGGACAAATATTTGGAACACTGAAAATATAAATGTTCACCAGCGTAATGTCTTATTTCTTTTTTTATCTTTGTTTTTGTTTTTAATGCTGTGGATTGAGCCCAGGGGCACTCAACCGCTCAGCAACATTCCTGATCTTTTTTTTGTAACTTAGTTAGAGACAGGGTTTCACTGAATTGCTTAGTCCTTTCCTAAGTTGTTGAGGCTGGCTTTGTATCAGCCTCCAAGACACTGGGATTACAGTCATGCACCACCACACCTGGCTAAGGTTTTATTTCATTAATTGCACAAGAGCAGTTTTTCATGTAATATAACATACTGAATGCTCTCAAAATATTGCACTTTGTGAAAAATTCAAAGAGATAACTTATTACCTTTATATTAACAAACTTAAATATGTTTTTCTTATGCCTTGGCTTCTTTTCACTTGATAAAATCAGGTTAGGACATAGTTTTCTAGTTTCTTTATTCTTTTTTTTGGGGGGGTATACTAGGGATAGGTCCCAGTATCACTCAACCACAAAGCCAATTCCCCAGAGATGTTTATTTTATTTTTGGAAACAGGGTCTCACTGAGTTGTACAGGTCCCTATTAATTTGCTGAGTCTGTCTGAACTCGAGAATTTCCTGCCTCAGCCTCCCAAGCCTTTGCCCCCATTCCCAGTTTCTTCATTCTTTTGTAGTTGTTGCTTTCTTTTGTTACATAAATTCAAGTTGAATAACAGTATGTTTAACAATACAGATATAGAGAAAAGCCAGTGGTGTAGGTAAGCAATTGAACATATCCACCAGAAAGTATATTATATATTCACCATGGTGTATTACTCGGCCATCAATACAAACTCCTCTAACGGTCAGCAAAATAGATGGAATTGGATGATGTCATGCTAAGTGAAGAAATGCACAATATGTCACATCTTATATGTTAATATAATATCATGTGCAAGTACAATAGTGATTAGTATGGCTGAGGAGTGTGTGGGGGGCATCAAGGGCAGAAGAGGGTGTTTGGATATTATGAATACATGTATATGCATATATATAAACATCACACTGAATCCCATAAATATTTGCAATTGCTATGTGATGATAAAAACCATCATCTCTCATAATTATCAAATTCTGCACTAAGAACACAATCCTACTGTCTTTTGGAATTTCCAGTATATGGTGCAATATTATTGATGATGCTCCCTGATAACAACCAGGCTCTTCCTACACATCCATTCTATTTTCTTCCAGGCTCTGAACACAGAGTATACAATGTATTTCTGCATCTAAATCATCTCACTTGGCCTAAAGTCCTCCAGTTTGTCTGTGTTATTGCAGAATATTCTTTTGTTTCTGGGGTTTGAACCCAGGGTTGCCTTAACTGTGACAGAGATCCACCATCATTATCTTTTTCAGTTTTAAGACAGAATGTCACCAAACTACTAAGGCTGGCCTTCACATTTTGGCAACACTTCCATAGACACCATCCTTAATTTAAAGTTGAGTGATAAGTGAGGTGTGGAGGCACATTTCTTTTGTCATGCTAGGGACTCGATAGGCTGAGGGAGGAGAATCATGATCTTGGAGCCAGCTTCACATCTTGGTGACACCCACTGCACCTTAAAAGACCTTGTCTCAAAATAATTTTTAAAAATCTGAAAAGGTTATATATGTATGTTGACACATTTGTGTGTAAACACAATGATAAATCTCTCTTTCTCTATTATCTGTAATGTACCATAGGTTCTTCTTCCTGAGTTACTCTTTGGAAATTTAGGATGTGGATAGTATTGCAGTTAACTTGGGAGGGTAGATATTTCTAAAGATGGATTTTATTTCCTTCCATTGTTGAAGTGGTTAATGTCAGCTGTCCATTTGAGTGGATTGAGATACCCAGAGAATTGGTGTGGAAGATCTCTGCAGGTGTCTGTGAGTGTGCTTCCAGGAGGCTGAGTCAGAAAAACTGGGGAATACCTGTAATGAACATATATATTGGTGTTCAATAGGTTTGATTTGGAAAAGAGCAAGAGAAGCAGTCACTCACTTATGCTCCAAGCTTCTTGAAGTCCCCTTTGGGGACTTGCACCATTGGCTCTACCTGGGTCTTTTTAAAAATTTTTATTTGTTTAAATTAGTTATCCATGAAAGTAGAATGCATTTATATACTTTGATATATCATACATAGATGGGATATAATTTCTCATTTTTCTGAGTACACATATTGTAGAATCACATGGGTCATACAGTCATATACATACATAAAGTAATAATGTCTGTTTCTTTCTCTTTCTTATCCCCATATCCCCTGCCTTCTCTTCCTTTCACTTTGCTCTACCTAATGTAAGTTAATGCGATTCTTTTTTTTCTTTTGCATTACAATTTTTAACACACATATATACCACAATTTTTGTATCTTTTTTTATGCAAGGTATGTTGACACCCAGTTCAAGACTTCATACATGTATTTTAGATGTATGACACATTCTACCATCCTTGCTAATCCCCGTCTCCCTCTGTTTTCCTCCCACCCCTCTGCCCTATCTAGATTTCATCTATTCCTCCTATGGTTCCCCTGCATACTCCACTATAAGTCAGACCCCTTATGTCAGGTAAATATTCAGCATTTGTTTTTAGAGGGCAGTCATTGGTAACTTCTCTTAACATTATCTTCTCTAACTCCACCCATTTACATGCAAATGCCATGATTTTATTCTTTTCTTGCTGAGTAAAATTCCATTGTGTATATATGCCACATTTTAATCTATTCATCCACTGAAATGCATCTGTGTTGGCTCCATAGTTTAGCTATTGTGAATTGTGGTGCCATAAACATTGATCTGGCTGTGTCCCTGTAGTATGATGTTTTTAAACCTTTGTGCTTAGACTGAAAAGAGGGATAGGTGGGTCAAATGGAGGTTCCATTCCCATATATCCAAGGAATCTCCATAATACTTTCCAAATTGGCTGCATCAATTTGCAGTCCCACCAGCAGTGTATGAGTGTACCTTTTCCCCACATCCTCACCAACACTTACTGTTGTTTGTCTTCATAATAGCTGCCATTCTGACTGGAGTGAGGTGATATCTTAGAATAGTTTTGATTTGCATTTCTCTAATTCCTAGAGATGATGAGCATTTTTTCATATATTTATTGATTATATATCCTCTCCTTAGAAGTATCTGTTCAGGTCCTTAGCCCACTTGTTTATCAGGTTATTTGTTTTTTCATCTACCAGGATCATTTAAGTCCTCTATCCTGGACCACAGCTGCTTCATTTGCTTCCTCATATTGTGAAGCTTCCAGCTTCTTGGACTGAGCTGTTACCAGTTTCCCAGTGTTGCCATCCTGTAGGCAAACACTTGGTGACTATTACTCCCATGATTATTTGAGTGAATATAATAAGCTCCCTTCTGTATACATATGTACATTTTTGTGTATTCTATTTTTATGAAAAATCCTATAAATACAGGCATATTCTCAATGTCTGGGTCATATTGCATCTCTAGTTATAATTTTTTGAAAAAACCCTTATAGGTTTTTAAATGTCTATTCAAATTTATATTCCTGGCAAGGATGTCCAAATGTTTCCTTTTCTGCATATCCTCTGCAGTATGTGTTACCTACCAACATTTTGAGGATTGAGCCCACAAGTCTGTGGTTATATCTCATTGTGATATAACCTGAAAGCATAAAAATTCCATAAAAAAATGAGAATTTTTTTTTGCCATTGGTGTTGGCAATGGTTTTAGATAGAATATGCAGAGACTAGGCAAGGAAAAACAGCTGAGACTATATAAAGCTAAAAACGCTTCTATACAGCAAAGGTATCAATCAATGAAATGTAAAGTAGACTGGGTTAAAGAAAACCGGTTCTAGCCCCATGTCTGAAAAAGCTCAACATCTAAAATATAAGAAACTTACACAACTCACCAAAATTTAATATAAACCCCTCATAACTTAATTTAAATGTGGTAAACTACTTAGATTCTGCCCTAAACATTAAACAAGTGTGTAAAGACTTATGAAAGTTACTCAAGATCACGTATTAGGCTACATAAAATGATAATTTAGCTTTTCTGCTTTATTTGTCTCACAGGATTATGGTGCACACTCTCCATCCTTCACGGGGCATCTTGAGATCAATTAGCAAAATGCCAGGTTCTCAGTTTCCCACATTATGCTTCCTCATTATTCCATCTTAATTGCCAAGAAAATCTCGAGCCTGGAAAACAACAAAATATAGATAAATTGCTAGATAATCATCAACTTTGAAAATTACTACAGAAATCAATAGAATACATTAGTAGACCCAGATGTGAAGAAATGTGAAATAGACCTACAAATCAACATTTAACTTTACAACTCCTCAAAAAATACATGCAGTTATGCTGATATGGGAGCACATGCCACTAGTCTTCACTACCTTGAGGCCACAGAAGGAGGAGGATTTAGGCTAAGAATTTGAGGCCAAAGTGGCAAAAACCTAGCTCTAAAAATTGACTCACATAAAAACCAAACAGTAATCACATTTTTAAAAAGGAGCCTTCACGGGTGATTTCTATGAAACATGTAATTAGGATCTGTAACAATAATTCATGATCATGTCTAAATGTAGAAGAAGAAAATTGACTAATTCTTTCTGTAAGGCCAGAAATACCAGCTAACACAGCATAAGAATGGAAATTGCAGACCATCTTTTTATAGATGTTGACGCAGATATTAAAAACCACTACCAAACTGAGAACAACACAAAGAATGATTGGACTTCATGACCAAGCGGGACATTGTCATATGGGAAGTTTCCAAAAATCATTTTGATAGAGCAAAACTCTGGCAAATCACTTACCAAATTACTGTAAAACTTATGACCAATTATGACCAGAGGAAAATTCTTTTTCAATCCACTTAAAAGCAGCTATGATCTGTTTTCATACTTAATGGTGTGAACTGAAGTGTTTATTAATTTATTTTTAGGAAAAAATGTATGCTTTTCTAACTTCTAAATATTGTTTGAGAATATTAAACTGGATTTTATACATCAAAAATCAAATAGCATATGCAGATGATACTATTATTTTTATAATGTTTCTAAGCAATATCCATGAACTAATGAAACATAAGAATTACTTGAATCATGTCATGGGTTAAATGGTCAACATTAAATCATTTAAATTATATACAGTAGCAATGAGCAGTGTTAAAATCGAGGCACAATCCATTCACAAATATAGGGAAAACAATCTAAATGAAAATATTAACAAAAGAATTGTTCACTGCAAAGTAAAATATTAAGGTGAAAGTAAAATGCAAAAAAGATCATGTAAACAAAATGGGAAAACTGTTAATATTCAATAATTAAAAGTCTTATTTTGGGTTTTAAAGGTTGATAGGCTTCCTCCAGAATAGCACGTGGGGTGGGGCCAGGCTTCCTCCTCCAATCTTATATGTATTCTATATATATGAGTTAAGTTATTAATTGTGTTATTGAGCGCTAGAGTTTCTTTATTCAACTTTTGTTTGGAAGATCTATCCAGTGATGAGAGAGGTGTGTTAAAGTCACCCCAGATCACGTTGTGGTCAATTTGACTCTTGAACTTGAGAAGAGTTTTTTTGAACATAGGTGCCCCATTGTTTGGGGCATATATGTTTATGATTGTTATGTCTTGTTGGCATATGGGTCCCTTGAGCAGTATGAGATGTCCTTCTTTATCTATTTTGATTAACTTTGGCTTGAAGTCTACTTTATTTAATATAAGTATGGAGACCCCTGCTTGCTTTCAAAGCTCATGTGAGTGGTATGTGTTTTCCCAATATTTCACCTTCAGTCTGTCTTTTCCAGAGTCTCCTGGAGGCAGAATATGGTTGGATTTTTTAAAAATCCAGGCTACTAGCCTATGTCTTTTGATTGGTGTGTTTAAGCCAGTAACATTTAAGGTTACTATGGAGGCATGGTTTGTATTTCCAGCCATTCTTGTTTATTTTTGCTACTTGACTTGAAGTGTTAATTATTCTTTAATTTTTAATTGGTATCTACATATAGGACCCAGCATTTTAATTGAATATGTGTAGTGATCAAATATGTGCGATTTCTACCTTCTGAAATATCATTTTGGTGTTTGAAACCTGTGAACTCTTTTTAGAATATCCACAGTCTAATAATTACTTGTCCAATTCAAACTATGGGCTATAAAGCCTGAGAGTTACTTTTCCCTCTTAACTGCTTTTTGGCACTCCTTGCCATCTGTCTCTTAAAACAGATATAAAAAGCTTTTCTCATTTATAGATCTTTGTGATCAACTTTTTCAGCTTCAACATGTGAGTGCAAACATACAGGATTTGTGAAATATGAAAAATCACTAGAAAAAGACAGTCTCCCATGGTAAATCCAGAAAAAAGAATATAAATTTTAAAACTGTAGACTATAATCCCAGTGCCTTGGGAGGCTAAGACAGGAGGATGGTGAGTTCAAATCCAGCAACAGCAAGACCCTGAGCAACTTGGTGAGATGCTGTCTCTAAATAAAATGCAAAATGGTAGTGGAGATGTGGCTCACTGGTTGAGTCCCATGAGTTTAATCCCTGGTACTCCCCAAATATATTAGGGTTCACGTTTAATCACTAGGCCTTAGTTATTTTTTGGTGAGAGCTATATATAAATGTCATATGCCAATTCTTATGAATTTATTTTATGTAAGTCAAATATAATATAAATATTTTTATAGTATAAGCTTAAATTGATCTATATTAGCATGTAAAAAATAACTTAAAATGATTGTAGGTGAGGCTGAATGCCTGCAATCCCATCAGCTCAGGAGTCAGAGGATTACAAGGCCAAAGCTCAGTAACTTAGCAAGATTTTCTCCCAATATAAAAAATGGCTGGTGAGATAGTTTAATGACTAAATGCCATGAGTTCAATCTGGGGTACAAAGAAAAGGAGGAGGGTTTTAAAATTGCCTTGTTTCGACAACAAAAACAAATGTGAAATTTAAAACCAAAAACTGCATTCTATCACTTTTCTGTGACACACAAAATCTGCTTCAATTCATTTTAAATATTTGAATCTTACACAATCTAAGTTTTCTAACACTCAAAATATGACATGTTTTAATCACGTGTGTCTCCAGGCCATTAGATGAATTTAAGATCAGTGTAGCTGAGGAAAATGCAGTCATACAAACTGGAGTGTGCAGGTGCCATGAATTTGCAGTAATAGTGAAGAACTCATAAATGGGTTGTTTATTGCCTTGAAACTGTTGGAAAATTGTTTTCTGATGGTAAATTTCTGTATCAGTATTGGGAAGAACTTAGACCCTTTCCTGATAGTATGCTTAAATAAAGGGACACAATTTCATGCAATAATGAGGAGAACTTCATACAGGTAGTGGCCAGGAGAAAGCACAGTCTGGTCATTCTGCCAGCTCCAGTTTTGAACCACAATTATCACTAAATGATGTGCATCAAGTATGATTAATATTGTGTAAATGTACCATGGTAGTGTTGTGAAGAGATATCTATAGTAATGTCCCTGCTGAGGCTCCATTGTTGTTAGGAAGCATCCTGGGGAATGGGAGTTATTTACAGATGACTGAAATCCTGAGCTATGTACCTTCCCAGCTGTGCACATTATGCCTGGCACAACATAGTCCAGGAGATCATGAGACATAACACAAACTCTCTGATATCAAGGAGGTAATCTGAGAAACACCCCTCAAACAAGGGTCTACAGAGTGATATTTCCAGCTTGGTCCATGGATGCCCTATTGTACTGGGCACTCATGTCGTTTATGCACTGGAGAAATCAAGCTGCCCCCTAGAGTGGGCATTCTGTGTGGAAGGATATGTAAATCACAGGGAATCTAGCACAGATTTCTGAAATAGGTTACATTTGAAGAATTCACATATGGTAAGAAGAAGGAAAGGCCAAGGGAGGAGATGAGAAAAAACAGATCACACATGAAAAAATTTTTCAAAAAAAATCACAAGTTTTGTTTGTTAGAGCTGATAGTAAAGACTCCCTCTAGTATCTGGATCCAGGAAGGAGTCATGTTAGATATGGTGCTGTCACTAAAGTCAGGGGAGGCTGTGTGATACATGCACCATCATCTGTGTTGCAACCATCTAGTGAGTTCTGCTCAGGCAGTGGACATGAGCTGGTGGTCAGGACAGAATTAGAGAGAATTACAGGAGAAGGACACCCCGCTGCAAGTTAGTGTTATCTGGACCTTCTGGGTGGGCACATTCCAGGGTGAAAGTGAGAGGAAGAAAAACCTCTTCTCCCATATGCAATCTGAGCACCATCCTGTTCATGACGGGAGAGGACATAGGATCTGTCACCCCTAACAACACATGTGCAGATTTACAGCTTGGGGTTGTCCTCATTACCCAGCTCAGCTTCACCACTACTGCCAACTCTCCCCATGTCCTCTTGGTATTCACTAACAGACAAAAGGGAGAGGGAGAATTGAGACTGGTCTTGCTTCAAGCAAGTGGGCTTGGGACTGATGTCAGCCTTGGCAGAAACCTCTTACATGTGGCTCTTTGTGTGCTGGGAATCTATGAAGAGCACTAGGGAGAAATGACTGACACCTCAGAGAGGGTGACACCATCACCCAGCGCCTCTGCTGCAAAACACACCCTCCAGTAACATGAGGAGCAAACCCTGGGCAAGACTTGACTGATGAGAACCATGGCTTGCTTTTATAAAGTGTCAGGGTTTTAAAATACAGCTCAGGATTCACACCTACATCTATAATATTTATATTACTATCATTTTAAATTTCTCCTGAGAAAAGCAACTAGGAGAGAAATTGTTCTTTAAAGTCAAGAAAGAAGAAGCCCCAGAGGTGCTGCTTTGTGGGCACAAGTGCTTGGAGTACTGCATACAGGGCATAGGTTAAGGGCGTCTGAGTGGCAGGCCACCCCCTATGCTAGGCGTGTGAGTGGCAAACTGCTTATCCAGTTGACACAGCTCTGGTCATGAGGCCGCCTGTTGCAGTCCCATTTGTTGATTGTTCACTGCAAGGACAGTTAGCAGACATTACATTAGTGGCTGTCTATATTTTGCTTAGGCACATGGTAACTGCACAATAAAATCAGGCCTGCTTCCTGATTGGTCTCTGGAGGACTTGATTAGAGACTACACAGCCACACTCTCCTCTACTCTGTTCTGTAAACATCCTCAGGGATGAGATTGCCCAAGCACTTCTCTGCAGACCCTAAACTCTCGTTACTGGGAAATCCACACGATCCTGCAGGAGGGTCCATTTTCCCTGACTGATATTGTGATGGAAGAGTCAAGTTCTGCTTTCAGCTTTCCTGCTTTATCTTGTTCTGTGTGTCTTGGGTTTACAATTATCTGTGCATGCTAATGACATAAAAAATTGAATTTTGGAAAAAAATCTGAAATTGACCAGGGAAGGATGGGTTTCAAGTGTCCTGAATGTTCCTCTAAGCAAAATTGAATTTACACATTTTCATTATTATATATTTCAAAAGGTTTTCAGTGATTAAAACAGAATGGACTAATACATAAAAATATTTTTCCAAATTCTTGTGAATTTTATTCATAAGCCTATAATTTGGAACCATGGACTGGAAATTACCAACATATTATTTGATTTTTCTAAAATATTTAAAGTACTTCCTTCTGATCTTGGTCTCTTGTTTGACATTTACCAACTGAAAATTCTTAACCATGTGACATTCCATTCTATAAAATGAGGTTTTGAACATAGAACCTCATTTCCCTCTAAAGATTTCAAAATGTACAACTACTCAAACCATAATTGTACTATGAGATATGAAGATTACCAAAGCAAGATTATCAAAACATTAAAACTTATTAATTCCCTGGTAATAATTATACAAATTAGTAGTGTTTAAAATCTCTATATGACATATCATATGTAAGTTATGTCCCATGAAGTTATTAAATTAAAAAATGAAGTAAAACTGACATTCCCTATAAAAAAAATTGACTCATTTTAGCAGGATCTCAAGGAAGCAAACATCTTTAGAAGACAATATCCTCATTATAACATACCGAACATGGTCCTCTGGGCTCCAACAGTTCTAAAACGCCCAAAGGACCATGTTCGGTATGGTGCAATGAGGATATTGTCTTCTAAAGATGTTTGCTTCTTTGAGAAGCAAAGAAGCTACTGGATAAGCTCACTAGTAGATTGAGGTCCCTCCTCCAATGCCTTTTTTAGAATCCACACTAACTCTGCTTCTGAGGACACAGAGGTACTTTGTCACCTGAATAAGCTGAGCAGAGCACAAATATTTGTAAGTTTTATAGAAAAAATGTGTTTAAGTTCTGTCTCTGCAGATTTGTAATTTTAATGTCTGTAGAAAGGCAAGAAGTTCAAACAGGAGAACACAGAACTGTGGCTGCCCCAGTGGGACATGTCATCTCTCTTAATTTCATTGTCTTCTCTGATGGATAACAGCAATCCAAAAAATCTTGGCTTCAAACCTTTAGAGTTTCCTGGAAACATCTGAAAAAGGATCTTGATTGAGATTATTTTCTCATATTGATAAGGAAACTTAAATTAGTCTAATTCTGGTCCTAAAATCAAATTAGTCCAACCCTGTCCCACAACCTATAATGCCTCTACTTTGATGTGAGGGACTCCTGGCACCCCCATAATTTCCCTGAAGCCCTGAAGTGAGTGATGGGCCCCTCTTTCCTAGTTTGCACATAGAGCACACCTTCTTGGGGGTAGTGATGGTTTTGTACGTCATCCTTTCCAAAGTGACAGTCCTGTGGCTCAAGCTCTAAGAGAAATATTAAAATTAAGAAAAGAAGAGGAAGACCTATAGGTCACATGTTGTAGAAATCACAGGAAGATAGAATGTAGTCAGAGCCAAGGCAGAGTCCGATCTGGAGTCCACTCTAAAACTACAGGATCAACTCCACCTTCTCTTAGAGAAAACCATGTAAAAAGCAGGCTCAGTATCCTGGGTACTGTATACAAATATACATAAAAGCATTAAAGCGCTGTATTAAAAAGGATCCCCATTATTTGGAGTCAAAAGAATGGACAGTTATTTCAAGCAGACCCACTTATGTTCCAGTTGTAGAAATCAGAAGATAGTTCTTGAACACTGCCATTATCAACATGTGAAGGGTTAGTACAAGCATGATAATAAATGAAACATTTTTTTCTAGAGGTAATTGCAAAATTGGACTAAATGGAAATATATAAAATTAAAACTCATATCCACAGACAGAAATTCCACATGGATGGGATGAGAAAGGTTGGAAAACTAAAGAAGAAAGTCACAATAATTGCCAAAGCATGAGACCTCCAAGGTCACATGAGAGGGAAACATAAAACAGGAAAAGAGTGCAAGTCATTGAACAAGTATTTCAGCATGTAAACAGTTAGAAAGACACATCAAGGGTGGAGGAAAAGTATCCCATCATGAATCCCCCATCCTGGACCAGCCACATGAAAGTTTTGTGCCTTTGGTGAATTGGGCTCTGCCTTACTCCCTGGCATGGCCCATTAATCACCAACATGCCACCTTGAATACTGTCCCTCATACACACTCACTTCCTTGGAGGCTTTTGAATGAGCCATGGCAGAGAGTTAGAAAGTACTCTCAACTTTGTGGAGCCAAGAAGATCTCTTTGGAGGGGTGGAGAATTGCATACCACACCTTTGTTGTAATGTGGACATGCTGTGTAATTGTTGAGTCCAATCTCATTGTAGCCATGATTTTTCATAGAGAGGCAAATAATTTCATTGCTAATTGTGAGGATGAGGCCAAAACATACTGAACATGTGGGTTCGAACCAGTTAAAGAAGGCTCTCTGTGGAGCTGGGCATGGTGGTATTTGCCTCTAATCTCAGAAGCTTGAAAGACTGAGGATAGAGGATCATGAGTTCAGAGCCAGCCTCAGTGAAAAAAATTTACTAAGTAGATCAGTGAGATCCTATCTCTACATAAAATAGGGATAGGGATGTGGCTCAGGGGTTCAGTGCCCCTGAGTTCAATCTTTGTCATTGTACCCCCCCAAAAGAGAATGTCTGGGGAGTGAGTCTCAGGCTTTTGATTTATAACAACATTCATGGAGTTCTAAAGTGTAGAACTAGTATAGAATAAGTGTTATGGGCCAAGTTCTGGGGTGGATGTGCATGCATTTGAATCCAGGATTTTATATATATTTATATATATTATAGATTTGATGTTGATCTACTGATGGAATATTTTCTACAGAAGGCATGTATTTGCTTTAGTTAAAGTCTGAAATAGTAGACATATATTTAAACCTTCTGCAGCTACATATTGAAAAATAATAGTCATCAGAAGATCATGTATGTGAAGCTAGCTCATTTCATGATTCTTTAGAACATGTAGATCTATAAGGCAAGATAGTGAGAGAAACAATAAAACTGAAACATTAATGAACTTGGGATACCATTTTAAAATATGAGGTGAATGTTGGTTCACAATATAACTTCCATAACAAGACCCCTACAGCACAAATATTAAAAATCAAGAATAAATAAAGGGGATAGATTCAAACTAAAAAGCTGCTTCTCAGCAAAAGAAACAATAATTGAAGAAAGAATCTACAGATTTTATACAAATATTTACTACACATAATTCAGAAAAAGCACTAATGTCTAGGGAATATAAAGAACTCAAAATTTACAACCAATAAAAAAAAGAACTCAAAATTAACACAAACAACAACAACAAAAAACAATTAACAAATTGACTCACTAACTGAACAGACAACTTCACAGAAGAAATATAAACCATCAACAAATATATGAAAAAATATTCTACTTATCTAGCAATTAGGAAAATGCAAATCAAAATTACTTTAAGATTTTATCTCACTTCAATCAGAATGGCAATCATTAATAATACAGGCAACAATAAATGTTGGTGAGGTTGTGGGTGAAAGGGAACACTCACACATTGCTCATGAGATTGACTCCAAATTGGTGCAACCACCATGGAAAGCAGTATGGAGACGCCTTGAAAAACCAGAATGGAACCATCATTTGACCCAGCTATCCCTCTCTTCAGACTATACCTAAAGGAATTAAAAACAGCATACTACAGGGAAACAGCTGCACCAATGTTTATAGCAGCACAATTCACAATAGATAAACAATAGAACCAACCTATGTTTCCTTCAACAGATGAATGGATAAATAAAATGTGAGATATATATATATATATATATATATATATATATATATATATAATTTCCCCCACCAATGGAATATTACTTAGCTTTAAAGATGAATGAAACAATGCCATTTGGTGGTAAAAGGATAGAGTTGAAGAATATCATGCTAAGTGAAATAAGCCGCCCTCCCACACACACTCAAACACAAAGGCCAAATGTTCCCTCCAATAAGTGTATGCTAATTCACAATGGGGGTGGGAAAGAATACTTATTTAGATTAAGTAGAGAATTGCAGGGAGGCTAGGGAATATGGGGATAGAAATGATAGTAGAATGAAACAGACATTACATATAATACATAATATACATAGATGCTAAAGCACTCAACAAGGGAGGGGGAGAATAGAAATTCAGTGGATTAGACAAAGTTGGATTGAAGAAAAGAAAAGGGAAATAGGAATACAAATGACAGTACAATGAATCAGACACAACTTTTCAATGGTTATATATAAACACACCACCAGGGAAGGTCCACACCATGTACACCTCAAGAATGTTATGCTAACTAAAATGAGTTTTACTCCATGTATAATATGTCAAAATTTGCTCTACTATCATGTATACCTAAAAAGAGTAAGAAATTTTAGAAATGATAAGGGATAATTTGTATACTGAGAAGGTTTGTGCGTAAAAAACTCTTCAATGAATGCTAATGTCATTAAGGTGAAATAAAAGTATAAAAGAGTACCTTGAGCCCATACAAAACAACAATGGTAAATAGAGTTGCCCAAGTCAGTCTGTGCAACTATCATTTTTCACAAATTTTTTGGTTTGCAACTGTTTTCTATTTGTTTTACAAAGCAGCACAAGAACAATACTTACAAGATGAGAGGAGAGGAAACATTACATAGCAGTGTTATGAATACTATAAATAGTGTTGTGTGCACTCAAAAAAAACATTCTCAATTTCCTCCCCCGTGCAATAAAAAATCATGCAGCTGAAAGACACACTGCTGACTGATTAGATAACACATACATGTGTTTGTGACATTCAGTATGTGGGCAGCTGTTCAACTTGGCAGGTCAGATTCAATAGATAAGGAAGACACAGTCATCACACAAGACAGTGTTTCCTTGAGTCATACTATGAAAGCAAGAGAGAAAGCAAAAGTGAAAGACAAAGGCAACTCTATTGCCAGACTAGGAAAACCCCAACACTGAACCTGTGTACTGGGGAGTCCCAAAGAGCTTTTCAGGGTCCTGACTGGGAAGTGCTGGGCAGAGCATCCTCTACACAGGTGAGAGTCTGAAGTCTTGATCTAACTTGTATAGAAAGTGAGGCCAAATAAACACAAGTTAGAACAAAGAAAATTTCATTCCATCATCTTGCATGACCTGGTGATCCCCTGAAGAACACCAAGTCCTCCCAAGAGCAGGTCAGATCCTAGAGGAGCGAGTGATAGCCTTGAGATGACTAAATAAATTAGGATTCCAATGAGTGAGCCAACCAGCCAGTTGCATTGAGAAATCAGCATTCTTTATCTGTTTCATCAAGGACTTCAGACATTATTCAAACAAGAAAAGGGAAGATCTTTAGTATTTTCCTTAGACCTCTAGGACTGAATCTTCCCTCCTGGCCTTATAAAGAGTTTAAACTCTCATATGTAAAATGAAGCCAGTTTTCTGCATAAAATAATGTGGAGATAAGCATGAAACCTAGAGATTTACCCTTTGGAATAAAGAATGGTGTGAATATTATTCACCTAAAACTTATCATTATATTTCAAGAGTTATTTTCCCAAATAAAGTTAAATGAAATGTTGGTGGGTGGTGTTTTGTTGACCCAAAAGGCTCACATATGCAGAGAATATTGTGTTTTTACTTTTTGAACAGGACTTGTAGATGAGAGTCTAAGGTTTATTTCAATCAAAATTGTGTTTCTCTCTCTGTGGTGTCATGGGCTCTTGGAGCTATAAGATCTGAGGAGGGACATGGTTAGTTTATAGTATCTTATAATTACTGGGTTGCAGAGGATTCTGGGAGACCATGACACATGCTATCTACCGTATAATTCAATAAGTATAACAAACATTATATTGTAAATTATTAAGTAGAAACAAAGGGTCTACAAAATCAAAATATATAATGAAATAAAAAATTTGGAGGCATAAATGCTCCTATGGTATGTCTTTTTCTTTTTAAAGTCATCATGTTACATGTTTCTAGCTACACTTTTTTACTGGGTATGCTAAACTAAAGAGGTGGTCCCAAATTGTGATGTTTTTCCTACACTAGAGGTGAGTATAGTCACCTCAGTGATGAACGTCATAGAATTCATGAGGAACTGCATGGTTTCTTCAGTCCAAGAGTCAGGATGGGCTTATGGACCATGTGGATTCCCCAAGAAACATTAAGACTATTTCCCCCTGCAGCAATCCTCCATTATTGCCTGAATACGCACTATGCACATTGGCTCTTAGTCTCTTGGGTCTTTCTCCTCTCCCTGATTGGGAGCTTGTATACCTCTCCGGAGTTGTAGATCCCTTAGGGTGTACTGCTACTCTATAAGGTGAAATGTTAAACTCATGATTCAAACTAGGGATATCTGGGCATTATTTTAGTATCCCTAGGTCCTTCCTATAAGTGTCTTAATTTTCCCATAATTACAAACAAGAGAGTATATAATTTACATAAATAATATTATCCAAATGATACTTGATTAAACATATGAAATAATTAATGGAGAGGTTATAGCATTATTTACCCAACAGAATGTTTTACTATTGCATCGATCCATTAGCAAAGTGAATACTGGGAGATGTGTGACATAATAACATCATTAAATGCATGACAAGGTTAACATTAAGAAATTCACACTTTATTTAGCAACAAATTACATCTGTTATAAAATATAAGTAAAAACGCTCTGTAAAACTTACATGGTGGACCATGCTTTGAACTTAGGGATGTGAGAAGCTTTGCAAGTTCAAAGTCAGGCTCCATAACTTAGTGAGGACCTATGCAACTTAGCAAACCCTATCTCTAAATAAAAAAGAAAAAAATCTGAGGATGTGGTTTACTGATTAAGTGCCCCTAACTTTAAGGAGCTCTGAAAAGTTTAAATTTTAAATTTCATATAAATCTTAAGAGACTTCTGAAATAATCAACTCTGAGTATTATTATTTCTCCAGTTGTGAAAAAAGAGACTCTTTAGTAATTGTTGATTTATACTAAAATTATATCCTTTTAGGGATGCACAATTCTATACTTGTATTTCCTTATTTCTATCATATCACCTAAAGATGTTAAGAAAAATTTCAGCAAATGTCCAAAGCGATTACCCATTTTCTACATTTAAATGATTTTTTCCCTCCTAAATCCCAAATACTTCAAGGGATGGGCTATAGATATGAAACTTACTACCATCTTTATATTTGTCAAGGTGTTTTTGTAAATATTTTGCTGTTATCTAAGGTACACACTTTGAACAGATGCTACTCCACATTTGCTACAGATATGAGGTCAGTAATTAAAAAATGTCGGAAATTTGAATACAGTCTTGGACACATTCTTTGGGTTTCCATATGCTATAAATCCTCCAGTGTTTTAAAAATGATGGATCAATGGCCAAAAGCTTTGCAAAAATTTTTCCGTACATCTTCTCACTCATATGAATTCTGAGGTGCTGAGTAGGGTATGAACAACTGTTGGAGATTCTGTAACCTATTTTATATTTATATGATTTCTGTGCTATCATATCTCTGGTGTGAAATAGTATTGAACTACTGAGAAATAGGGTTGATTCATCCTTAAAGACACGGATGCAATGTTTTCATTGTAAAACTTCTCTCCAGTATAACATCTATAATGTTTAGTAAGATGTGATCTTCAATATTAAAAGCTTTGCCATTCTTCACATTTACAGGACCTCTCTCTAGTATGGGTTCTCTGGTGTCGAGTAAGTGATGATTGTTGATTAAAAGCTTTGCCACATTCTCTACATTTGTAGGGCTTCTCTCCAGTGTGGATTCGCTGGTGATAAGTATGTGATGATTTTTGACTGAAACTTTTGCCACACACTGTACATTTGTAGGGCTTCTCTCCAGTGTGGGTTCTCAGGTGCCGAGTAAGTACTATTTTTTGATTAAAACTTTTGCCACATTCTTTACATTTGTAGGGCTTCTCTCCAGTGTGGATTCTCTGGTGCTTAGTAAGTGATGATTTTTGACTGAAACTCTTGCCACACCCTGTACATTTGTAGGGCTTCTCTCCAGTATGAATCCTGTTGTGGTAATGGAGATGTGAGTTTGTATTAAAACTTTTGCCACACACTTTACATTTGTAGGGCTTCTCTCCAGTATGAATACTTTTGTGCTAATTACGCGGTGAGATGCTATTAAAAGCTTTCCCACATTCTTCACAGCTGTAGGGCTTCTCTCCAGTGTGAATTCGCTGGTGGTGAGTAAGTGATGATGTGTGACTAAAACTCTTGCCACACTCTTTACATTTGTAGGATTTCTCTCCAGTATGACTCCTTTTGTGACAATTACGCTGTGAGATTCTACTAAAAGCTTTGCCACACTCTTTACATCTGTAGGGCTTCTCTCCAGTGTGGATTCGCTGGTGCTGAGTAAGTGATGATTTTTCACTAAAACTCTTGCCACACGCTTTACATTTGTAGGGCTTCTCTCCAGTATGAATCCTGTTGTGTTGATCAAGATTTGAGTTTCTATTAAAACTCATGCCACACACTTTACATTTGTAGGGCTTCTCTCCAGTGTGGATTCGCTGGTGCTGAGTAACTGATGATTTTTTACTGAAACTCTTGCCACACTCTTTACATTTGTAGGGCTTCTCTCCAGTATGACTCCTTTTGTGACAATTACGCTGTGAGATTCTACTAAAAGCTTTGCCACACTCTTTACATCTGTAGGGCTTCTCTCCAGTGTGGATTCGCTGGTGCTGAGTAAGTGATGATTTTTCACTAAAACTCTTGCCACACGCTTTACATTTGTAGGGCTTCTCTCCAGTATGAATCCTGTTGTGGCGATCAAGATTTGAGTTTCTATTAAAACTCATGCCACACACTTTACATTTGTAAGGCTTCTCTCCAGTGTGGATTCGCTGGTGCTGAGTAACTGATGATTTTTTACTGAAACTCTTGCCACACACTGTACATTTGTAGGCCTTCTCTCCCGTATGAATTCTCTGGTAATTTTTAAGGCTTGGTTTTTGACTGAAACCATTGCAAAATTGTTTACATATGTAGGGCATCACTCCAGGGTGTGTCCACTGGTGACAAATAAGATTGGAGCTTTTATTAGAAGTTTTGTCACATTCTTTGCATTTGCATGGCATATCTTCTGTATGAACACTGTGATGTTGAGTAAAGTTCTTGAGTGCATTGCATTCTTCACATTGGTAGGTCTTCTCTGCAGAATAAATTTTTTGGTGTTGAGTAAGGTTTGAAAAACTTTTTAAGGCTTACCCACACTTTTTACATTTACAGGTCTCTCCTTGAGTCTAAATCCTCTGTCACTTAACAAGTTGAAACTTTTCACTAAATTTTTTTTAAGATTCTTTAAATTCGTAGTATTTATCACTGTCATAGTATCTTCTGTGTTAAAAAAATATAGCAAAGCATTTGCTTGCTCAATATCTTCTATACATAGAGGGCTCTCTTTCTGTATAAATTTTCTTGTATTAAGCAAGCTCTGCACTGTGGTTAAGAGCCCTTTCACATATCTTACACTTGCAGGTTTTCTCTTGGCTATGAATATTTTAATGAATACTAGTTTTTGATCACTAAAGCAAGACTTTTCTACATTTTTCATCTTGGTAAATTTCCTTCAGAAAAGGACTAGGATTTCTCTATATTCATAATTTTTATCACCAATGTAAATATACTGGTCATTACTCAGGGGAGAGACATGGCTTTTTGTGTTACTTATGGCATTATCTATATAGTGCACTTTCCACAAATCGGTATCAGAATTGTCACTGAGCAGTAGTAGCGAAGTAGAAACTTTTCTACAATTCTTAATATTGTCCATTTGGGCACAAGGAGAAATTAATCTTTTGTTTCAGAAAAAATGGACATTTTATTAAGAAACTCCCAAAAGGATCACTTTTAGAAACAACTTTTCTGTACAAATGTTTGACTTCAATTTTAACTCAGTGCTACTTTTATAATTGGCCAAGTTAAAAACTGAGGCATGGACTAGATTTCAAATTTTCCACATTGCCTTTCAGTTCAAAAATGGCTGTGGATTTATTCTTAAAGACATATAAAACTCCTCAAAATAATTGGAATACATTGAATTTTTGTTTCAGATATTAATTGTCTCTGGTGTCTTTTGACCAAAAAATTTTTATCATAAATAGGGACTACTGATTGATTTTCAAATATTTGAAATTTACTCTCACCTATATTTTCCCATTGTTTTCTTGGTTGTATATAGTTAAAGTCACAGTTTCCATATCTTCCCTCTCTTTCATTTATTCCCTGCTCTGGTAAAATTTGTCGAGGATGATGAGAAGTCATGGCTGTAATAAATAAAAATAACAAACATGTTTACTTACTGTACTGGGCTGAGTATATTTTGGAAACCTAAGAAATTACAGTAAATAATAACATCAGCAGGGGAGTGGATTATTAAATCCACGTCCATCAGTACTGTAGAAATATATAAATCAAATAAAAATACACACAGAAAATTACTTTGAAGATTGTCCTAATCATCTTTGAGTTCACAGTATCCAAGATTAGTACATTACTATGGAGAGTAATATAGTAGAAAAAAATACATTGTGTTACACAAAGATTTTCCTCCGTTAGAATATATTTTCAAAATCTACCAACTTTCTGTTTCATTAAAGATAAAAATATGAAACATATGATTATTTGGGGACTGTTCAAAAAGGGGTTCCTGCTTACCAACAGAAAAAAACATGGCTAAATCAACTGTAAGCAAAGTTATGAATCACTCAAAGGGAATAGTCAATTATCATTTAAAAGAAGTTTACTGAACTAAACCAACACACAAAAAAACAGAATAAAAATTAGTCAAGAATTGTTAATAGTAATAAGCAGAAAATGTATGTTTAAAAACTTTCTTTAGAAAACGTCGGAAAGAGTCAGGGGTGGTTGTACATAGCAACATAGGAGGTTGAGCTAGAGCATCAAAATTTGAAGGCCAGACAAAGTAAAAAATGCAAAGTGCTAAATTACCCTTTAGTTCTCTTTCAAGTACTAATAAACACATCTCGAAAAATAGAAAAAATGAACATCCAAACAGCTCAGTTTTCTCTATGTTGTAAAGACTTAAAGTAGGTTTTAATCCAAGTTTTAAAACTCAGAATACTGAGAGCATCCAAGAGAAAAAGATGGGTCACCTAGAAATGTGTAACTATATAATTGTGAAATCAAATCTTCACAACACAGGAAGAAATTCGAGTCTATCTATATTCAAGGGATGAAAGAATAAAATTATCAACAAAGACATTATATTCACAGCTACTATCTTTCAAAAGAGAAGGAAAATGAAGACTTTAAACATATAAAAATACACACACTATTCATCAACACTGGATCTGTTCTCCAAAAGTACTAAAGGTAATCTTTCATAATAAAAAGTAAGTGCACAGCATCATAAGTCATATGAAATTTTAAACATTTCTTGGCAAAACAATTCTATTTTATTGTAATGATGGGTCATAAAACATGTAATTTTGCAATAGAATTTGAAAGAAAAAAAGCATAACAACAATACTGTTTATAGGCATATATACCTGTAACAATAATATAATTTTAAAAGGACACATAAATATATTCAGTTTTTTAATAAAGTGAAGTCAAGTTGATACTCATACAAAGTACTATTGGAGACTGTGTCACCTATTTTGTATTTATATGATTTCTGTGCTATCATATCTCTGGTGTGAAATAGTGTTGAACTACTGTGAAATAGGGTTGATTCATCCTTAAAGACATTGATGCAATGTTTTCATTGTAAAACTTCTCTCCAGTATAAAATCTATAATGTTTAGTAAAATGTGATCTTCAATATTAAAAGCTTTGCCATTCTTCACATTTATAGGACTTGTCTCTAATATGGGTTCTCTGATGTCGAGTAAGTGATGATTGTTGATTAAAATCTTTGCCACATTCTCTACATTTGTAGGGCTTCTCTCCACTGTGGATTCTCAGGTGCCGAGTAAGTACTATTTTTTGATTAAAACTATTGCCACATTCTTTACATCTGTAGGGCTTCTCTCCAGTGTGGATTTGCTGGTGCTTAGTAAGTGATGATTTTTGATTGAAACTCTTGCCACACAATTTACATTTGTAGGGCTTCTCTCCAGTATGAATCCTTTTGTGACAATTAAGCTGTGAGATGCTATTAAAAGCTTTGCCACATTCTTTACATTTGTAGGGCTTCTCTCCAGTGTGGATTCGCTGGTGCTGAGTAAGTGATGATTTGTGACGAAAAATTTTGCCACACACTGTACACATGTAGGGCTTTTCTCCAGTGTGCATTCTCAGGTGCCGAATAAGATCTATTTTTTGATTAAAACTTTTGCCACATTCTTTACATTTGTAGGGCTTCTCTCCAGTGTGGATTCGCTGGTGCTTAGTAAGTGATGATTTTTCACTAAAACTCTTGCCACATACATTACATTTGTAGGGTTTCTCTCCAGTATGAATCCTGTTGTGGCAATCAAGATTTGAGTTTTTATTAAAACTCTTGCCACACACTTTACATTTGTAGGGCTTCTCTCCAGTATGAATCCTTTTGTGACAATTACGCTGTGAGATGCTATTAAAAGCTTTGCAACACTCTTTACATTTGTAGGGCATCTCTCCAGTGTGGATTCGCTGGTGCTGAGTAAGTGATGATTTTTCACTAAAACTCTTGCCACACACAGTACATTCGTAGGGTTTCTCTCCAGTATGAATACTGTTGTGGCAATCAAGATTTGAGTTTGTATTAAAACTCTTGCCACACACTTTACATTTATAGGGCTTCTCTCCAGTATGAATCCTGTTGTGGCGATCAAGATTTGAGTTTCTATTAAAGCTCATGCCACACACTTTACATTTGTAGGGCTTCTCTCCAGTATGAATCCTTTTGTGACAATTAAGCTGTGAGATGGTATTAAAAGCTTTGCCACACTCTTTACATTTGTAGGGCTTCTCTCCAGTGTGGATTCGCTGGTGCCGAGTAAGTGATGATTTGTGACGGAAAATTTTGCCACACACTGTACACATGTAGGGCTTCTCTCCAGTGTGCATTCTCAGGTGCCGAATAAGATCTATTTTTTGATTAAAACTTTTGCCACATTCTTTACATTTGTAGGGCTTCTCTCCAGTGTGGATTCGCTGGTGCTTAGTAAGTGATGATTTTCCACTAAAACTCTTGCCACATACTTTACATTCGTAGGGCTTCTCTCCAGTATGAATCCTTTTGTGACAATTACTCTGTGAGATGCTCTTAAAAGCTTTGCCACACTCTTTACATTTGTAGGGCTTCTCTCCAGTGTGGATTCGCTGGTGCTTAGTAAGTGATGATTTTCCACTAAAACTCTTGCCACATACTTTACATTCGTAGGGCTTCTCTCCAGTATGAATCCTTTTGTGACAATTACGCTGTGAGATGCTATTAAAAGCTTTGCCACACTCTTTACATTTGTAGGGCTTCTCTCCAGTGTGGATTCGCTGCTGCTGAGTAAATGATGATTTTTCACTAAAACTCTTGCCACACACATTACATTTGTAGGGTTTCTCTCCAGTATGAATCCTGTTGTGGCGATCAAGATTTGAGTTTCTATTAAAGCTCATGCCACACACTTTACATTTGTAGGGCTTCTCTCCAGTATGAATTCTCTGGTAATTTTTAAGGCTTGGGTGTTGACTGAAACCTTGGCAAAATAGTTTACATATGTGGGGCATCATTCCAGGGTTTGTCCACTGGTCACAAATAAGATTTGAGCTTTTATTAGAAGTTTTGTCACATTCTTTGGATTTGCATGGCATATCTTCTCTATGAACACTGTGATGTTGAGTAAAGTTCTCGAGTGCATTGCATTCTTCACATTGGTAAGTTTTCTCTGCAGAATAAATTTTTTGGTGTTGAGTAAGGGTTGAAAAACTTTTTAAGGCTTTCCCACACTTTTTACATTTACAGGTCTCTCCTTCAGTCTAAATACTTTGATACTTAACAAGTTGTAACTTTTCACTAAAAGTTTTTTCACATTCTTTAAATTTGTAGAATTTATCACTGTCATAGTATCTGCTGTGTTTAAAAATATATCAAAGTATTTGCTCTCTCAATATCTTCTATACTTATAGGGCTCACTTTCTCTATAAATTTTCTTGTATTAAGCAAGCTCTGCACTGTGGTTAAGAGCCCTTTCACATATCTTACACTTGCAGGTTTTGTCTTGGCTATGAATATTTTAATGAATAATAGTTTTTGATCACTGAAGCAAGACTTTCCTACATTTTTCATCTTGGTAAATTTTTTTTAGACAAGGACTAGGATTTCTCTACATTCATAATTTTTATCACCAATATAAATATAAAGTGCTAAATTGCCCTTTATTTCTCTTTCCAATACTAATAAACACATCTCAGAAAATAGAAAATATGAAACATCCAAGCAGCTCAGGTTTCTCCAAGTTGTAAAGACTCAAAGTAAATTTTAATCCAAGTTTAAAAACTCAGGATACTGAGAGCATCCAAGAGAAAAAGATGGGTCACCTAGAAATGTGTAACCATATAATTGTGAAATCCTTAGTCGAATCTTCACAACACATGAAGGAATTCAAGTCTATCAATATTCAAGGGATGAAAGAATAAAATTATCAACCAAGACATTATATTCACAGCTACTACCTTTCAAAAGAGAAGGAAAATGAAGACTTTAAACATATAAAAATATACACACTATTCATCAACACTGGATCTGTTTTCCAAAAAGTACTAACGGTAATCCTTCATAATAAAATGTAAGTGCACACCATCATAAGTCATATGAAATTTTAAACATTTCTTGGCAAAAATAATTCTATTTTGTTGTAATGACAGGTCTCCAAACATGTAATTTTGCAATAAAATTTGAAAGAAAAAAGCATACCAACAATACTGTTAATAGGCATATATACCTGTAACAAAAATATGATTTTAAAAGGACACATAAATATGTTCAGTTTTTTAATACAGTGATGTCGAGTTGATACTCATACAAAGTATGAGTATGAGATTCTTCATTTTTAGATTTTTTTGTTGGCAAATGCAAGATTACAAAATTCTGATTAAAACAAAACTTGGATATCTGAATTAACTCTAAATATTAAATATTGCAATTGTACATAGTCTACAGGATACTCTAAATCCAAGAACACACACATAATGAAAGCAAAGGGAAATAATAATGACACATACAAAAGTGATCAAACAAAACTTGGGCTGTCTAAATTATATTACACAAAACATAGTTTAAGACAGTTATAGGACATAGAAGACATTTTAAATTAAAAATAACTTTGAAAAGAGGCAAAAGAGAGAAAAGGACCCTTTCCCTAGGTTCTGAATTAAGAGTAAATACATTTGCTACGTACTTCATACTTCCCAAACACACAAAGAAAACACCGAGAGGGTTGAGTGAAAACAAAGAATCACTGACATACTAAGAGACATCAATCCCCACTTACTGAAAAGGGAAATACAGTGAAGCAAAATGGTAATCACAAAGCATAAGACTTTGAAAATATTTTGAAACTACTATAGACTTATAGAATCCCTGTTCTTAATCACAAGTGGGATATTATGCTGGTTAGATCAATTTTATATATTAAAACAAAGGTTAATAAATATTTAAGTGATAGTTATTTTGTAACCAACATGGAATAAATATTTGAAGTCAAATGTGGTAGAGATTTTCAAACATCCCTAAATATGTGTCAGTTGATTGAACACTCTTGGGCATGCTGTTGTTCAAAATTGAAAGATTAAATTTAAAGATGTTTATACTACTTAAAGTTAACTAGAGGCTCCATGTAGTATTCATCAACCTCCTATTGTTAAAAAAATTTTTTTGCAGAGAAATCTATCCTTTAAATTGTATAAATATCCCCCAAAATACAAATAAGACTATTTCCCTGCTAAAAAAAATATACCAAAAGTTACAGCATTCAATTGTAAATGCAAACATCGAGTCAGGTAAACGGAGTTCTTAGTGAGTGTGGCAATAAGCCCTCACATCAATAGCAAATTAAAAACATCGCACACCAGTGTTGTTAGATTCTTATTCAACAGAGCCATCATGGGGGACACAAACCAAATATCCCTTGAGAAGAATGATGAGCAATATTGGAATATAGAAACTATAGAACTTTGAAGTCAAAGAATTTATTCTAATTATATATTTTACAAAATGTATGTATACTAGGTTAACTGATATGTCACAGAGAGAATACTGCAGAATTCTAGAACGTGAAAACATCTGTAAACTAAAGAAGCAGCTTTCTGAACAAAAGAGAATAGTTTTGTGATGAGATGACAGAAATGAGCCGTTGCTTTCTTGGCATTCTTTATTTTTTTTTGAGACGTAAACTTTGTAGAGATCTATTAATAAAAATTTGAATTAATGTTACTGAAATGTATATTTGAAATTTTGGAGACAGTAAGTTGTATTTTGTGGTTTTCGTTACAATGAAAATTAAAAGATAAAGAGAATTGCAACATTTCTCAAAGCTACATTTCAAATAATGTGGTCTTTATCCTATAAATAAGAACAAGCTCATCCATATACAAATGATGGGCATGCATGTAATCTCAGCTACTAGGAAGTCTGAGGCAAGTGAATTGCAAATTCAAGACATCCTCAATAATTAAGTGAGAACCTCTCTCCAAATATGAGTGAAAAGGAGCTTGGGGTGTAGTTCAGCATGAGAGTATCACTGCCATCAATCCCCATTACACTTATTCATAGAAAACTTCAATTTCTAAGTACATGGGCAGAATCAAAAGCCAATCAAGATAAAATACAAAAGTCATGGACAAAAGAGGCCTAATATTTATACAAGCAAAAGCACATATAATATTATTGGCAATACAAACATGAATCATACATATCTTAGTTTGTGAAGCAATTAACTGATATGAGGAAACCCAGTCCTTAACAGGGAACCTACAGTATACAATTAAAAACAGAAAAAAAAACAAGCAATTTGTAAATATCTACCAATGTATTATTTTACGAATCCTCTAACTCAAATAAAACTTACACCATCTCTCAAAACAGCAGTCTTTGTCCAACTTGACATCCATTCCATGGCAGATAATTCCACAGAAAATCCATTACACACATCAGAAAAAACACTGATAAGGAAATTTTAGTGAAAAAATGTACAAATAAGATTAGAGAAACTGACTTATGATAGTAATGTATTAATATGGGTGGACCTAGAGGTCTCCAGAAATGTGCAAAACTTTCCTGCAAATAATGCAAGAAGAGCTGGAGTTGTAGAGTAGTGTTAGAGAGCTTGCCTAGCATGTGTGAGGCCCTGGGTTCAATTCTCAGCACCATATATGGATAAATAGGAAATTCATTAACAACTAAAAATATTTTTAAAATTATGGAAGAGCTGTCAGATAATATTGACACTCACAAGGCAAGGGGAATGTTTTGTTGTTAATTTGAATGTATGGAGACATTACTGGAGGAAAAGCAGGATACTACATAATTTTAAAGAACAAAACACAGGACAGGTTTTTCTGATAACAAGAGAAAGAATTCAAAGCTTCTCAAAAATATTTTCTGCTGGATAATGTCTCAATGAACATTTTTGGTTGTAGGCTTCCTCCCCTACCTCAACTATGTCCTCTGCTATATGCGGGCCACAGGATTTGACATCACTGCATTCCTCTAAGTCAACCATATTTCAAGTGAAAGATATATATCTTGCAACCAAAAGAAAACATTAATGGTGAAAATAAACATCATTAACATTTTCTTGTCAGCACCAAGAACTACCCCATCTTCTTTATTGAAAGCATAAATCTGCAACACATTCTTGTGGAGAAGTTCCCAAAAGATCTACTTCAAGGGAAGAAAATTAAATAATGATAATTAGGAATTTTGAAGGAAAGTTATGCTCACCCACAAAGACTAGGTTGCTGTAGTTCTCCAACATCACTTCTCTATATAAATTCTGCTGGGCAGGATCCAGGCATTTCCATTCCTCCTTAGAGAAATCAATAGCGACATCCCCGAATGTCAATGGCTCCTGAAATAGAAATTGTTAGATAAATAGAACATGGACCAAACCACTATTCAGTTTTTAATTTGAATTAAGAGTTTGTAGAACTGACTGTCATGTAGGAGAGTGACTTTAATTATGTAATAAGATACTTTCCATTATCTAATTCAGAGGAAAATACATGAGTCCAAATACAGTATATTTATACCATATCAGAGTGATGTGAAGGATCTATACCATAACCCAAGCACTGAATAAAAGCCCAACTCCTAACTTTTGTGTCATCAGTGAATGTGAAATTTGGCAGACATTCCAGATGCAAATCAGACTTCTCAAACATATTCTCATAAGGTGATTGTGTACAAGGGAGAAAAAAGACTGGTTAAATAGCTTTGGAAAACAGTCTTGTTCCTATTCTCTCTGCTTTCTATCCATGAGATAGATTGAGATCCCCAATACAATTAGTTTCAAGTATCATCCATGAAAAATTCCCAATGTGCAAATTATTCATAAAATATTAATGTTTGGAGACAGGTAAAGTGACACTTCCACCTCGTGAAAAGACAAACTTGAAATATTTCAAGTTCTATAAGCAGTTCAACGAATGAATCAATTTGGTACAATAGAATAAACAATGGGTTACAGAAGACTTCAAGAAAGAGATTAAAAAATTCTAAGGGGTAAACAAGAACACAGACACAACATATCAAAATCTCTTGGACACTATGAAAGCAGTACTAGTAGGAAACTTCATTGCATGGAGTTCATTCTTTAAAATTCACAATATCCTCAATAAAAAAAGGATACTTGGGAATCAACAAGAGGTCAAGGATCTATACAATGAAAACTATGAAACACTAAAGAGAAATCAAAGACCTTAGAAGATGGAAAGATTTAACTTGATCTTGAATAGGCAGAATCAATATTATCAAAATGGCCCTACAACCAGACCTTAAACTATAGTACAGAGCCACAGCAACACAAACAGCATGGTACTGGCATCAAAAAAGGCTGGTAGACCAATAGCCCAGAATAGAGGACACAGAGACCAACCCACAAAACCACAATTATCTTATATTAGACAAAGGTGCTACAAATATGCACTGGAAAAAAGAGAGCATCTTCAACAAATGGTGATGGGAAAACTGGAAATCCATATGCAGCAAAATAAAATTGAATCCCTCTCTCTCACCATGCATAAAAGTTAACTCAACATGGATCAAGGATCTAGGAATTAAACCAGAGACTCTACAAGAGAAGATAAAGTAGGCCTTATCTCCATCATGTGGGATTAGGCTACAACTTCCTTAATAAAACTCCTATAGCACAGGAATTAAAACCAAAAATCAACACATGGGATGGATTGAAACTAAAGATTTTTATCAAAAGAAAAAACCAATAGAATAGAGAGCCTACTTTCTGGGAGCAATTTTTACCCCTCATATATCAGATAGAGCACTAATATCTAGGGTATATAAAGAACTCAAACGTCTTAACACCAAAAAATAATCCAATCAATAAATGGGTCAAGAACCTGAAAAAAACACTTCTGAGAAGAGGATATACAATCAATCAACAATTATATAAAAAAATGTTCATCATCTCTAGCAATCAGAGAAATTCAAATTAAATCCACTCTAAGATACCATCTCACTCCAGTCAGAAGGGCAGATATTATGAAGACAAACAACAATAAGTGTTGGTGAGGATGTGGGGAAAGGTACACTCATACACTGCTGGTGGGACTGCAAACTGGTGCAGCCAATTTGGAAATGAGTATGGAGATTCCTTGGAAATCTGGGAATGGAACCACCATTTGACCCAACTATTTCTCTTCTCGGACTATACCAAGAAACAAAAAGAGCACACTACAGGGACACAGCCAGGTCAATGTTTATAGCAGCACAATTCACAATAGCTAAACTATGGAGCCAACCTAGATGCCCTTCAGTGGATGACTGGATAAAATAAAATGTGGCTTATATACACAATGGAATATTACTCATCATTAAAAAAGAACAAAATCATGGCACTTGCATGTAAATGGATGGAGTTGGAGAAGATAATGCTGAGTGAAGTGAACCAATCCACCCAAAAAATTGCCAAACGCTTTCTCTGATATAAGGAGGCTGAATCATAGTGGGTTAGGGAGGGGGAGCATGGGAGGAATAGATGAATTCTAAATAGGGCAGAGGGGTGGAAGGGAAAGGGAGGGCACAGGGGATTAGCAAGGATGATGGAATGTGATGGACATCTTTATACAAAGTTCATGAAAATTTGAAACATGAAAAATTGTGCTCTATGTGAAATAAGGATTGTAATGCATTCCACTGTTGTCATGTATTTAAAAAAATAATAAAAACCATAAAAATCATGATCTAAAAAACATCTAGAAAAAAGAAAGAGGAAAAAAAGAGAGAAACAAAGAAACAAAGAAACAAACTAACTGAGATAGGATGCATTTGGTGCTACACACCTGATATATCCAGTGGTCTGGAGGCTGAGGCAGGGGGATCACAATTGTGAAGCTTACCCTAGCAACTGAGTGAAACCCTGCCTAAATTTAAAAATAAATAGGCAGTAGCAATTTTAAAAAATTAAGAAAAAAAATTAAATTTTTTAAAATAAAAATTTTAAAAGGACTGAGGATAGTGTTCAGTAACAGGGCACCCTGGTTCCAATCCCCAGTTTCACAGAAGGAAAAAATGAATGAAAAATAGTCCTTTTCAAAGTTACAGAAAAAATATTTTTAAATGTATACATTGTATATATGAAAACAAAAATTCTATTCCTCAAATGACTCCATTAAAGAGAACAAGGAGAAGTGACAGATGAAAGAAACCAATTGCCTCACCTTTAACCCAACTCTTCTAAGAAAGGAGAACAGAGACTGTGAGAGAAACGCAGGCAAGAGCCGTGAACAGCCCCTTCAAATGGCAGGTATCTAAATGTCCCTTCATCACAAAGCAATCAACGTCTTAAGAAAGGAGGGACTGCACCATAAAGTCACAATGAACACAAATTGAGACAGTGTTGAAGAACATGTGGGTTATCATGAAGGCCCCCAGAAACAGATGTGGACCCTACAGCACCTGTCCATATGGGGACACAGCACACTCCTCCAGAGCCAAGACCCAGGGCCTGGTGACATAGGATGTCCATTTGGTAATAGATAAATAATAAACTTTTAAAAAACCATTTCTGGCAATCAGCCACATTTTGTTTGCCATATTGCATACAGTTTGACAAATGCTATGAAACACCATGTCAGTTTTATATAGCTGTCACATCAATGTCACATTTCACATATAAGCATACTTAAATAGTACATCTGCAGAATTTGAAAAAAAAATACAAATTCATATCAGCACATAATAGACTGGATTACACATCCTGGGAATAGATGATAGGACTCCTCATTATACAGAGGACGGCTTCCCTCAGGTTCATCTATGACAACACCCATCAAAATTTCACCATGGTTTCATTTTCATTGAAGAAGGGACCAAAGCAAACAGTTTGAAAATTATCCTGGAAGATTACATCCATATGAAATTAGCCAAGAATTCTGAACTCTAAGAGCAAAAGCAGGAGCTATCATTACCAGGCACTAATGCATGATATAAAATTATCATATTGCAGTAATTTGAGGACTAAAGAAATTACAAAGCAGAAATTTCATAGATGACTCCATATGTATGTAAATGTCCTTTTTATTATGAAGTGCATTGAAAAGGCCTAGCTAAATGCCACCGTCTCCAGCAGAGGATTTGATGTGAATGAACAGACAACCCAACGTGAAGGGAGGTGTGGGAACTGGAGGCGCAGAGCACTTGTAAGGCTTGGGGGCAGGACGTGCGTGGTACTGGGTTACACTCCAGCACCCCAAAGAAGCACATATTGAAAAGGATTATGTTTCAAAATTATACCAGAATAGGAAGCTCCTGGATTCCCTTCACACATGGATACACCCAATAAACACCTACTTCTGTTTTGTGAGTCCCTCTTAAATAAAGTTATAATGGACGGAGAGACCTATGCATTGGACCACTCAGAAAATCTCTACCATCCAAAGGGCAGTAAAGTTGGGTGACACGTGGGCATTAGTCCTGCCTTGAGCAAAGTGCCACTTAATTGGGACAAAATACCCCCATCCAGTGGCACCCAGAGTAGAGGAAGACTGATTGGCGTCACAAATGGAGCACATGGGACACTAAATGACTTGTACCTGGAAACAGAATTTGTCTGGTGCTCATAGAAGAAAGAGCTGGATATCCACAAGTATCAGGATGAAAGAAAGGGGGTGATTTTCAATGGCTGTGGAGGGTCATGAGCTTTATCCATGGGACAATGGCAGAAGGGGAGTGAGGTCAAGTCCCAGTTTATCCCTAGAAGGGATTTACAGCATGATCTGCAAACTGTGGCTGCTAACAGCTGAGCTCCTCCCCAGCCAGTCCCCAAGGGTAGACAGGACCAATGCAGTCCACCCAGCAGCCAGCCTGAGCCCTCTCCCCCCACCTCAGTAGTAACTCCAGGTCTAGCCAGTTTTTTCTGGAAGGACTATGTCCAGGCACTCAGGGTCCCAACATTTTTCCCATCTCATGGACTCTGTCCTAACCCACGAAGCTTTGTGAGCAATGGCAACTGCACATATGCATATCTCCCTGGATCACAAAGGAGGGGCGTCACATTGATGTCTGAGTATTCCCTGTGCTACAATCCACACCAGGAGTGCAGAAAAAGGGGTCAAAACCCTGTTTCTTTCTAGAACAGGCTCACACCACCTTCCTGCAGTGAGCACAGGAAGCCTGGCTTCTAACAAATTGCATCAGGAATTCAGTCACCAGCCAAGTAGGAGACCTTCTGCAGCTTCACTCCAGCTGTGGGAAAGGCTCCTATCAAATAGGTAAAGGAACTAGTCCTCCAACGACGTGGGTATGGAGAAAGACACCCCCTCACATGGGGCTAGAATATCAGTTTAGTGCAGCCATTTTAAAAAATAGAATGGAGTTCTTTAAAAGCTAACAACCACTCTGGATGCATTTCCAAAGGAACTTGAACCAGTGTGTTTATAAATGGCTGCATGCCCATCGCTGTTCCAGGATCCACAGGAGCCAGGACGAGGGAACATCTGAAGTGGCTTCTGGATAAGGAGACTCCTCCCAGCCGCAGTTCAGTCACCTGCTCCCCTGAGAAACTTCTTTCCCTAAATGCACCTGCTCATAAGTCCACATGTGGCTGATATGTACCAGACGCTCAGGAGACCTCAGATGTGCCAGGTGTGGGATCCCTGTGTCAGGCAGAGCCAAACCAAGACCAGAAAAATATCGCAGAGGGCACGAGACCCCTAGGAAATGCAGTTCACAGGGACTTGCTGCAATCACTTCATAGGACCAGGAAGATACATTAATTGTCATGGGATATTCAGCTTAAAAATAGTGTTAAATACCATGGGTCAGTTTTACACGGGTGCCATATGCAGGTGGTGTTATGTGTAACTCTGATGCACTAATAAACAATCCAGCATGCTTTACTCTTAATGGAAGCACCCAGTCCTAAATTTCATCCACAAAGTTAAATATATGTAAACTTAACCAAGAAACTTTTGAAGTATAAGAGCAAAAAATTATAAGAGAAAAAATAATAAGAAGTTATTAGCTAATGCGTGCATTGTGAAGCTGTTCTGTTACAATTATCATCAAGGAATCACGACGTCAACAGAGTCCACCCACGAAACCACGTGGTTGTAAAAATCATGCACTTAATTGCAACGGAAAAGTCATTATCAATCCAACCCTAAGCAGGCCAATCTCAGCAACTTAGCTAGACCAGCGGGCAGAATAAACACTAAAAACTACCAGGGAGAGAGCTCAGTGGTAAAGCACCCTTCTGTTAACTACCAAAACACAACAACTACCAAAAGAAATAATAATAATAAATAAATAAACTACACAAAACTAGTTTAGGAATAGGCAAGGTCCCTGTTCACCGCAGCTTCCCTCCTGCAGGAAAATGGTGTTTGGAAATTTGATTTTTTTGGCGGGGAGGGGGGTGCCGGGCATTGAACTCAGGGGCACTCCACCCCTGAGCCCCATCCCCAGCCCTATTTTGCATTTGATTTCGAGGCAGGGTCTCCCTGAGTCTCTAAGTACCTCACCCACTTGTAGAGGCTGCCCTTGACCTCGAAATCCTCCTCCATCAGCCCCCACCCCCAGCCACTGGGAATGACAGGTGTGCGCCATCCCCTGGCTTGGAATTGGATTCTTCTAGTGCTGCCACCTGTCAATCACCACAGCCCGGGAAGACTCCAGGCTGCATCACTCACCTGCCAGAGAGATAGGACTTGAGCAGGGGCTGAGGCTGCCCCAGGGGATGGGGAGGCTGCCAGGAGTCTCCGCCACCGTCACGCTCTCCACCCGGCTGGCCAGGGGGACAGAGTGGCACTGTCCCCAATGGGCTCAGGCCTGTGGTTGCAGAGAGCCCCCGGAGTCAGGGTCAGCCAACTCGGGTTCCCCACACAGCCGGTCCAGCCAGATGGACTCCCTGCCCCGCCTCCCTCCTGAGCCTCCCTGTCCAGGCACCAGGTGCCACTGCACACTCACCATCCCCTGGTTCCCAGCCCCGAAGCCTGCCCTGGGGAGTTTCGGCTCCTGCATGGCAGGGCCACCCGGGATCCTGGGCACGAGCAAAGCCTGAGTCCAACTGCAGGAATCTGAGTGGAACCCAGGACCGCGGAGAAATAAATCCCATTCCAACCACGGAGGCCCGCCCCCTGCTGCTGGCTACGCTCAGGATTGGACAGCGCTCAGCACGGGGGCTTCTGATTGGACAGGGAATCAGTCAGTCTCCGCTCTCCACAGCCTGAGCCCAGAGAGCCTTCTTTTTGAGTGACAGGGGGTGATATCTGCTCCAGGCAAGGAGGAAACAAGAATGGCAGGGTTTGGGTGCAACTTTTTTCTTTTCCTTTTGAGGTCTGGGCATTGGGTCAGGGTTGGGATGACCAGAATTCTAAGTTCTGTTGGGTTTTGATGTTAGGAAATTGAAGTCATTTCTTGAAAGTTTCACCACCTGGGCCTCCTCCTATAATAAGACCACCCAGAGCGTCCTGGGAGGCTGACTTGTCCTCTGTTCATCTGTGCAAAATTCTCCAAGCAGAACTGGCCTTTCCCCGTGGGAACTGCCCAGTGGAGGAGGCTCTCGACTGGGCATGGCAGGCGCCCTGGAGGAGGCTCCGACCAGGTTGGCAGCATGAGCGCTGATGTTCCTCCAGCTGAGTTGAATCTATCTGGAGCCCACGTTGAGGCTGGAGGCAGAGTAAGGAGATCAGCACAGAAGAGACCCTGAGAGCGCAGACCTGGGTAAACCCCAGCTGCACCCGGGCTCCCACACTCTCTGGACACTGGGCGTTGAATTCAGAGGACTTGACCTCTGAGCCCCGTCCCCAGCCCTAGTTTGAATATTGTTTAGAGAGACAGGGTCTCACTGAGTTGCTTAGCACCTTGCTTTTGCTGAGGCTGCCTTTGAATTCCTCATCCTCCTGCCTCAGCCTCCCCAGCCGCTGCAATGACAGGCGTATGCCACTTTTTTTTTCTTTCTTTTTGAGAGAAATACCTGCAGTGGCCACAGGATAACAGCCTTGCACAGATCAAGGCCATCCTGGGTGCTCTCCCTAGTTCCCAGGCAATGGGATCCTGCCTCCTCCAAAAACCAGAGACACCCTGTCCAGGTGTGCATCCTTAGTATCAGCTGAATATGCTGCACTTATCAAGGAAAAAAAAAAGAGAGAGAGAGACCCTACCTGCTTGTCTTGATGCAAACAAAGCTGATGTGTTTCCAAAGAGAGCTCTGGTCTTGTCCCCCCCAGTTCAGTGGTGCAAAAAGTCACATAATACAGAGAAGACTTCTCCTTAAGAGGGGCGCAAGGGTCTCTCTCTTAACGAAAAACAATATGCGTTTGGGAGTCCAGGAAAGACAACTCCAGATTTTCCTAATTTGGAAAATAACTCTATAGACTCAATGCAACCTTCTCCCCTCTGCCTTAATTAATCATGGAGGCCTCGAGGTTACCTGCCCCCTGGGACACCTGCAGATGAAGGGGGGGGGGTTCTATCTTCTCCATGCAGCGCCCTGAACCTCCACCTTCCCACAGGCTCCAACACCTTTGACAGCATCCAATGGGGGAGCAGTTTAGAAAATTCTGGAATGTACCTAAAGACATTGCCTCATCCGACTATGATGCTATCAATTTGGTCCCATGGTCCTTTTCAGTACTGTTTATCTTCTTCTGTTTTATTGGTTCATCTTAGATATACATGACCATAGAGTCCATTGTGGTAAACTTCTCCAAACATAAAAATATACCTTATTCTCCTTAGGACCCCATTCGTGTGGGTGGCATGATGGGTGGATTCACTTAGGTATTTTCATACAATTAAATAGAAACATTATGGTCATTTCATGCTACTCTCTTTCCTGTTCTTATGTCCCCTCCCTTCCTGTTGCTCCCCCTTTCTCACATCTAGTGAACTTCTCTTCTGGACCCCGATTGCTTGTGAGGTAGATAACACATATCAGGGAAAACATGTGCCCTTTGGTTTTGGGGGATTGCCTTATTTTACTTTAGCATGATAATCTCCAGATCCATTCATTAACTGGCCAGTGTTATGAAGTCATCCTTTTTTAAAGCTGAGTAATATTCCACTGTGTATACACACCACAATTTCTCTATCTATTCATCTGTTGGTGGGCATTTAGGCTGGCTCCATAGCTTAGCTAGTGTGAGTTGTGCTACCATGAACATTAATGTGGCTGTGTCCCTGTAGTATGCTGATTTTAAATCCTCTGGACATATTCTGTGGAGAGGTATAACTGAGTCAGAGGGTGGTTCCAGTCCTAGTTTCTTGAGGAATCTCCATCCTGCTTTCCAGAGGGGTTGCACCAATGTGCAGCTTCCCCAACAAGGTGTGAGCATTCCATGTCCCCCACATCCTCACCAATTTATTGTTACTGTATTCTTGATAATTGCCATTCTGACTGGAGTGAAAGAGAATCTCAGTGTAGTTTTAAATTTCATTTCTCTAATTGCTAGAATATGATGCCTTTTCAGTATTTTCAAAAAATCTTTTCTATTGGAGTCAGACACAATACATTTATTCTATCCGTTTATTTTTCTGTGGTGCTGAGGATGAAACCCAGTGCCTGCACATGCTAGGTGAGCACTCTATAGCTGAGCCCCAGCCCCAGCCCTCATTTTCAGTATTTTTACTTTTGCTTCTCAGTAACAGCAGCCCAGGTATTTGGGGACCAGTTTTGCTGCTTTTGTGAAATGGGAACATTTCTCTTGAAGGAAGACTGAGAAGGTCAAGGCACATGCCCAGGATTCCAGGGATGAGCAGTACATGGTTGTCTTGTCCAGGATGAGGAGAAGATTATGTGGCTGAGAAGAGGGAAAGAGCTGGGGACACCCTGAGGCCAGAACCCCTCCGTCCCCCATGAGGGAAATGGTTAATTATTCTTGCTGTTACTTTTCTTCACCAAAATGAGAGATTTTCCTAAACTACCAGTTCCACTAAATTTAGGTCCCTGGATGGAGCTCAGATTTGTCTCGAGAGTCAAGGAAAAGTGAATAACCAACCCAGTGGTTCCAAAACCAACAAGCTAGACCTTGGGCTCCTTGGAGACAAAACACTGGGTTTTACCCAATAATTAACACCCCAACAGCACCCAGCACCCAATTAATGGGGGATGGAGAATTGTATCAGTGGGTGTGGGGGTCTGTGGGTGGCCAGCTGCAGGAGCTTGCCTCTGGGGTGCATTCCTTGCATCTGGGAGGTTTTTCAACACCAAGGAGATAAACAAAGTGGTGAGAACACAAGCAAAACCCTCTGCAATATTCTAGCCAGGAAAATTCATGAGCACTTTAAAAGCATCTTCATGTTTACCCTCAGTCAAATGTGCCTCAATCCGAATGAAACCATTTGAAAAGAGTTGTCAACATGAAAAGTTTCTAAAATCTGCTGGTTGTGGATCACTGCAAATCCATGAGTCCATGGCTAAATACATAAGTAAAAATAGAAATCTAATAATGAGCATTTTCTTAAAACTTCTCTCCTGAAAACACTGCCCTATGTGCTTTGATAACTAAATCACCATTTAATCATTCCTCTAGCAACACTTGAGGTCCATAAAGAACTGTGGAACGCGTCTGGTTGGGGCAGAAATGTTGAGATACCAAAAAGAAAGTTACTCTGAACCTCAAAGGAGAAGGTTCATAAATCACCAGAATGCAGGAATGCCCACAAAATATTTGAAATTAAAAACAAGGGACTGGGGTTGGGGCCCAGTGACAGAGCACCTGCCTAGCACCTGTGAGGCACTGGGTTTGATACTCAGCACCACATTAAATAGAAATATATAAAATAAAGGTATCCTGTCCAACTAAAAACTATTTTTAAAAATAAAGATCAGATTTATAAAAAAGCAACTCCGTGCAATGCAGCATTTCTCCTAGACCAGCTTCCTGTACCTCCAAATACTAGCATGATGTGAGAAAGCTTAGAAAAATGGGTGAGAAATTGCAGAAGTCTGATCTGGCCCCATCCTTAGTCCAGCTCCACTTAAATGTCCCTCTCCAAATAGCAACACCTCAGACCACGTATTTACTGTCTCTATCTTTAGGGCTTTTTCACATTTTTTCCTTTCTTTCTTCTTGTGATGCTGGGATTGAACCTGGGACCTTGTGCATGCAGGGCAAGCACACTAGCAACTTCACTGAATCCCTGGCCCCTGACATTCTTTCCTGAATGTGCATCTGTTTTCTAAATAGGTGTATCCATGCGCCTGACAATGATGAAGTTGTTTTCTGCTTTGAAAACCAAGGAACCTACTTTTTCTGAGCTGATGTCCCTCTCTCTCCCTGAAATTTCTTCCCATTACACAACCTCACACAGCAAAAGTCAGACTTGAGCTTTGTAATTGTGTGGGTTTTTTACTGTTTGGGGTCTGATATCACACATATCACTGGAGGGAGGTAACTAGCAGCCATGAAATTTTTTTAATAAGCAAAGGACAAAGTTTGGTAGCACATGTCATTAAGGCCAGGCATTTGGGAGGCTGCTTCAGGAGGATATCAAGTCAGAGGGCACAGTTGGCCTCTTAGCAAGACCCTGGCTCAAAATAATATATTCAAAGTTCTGACACTGGTGAGTCTTCATGAACAATGAAGGGTCAGAGTTCCTGTTTCCACAGTCTCCCCTTAGAATGCTGTGTGTAGGTGTGTGACTGTTACCTTCCAACAGGACCTAGAGGTGTTGCTGGTGTCCACCTGTAGTAATAAATACATCAAATGAAGTGAGTAAATAAGTAAAGCAATAATAGATCTGACACTGTAGCTGGTTGAGATCCCAGGAATATGGAGGTTAGGTTGTGTTTCTTGGCTCTTGTGTTCTTGCAAGAGTGGATTTTAGATAATACATAAAATGTAATCAAAGTAGAGCAAAGCTCATTGGCCCAGAAATTACTATCAGGAAATGGGGAGGAAAACAGTGAGTCTTCTCTGACATCTCTAGGCCTCACACCCCTTTGATCCTGAAGTTTATGGGAGATGCTGTGGGTGATTCCAGAATTCTACCCATGGACCAATTCCTACTCTTACCTGGCAGTGGAATGACACTGTGTTTGTAGGTTCCTACTCCACATGGTCTTGTCCAGAGGCGCCAAAGGAAAACCCGTGTGTGTGTGTGTGTGTGTGTGTGTGTGTGTGTGTGTGTGTGTGTCTTTGTGAATTTTACTATAATAAAATTTTACTATGGCAGCTGTTATGAAGACAAACAACAACAAGTTTTGGCGAGGATGTGGGGAAAATTGTGCACTCATACACTGCTGGTGGGACTGCAAATTGGTGCAGCCAATATGGAAAGCAGTATGAATATTCATTGGAAATCTGAGAATGGAACCACCATTTTACCCAGATATCCTGTGGAGCCAACCTAGAGGCCCTTCAGTGGATGAATGGATAAAAATATGTGTTATATATACGCAATGGAATTTTGTTCAGCAATAACAGAATAAAATCATGTGTGTGGGGGAGATTATGGTATTTTTCTCTTGGTTTCTGACTTTTGGGAAATAGAGTTTTTCTGAGATTCTCACCAGTATCTTTGCCTTTGTCAAAGGGGCATTGGAACTTACATCTGTTTCTTGCTGTCTATCTTTTGTGGTTTTCCAATATGAGGTATGAGGTAGAAGTGGATTTTAAGTGGATATTTTTAATGGAGGGGTTCACTAATTACTATTAGAAGCAACAGATGAGATCAGTACAGTAATAAAATTTAATATCATCAGTTATTTATTTGCATAAGAAAATAAGTAGCAAACATAAAAATAAAGACAGTTCTACTGACCATAATATCAAAAGAAAATACTTGGGAATTTTTCAAGAAATGTGAACACTTGAACATTTAACATGGCTTGTTTTTAGAAAATATACCATTATCCCTAAGCCACCTTCTTTTTTTGTGGTGACCTTAACTCATAGAAAAAAGATAGGAATTAAAACTTTCCCCTGTGATCCTGAGGAGAGGACTTAGGTATGGTCTACCAGTAAGCTCTATCATCATCCCATTCTTATTTTTCTTTGAGATATGGTCTTGCCAAGTTAGTGAAGCTAGACTCAAAGTTGTGACCCTCAAGGCTCGGCTTCCAGGGCAGCTGGGGTTACATGCATGTGCCATCACAACCCTGGAAGGGATTAGTCTTTTTTGTTTTCTTTAGTTGTAGTGGACAGAATACCTTTATTTTATATATTTATTTTTATGTGGTGCTGAGGATTGAACCCAGTGCCTCACATGTGCTAGGCAGCTGCTCTCACCCTGAGCTCCAACCCCAGGGATTAAATTCTTGACTTTCATATTACAGGTTGGCTCAGGAAAATATCTAGGTTTGCAAAGGAGAATAATGTCCCCATTTTGTGAGTAGAAGTTAGATGCCACAATGAGAGAAAATGTCTATCCTTATCCTTGGAAGAGGAACATCAACTGTGGATTCACCTGCAACTTAGTATTTGAGAATTTTCCAGATATTAAAAATATAAGCAAAAGAGACATGAGGTCAAGGCTCTGAGGGAGGGGGAGTAGGTATTTCAAATTGTGAGGCATCAGATTGAGAAATGCAATGCTAAGGTAGCTGGGTATGGAGAATAGTGTCCCTCACATTTAACTGTAGGATCCCAGAAGATATAGAAGAAAATAAACCATTACAGGGTACATTTTAAAAAGATGATCATGGATAGGACTTGGTCAGAAGCCATCATTATCACACCCCACCCACACGCCCACACACATTACTTCCCTTTTACCTCTTCCCCACTTGAGCAGTCAAGTCAACATCCACTCCTCAAAGTGCATCCTTGCATGAAGAGAAAGGACTGAGCCACAGTACCCTGGGGATCACAATGGGCACATCTTTGCCTAGCTTATGGCAGAAACTAGCAAAGGAATGGCAGAGTTCGGGAAAATCTCTGTCTCTTTTCTCTCACAAACAAATAACTAGAGATTTCAATTATAAATTGATGGATGAAGTGAACTTGGGAGTATTGGGCCAAATATTTGGAACACTGAAAATATAAATGTTCAGCAGCCTAATGTCTTATTTCTTTTTTATCTTTGTTTTTGTTTTTAATGCTGTGGATTGAGCCCAGGGGCACTCAACCTCTCAGCAACATTCCTGATCTTTTTTTGTAACTTAGTTACAGGGTTTCACTGAATTGCTTAGCCCTTTCCTAAGTTGTTGAGGCTGGTTTTGTATCAGCATCCAGAGACACTGGGATTACAGTCATGCACCACCACACCTGGCTAAGGTTTTATTTCATTTTTTTGCACAAGAGCAGTTTTTCATGTAATATAACCTACTGAATGCTCTCAAAATATTGCACTTTGTGAAAGATTCAGAGATAGCTTATTAACTTTATATTGACAAACTTAAAGAATGTGATTTTTCTTATGCCTTGGCTTCTTTTCACTTGGTAAAATCAGGTTAGGACATAGTTTTCTAGTTTCTTTATTTTTTGGGGGTGGGGGTATACTAGGGATAGGTCCCAGTATCACTCAACCACAAAGCCACTTCCCCAGTCATGTTTAATTTTTTTTTTAGAAACAGGGTCTCACCGAGTTGTATAGGTCCCTATTAATTTGCTGAGTCTGTCTTTGAACTCGTGAATTTCCTGCCTCAGCCTCCCAAGCCATTGGGATTGCAGGTATGTGCCCCCACTCCCAGTTTCTCCATTCTTTTGTAGTTGTTGCTTTCTTTTGTTACATAAATTCAAGTTGAATAACAGTATGTTTAACAATACAGACAGAGAAAAGCCAGTGATGTAGGTAAGCAATCGAATATATCCACCAGAAAGTACATTATATATTTACCATGGTGCATTACTCAGCCATCAATACAAACTCCTCTAATGGTCAGCAAAATAGATGGAATTGGATGATGTCATGCTAAGTGAAGAAATACACAATAGTGTCACATCTCATATGTTAACTAATATAATATCATGTGCAAGTACAATAGTGATTAGTATGGCTGAGGAGTGTGCAGGGGGCATCAAGGGCAGAAGAGGGTGTTTGGATATTATGAATACATGTATCTGCATATATATAAACATCACACTGAATCCCATTAGTATGTGCATTTGCTATGTGATGATAAAACCCACCATCTCTCATAATTATCCAATTCTGCACTAAGAACACAATCCTGCTGTCTTTTGGAATTTTCATTATATGATGCGATATTATTGATGAAGCTCCCTGATAACCACCAGGCTCTCACTGCACATCCATTCTATTTTCTTCCAGGCTCTGAACATAGAGTATACAATGTATTTCTGCATCTGGATCATCTCACTTAGCCTAAAGTCCTCCAGCTTGTCTGTGTTATTGGAGAATATTCTTTTGTTTCTGGGGTCTGGACCCAGGGTTGCCTTAACTGTGACAGAGATCCACCATCATTTTCTTTTTCAGTTTTAAGGCAGAATGGTACCAAACTACTAAGGCTGGCCTTCAAATTTTAGCAACACTGCCATAGACACCATCCTTATTTTACAGTTGAGTAATAAGTGAGGTGTGGAGGCACATTTCTTTTGTCGTGCTAGGGACTCGATAGGCTGAGGGAGGAGAATCATGATCTTGGAGCCAGCTTCACATCTTGGTGACACCCACTGCACCTTAAAAGACCTTCTCTCAAAATAATTTTTTAAAAACTGAAAAGGTTATATATGTATGTTGATACATTTGTGTGTAAACACAATGATAAATCTCTCTTTCGCTATTATCTGTAATATACCATAGGTTCTTCTTCCCGAGTTACTCTTTGGAAATTTAGGTTGTGGATATTATGCAGTTAACTTGGGAGGGTAGATATTCCTAAAGATGGATTTTATTTCCTTCAATTGTTGAAGTGGTTAATGTCAGCTGTCCATTTGAGTGGATTGAGATACCCAGAGAATTGGTATGGACGATCTCTGCAGGTGTCTGTGAGTGTGCTTCCAGAAGGCTGAGTCAGAAAGCATGGGGAATACCTGTAATAAACATATATATTGGTGTTCAATAGGTTTGATTTGGAAAAAAGCAAGAGAAGCAGTCACTCACTTATGCTCCAAGCTTCTTGAAGTCCCCTTTGGGGACTTGCACCATTGGCTCTACCTGGGTCTTTTAAAAAATTTTTATTTCTTTTAATTAGTTATCCATGACAGTAGAATGCATTTATACACTTTGATATATCATACATAGATGGGATATAATTTCTCATTTTTCTGAGTGTACATATTGTAGAATCACATGGGTCATACAGTCACATACATACATAAAGCAATCATGTCTGTTTCATTCTCTTTCTTATCCCCACATCCCCTGCCTTCCCCTCCTTTCACTTTCCTCGACCTAATGTAAGTTAATGCAATCCTTTTTTTCTTTTGCATTACAATTTTAATACACATATATACCACAATTTTTGTATCTTTTTTTATGCAACGCATGTTGACACACAATTCAAGTCTTCATACATGTATTTTGAATGTATGACACATTCTACCAACCTTGCTAATTTCTGTCCCACTCCCTTTTCCTCCCACCCCTCAGCCCTATCTAGGATTCATCTATTCCTCCTATGCTCCCCCTGCATACTCCACTGTAAGTCAACCCCCTTATGTCAAGGAAATATTCAGCATTTCTTTTTAGAGGGCAGTCATTGGTAGCTTCACTTATCATTATCTTCTCCAACTCCATCCATTTACATGCAAATGCCATGATTTTATCCTTTTATTGCTGAGTAAAATTCCATTGTGTATATATGCCACATTTTTTTATCCATTCATCCACTGAAGGGCATCTATGTTGGCTCCATAGTTTAGCTATTGTGAGTTATGGTGCCATAAACATTGATCTGGCTGCGTCCCTGTAGTATGATGTTTTTAAACCTTTGTCCTTAGACTGAGGAGAGTGATAGGTGGGTCAAATGGAGTTTCCATTCCCATATTTCCAAGGAATCTCCATTCTACTTTCCAAATTGGCTGCACCAATTTGCAGTCCCACCAGCAGTGTATGAGTGTACCTTTTCCCCACATCCTCACCAACACTTATTGTTGTTTGTTTTTATAATAGCTGCCATTCTGACTGGAGTGAGGTGATATCTTAGAATAGTTTTGATTTGCATTTCTCTAATTCCTAGAGATGATGAGTATTTTTTCATATATTTATTGATTGTATATCCTCTCCTTAGAAGTATCTGTTCAGTCCTTAGCCCTCTTGTTGATCAGGTTATTAGTTTTTTCATCTACCAGGATCATTTAAGTCCTCTGTCCTGGACCACAGCTGCTTCATTTGCTTCCTCATATTGTGAAGCTTCCAGCTTCTTGGACTGAGCTGTTCCCAGTTTCCCAGTGTTGCCATCCTACAGGCAAAAATTTGGTGACTATTACTCCCATTATTATGTGAGTAAATAAAATAAGCTCCCTTCTGTATACACATGTACATTTTTATGTATTCTATTTTTCCAAAGAATCCCAAAAATACAGGCATATTCTCAATGTCTGGGTCATATTGCATCTCTAGTTATAATTTTTTGAAAAAACCCTTATAGGTTTTTAAATGTCTATTCAAATTTATATTCCTGGCAAGGATGTCCAAGTGTCTCCTTTTCTGCATATCCTCTGAAGTATGTGCTACCTACCAACATTTTGAGGATTGAGCCCACAAGCATGTGGTTATATCTCATTGTGATATAACCCGAAAGCATAAAAATTCCAGAAGGAAATTAGAATTTTTTTTGCCATTTGCATTGGCAATGGTTAAAGATAGAATATGCAGAGCCTGGGCAAGGAAAAACAACTGAGAGTATATAAAGCTAAAAATGCTTCTAAACAGCAAAGGAATCAATTAATGAAATGTAAATAGACTGGGTTAAAGAAAACCAATTCTAGCCCCATGTCTGAAAAAGCTCAACATCCAAAATATAAGAAACTTACACAACTCACCAAAATTTAATATAAACTCCTCATAACCTAATTTAAATATGGTAAACTACTTAGATTCTGCCTGAAAATTAAACAAGAGTGTAAAGACCTATGAAAGTTACTCAAGATCACGTATTAGGCTACATAAAATGATAATTTAGCTTTTCTGCTTTATTTGTCTCACAGGATTATGGTGCACACTCTCCATCCTTCACGGGGCATCTTGAGATCAATTAGCAAAATGCCAGGTTCTCAGTTTCCCACATTATGCTTCCTCATTATTCCATCTTAATTGCCAAGAAAATCTCGAGTCTGGAAAACAACAAAATATAGATAAATTGCTAGATAATCATCAACTTTGAAAATTACTTCAGAAATCAATAAATACATTAGTAGACCCAGATGTGACAAAATATAATATAGACCTACAAATCAACATTTAACTTTACAAAAAAAAATACTTGTAGTAATGCTGATATGGGAGCACATGCCACTAGTCTTCACTACCTCGAGGCCACAGCAGGAGGAGGATTTAGGTAAGGAATTTGAGGCCAACCTGGCAAAAACCCAGCTCTAAAAATTGACCCACTAAAAAAACCAAACAGTAATAACATTTTTAAAAGGTGCCTTCACAGGTGATTTCTATGAAACATGTAATAAGGAATCACTAACAATAATTCATGATCACGTCTAAATGTAGACGAAGAAAACTGACTAATTCTGTTAGACCAGAAATACCAAATAACATAGCATAAGAATAGACATTGCAGACCATCTTCCTATAGATGTTGATACAGATATTCAAAACCCCTAGCAAACTAAGAACAACAACAAAAATTATTATTGGACTTCATGACCAAGAGGGACATTGTCATATGGTACGTATCCAAAAATCATTTTGATAGAGAAAAGCTTTTGGCAAATCACTTACCAAATTACTATAAAACCTATGGCCAATTATGACCAGGGGAAAATTCTTTTTAAATCCACTTAAGGGCAGCTATGAAATGTTTTCATACTTAATGGTGTGAACTGAAGAAATAGAAAAAAACATTTTTTTCTATTTCTAAAAATAAATTGATAAATTTATTGATAAATTTATTTTTAGAAATAGAAAAAAATGTATACTTTTCTAACTTCTAAATATTGTTTGAGAATATTAAATGGATTTTATACATCAAAAATCAAATAGCATATGCAGATGATACTATTATTTCTATAATGTTTCTAAGCAATATCCATGAAATAATGAAACATAAGAATTAGTTCAATAATGTCATGGGTAAAATGGTCAACATTAAATCATTTAAATTATATACAGTAGCAATGAGCAGTGTTAAAATCAAGGCACAATCCATTCACAAATATAGGGATAATAATCTAAATGAAAGTATTATCAAAATAACTGTTCACTGCAAAGTAAAAAGTAAAGGTGAAAGTAAAATGCAAAAAAGATCATGAAAACAAAATGGGAAAACTGTTAATATTCAATGACTAAAAGTTTGATTTGGGGTTTTAAGGGTCAATAGGCTTCCTCCAGACTAGTGCGTGGGGTGGGGCCAGGCTTCCTCCTCTGGTCTGGCCTGGCGTGGTGCTGGGTTTCCTCCTCAGATCTGATATGTATTCTATATATGTGAGTTAAGTTATTACTTGTGTTATTGAGCTCTATAGTTTCTTTATTCAACTTTTGTTTGGAAGATCTATCCAGTGGTGAGAGAGGTGTGTTAAAGTCACCCCAGATCATGTTGTGGTCAATTTGATTCTTGAACTTGAGAAGAGTTTGTTGGAACATAGGTGCCCCATTGTTTGGGGCATATATATTTGTGATTGTTATGTCTTGTTGGTGTATGGTTCCCTTGAGCAGTATGAGATGTTCTTATTTATCTATTTTGATTAACTTTGGCTTGAAGTCTACTTTATTTAATATAAGTATGGAGACCCCTGCTTGCTTTCAAGGTTCATGTGAGGGGTATGTGTTTTCCCAATCTTTCACCTTCAGTCTGTCTTTTCCTGAGTCTCCTGGAGGCAGAATATTGTTGGATTTTTTAAAATCCAGGCTACTAGCCTATGTCTTTTGATTGGTGTGTTTAAGCCATTAATATTTAAGGCTATTATAGAGTCATGGTTTGTATTTCCAGCCATCTTTGTTTATTTTTGCTACTTGACTTGAAGTGTTAATTATTGTTTAATTTGTAATGTGTATCTACATATTGATACAAGTTAAAAATTAATTTAATTTTAATTGAACATGTATAGTGATCAAATCAGTGCAATTTCTACCTTCTAAAATATCATTTTGATGTTTGAAACCTGTGAAGTCTTCTTAGAATGTTCAGAGTCTAATAATTACTTATACATTTCAAACTATGGGCTATAAAACCCTCTTAACTGCTTTTTGGCACTCCTTGCCAACTGTCTCTTGAAACAGATGTAAAAAGCTTTTATCTTTTGTGGTTCTTTGTGATCAACTTTTTCAGCTTCAACATATGAGTGCAAACATACAGGATTTGTGAAATATGAAAAATCACTAGAAAAAGACAGTCTGCCATGGTAAATTCAGAAAAAAAGAATATACATTTAAAAATTGTGGACTATAATCCCAGTGACCTGTGAGGCTAAGACAGGAGGATGATGAGTTCAAATCCAGCAACAGCAAGGCCCTGAGCAACATGGTGAGATGCTGTCTGTAAATAAAATATGAGTGAGGATGTGGATCACTGGTTGAGTGCACCTGAGTTTAATCCCTGGTACCCCCCAAATATTTTAAATAACTAGGCCTTAGTTATTTTTGGAAGATCTATATATAAATGGCATATGCCAATTCTTATGAATTTATTTTATGTAAGTCAAATATTATATGAATATTTTTATAGTATAAGCTTAAATAGATCTATATTATCATGTAAAAAATAACTTAAAAATTGTTTTAGGTGAGGCTGAATGCCTGCAATCTCATTGGCTCAGGAGTCAGAGGATTACAAGGCCAAAGTTCAGTAACTTAGCAAGATTTTTCCCCAATATAAAAAAATGGCTGGTGAGATAGTTTAATGACTAAATGCCCTGGGTTCAATCTGGGGTACAAAGGAAAGGAGGAGGGTTTTAAAATCGCCTTGTCTCAACAACAAAAACAAATGTGAAATTTAAAACCAAAAACTGCATTCTATCACTTCTCTGTGACACACAGACTCTGCTTTAATTCATTTTAAACATTTGAATCTTACACAATCCAAGTTTTCTAACACTCAATAAATGACATGTTTTAATCAAGCGGGTCTCCAGGCCATTGGATAAATTTAAGGTAAGTGTAGCTGAGGAAAATGCAGTCATACAAACTGGAGTGTGCAGGTGCCATGAATTTGCAGGAATAGTCAAGAACTCATTGATGGGTTGTTTATTGCCTTGAAACTGTTGGAAAATTGTTTTCTGATGGTAAATTTCTATATCAGTATTGGGAAGAACTTAGACCCTTTCCTGATAGTATGCTTCAAAGAAAGGGACACAATTTCATGCAATAATGAGGAAAACTAATCTTCATACAGGTAGTGGCCAGGACAAAGCACAGTCTGGTCATTCTGCTAGCTCCAGTTTTGAACCACAGTCATCACTAAGTGATGTGCATCAAGTATGATTAAAATTGTGTAAATGCACCATGGTAGTGTTGTGAAGAGATATCTATAGTAATGTTCCTGCTGAGGCTCCATTGTTGTTAGGAAGCATGCTGTGGAATGGGAATGATTCATAGAGGACTGAAATCCTGAGCTATGTACCTTCCTAGCTGTGCACATTATGCCTGGCACATCATAGTCCAGGAGATCATGAGACATAACACAAGCTCTCTGACATCAAGGAGGTAATCTGAGAAACACCCCTCAAACAAGGGTCTACAGAGTGATGTTTCCAGCTTGGTCCATGGGTGCCCTATTGTACTGGGCACTCATGTCCTTTATGCATTGGAGAAATCAAGCTTCCCCCTAGAGTGGGCATTCTGTGTGGAAGGATATGTAAATCACAGGGAATCTAACACAGATTTCTGAAATAGGTTACATTTGAAGAATTCACATATGGTAAGAAGAAGGAAAGGCCAAGTGAGGAGATGAGAAAGAACAGATCACACATGAAAAAGAAATTTTCAAAAAACATCACAAGTTTTGTTTGTTAGAGCTGATAGTAAAGACTCCCTCTAGTACCTGGATCCAGGAAGGAGTCATGGTAGATATGGTGCTGTCACTAAAGTCAGGGGAGGCTGTGTGACACATGCACCATCATCTGTGTTGCAACCATCTAGTGAGGACTGCTCAGGCAGTGGACACGAGCTGGTTGTCAGGACAGAATTAGAGAGAATTACAGGAGAAGGACACCCCACTGCAAGTCAGGGTTATCTGGATCCTCTGGGTGGGCACATTTCAGGGTGGAAGTGAGAGGAAGAAACATCTCTTCTCCCATATGCAGTGTGAGCACCATCCTGTTCATACCAGAGAGGAAATAGGATCTGTCACCCCTAACAACACATGTGCAGACTTACAGCTTGGGGTTGTCCTCATCTCACAGCTCAGCTTCACCACTACTGCCAACCCTCCCCATGTCCTCTTTGTATAAACTAACAGACAAAAGGGAGATGGGGAATTGAGACTGGTCTTGCTTCAACCAAGTGGGCTTGGGACTGATCACAGCTTTGGCAGAAACCTCTTACTTGTGCCTCTTTGTGTGCTGGGAATTCATAAATAGTACTAGGGAGAAATGACTGACATCTCAGAGAGGGCGACACCATCACCCAGCCCCTCTGCTGCAAAACACACCCTCCAGTAACACGACGAGCAAACCCTGGGCAAGACTTGACTGAATGAATGGCAGCTCTTTGTGAGAAGTAGATATGAGAACCATGGCTAGCTTTTGTAAATTGTCAGGGTTTGAAAATACAGCTCAGGGTTAACACTTACAGCTATGATATTTATATTACTATTATTTTAAATTTCTCCTCAGAAAAGCCACTAAAAGAGAAATCGTTCTTTAAAGTCAAGAAAGAAGAAGCCTCAGAGGTGCTTCTCTGTGGGGACAAGTGCATGGAGTACTGCATACAGGGCATAGGTTCAGGTTGTCTGAGTGGCAGGCCACTCCTCATGCTAGGCGTGTGAGTGGCAAACTGCTTACCCCATCAGCACAACTCTGGGCACGAGGCCATGTGTTTTAGTCCCACTCTTTGATTGTTCACTGCAAGGACAGTTAGCAGACATTACATTGGTGGCTGTCTATATTTTGCTTAGGCACTGCCTGAGTACATATACATGGAAACTGCACAATAAAATCAGGCCTACTTCCTGATTGGTCTCTGGAGATCTTGATTAGAGACCCCACAGCCACACTCTCCTCTACTCTGTTCTGTGGACCTCCTCAGGGATGAGAGAGCCCAAGCACTTCTCTGCAGACCCCAAGCTCTCATTCTGGGAAACCTACACGATCCTGCAGGAGGATCTTTTTCCCCTGACTGATGTTGCGATGGAAGAGTCAATTTCAGATTTCAGCTTTCCTGCTTTATCTTGCTTTGTGTGTCTTAGGGTCACATTTATCTGTGCATGGTAATGACATGAAAAATTGAATTTTGGAAGAAAATCTGAAAGTGACTGGGACAGGGTGGATTTCAAGTGTCCTGATTGTTTTTCTAAGCAAAATTGAATTTACACATTTCCATTATTAGATATTACAAAAGGTTTTTAGTGATTAAAACAGAATGGACTAATACATAAAAATATTCTTCCAAATTCTTGTGAATTATATTCACAAGCCTATAATTTGGCACCATGAATTGGAATTTACCAGCACATTTATTTAATTTTCTAAAATATTTAATGTACTTCCTTCTGATCATGGTCCCTTGTTTCACATTTACCAACTGAAAGTTCTTAACCATGTGAGATTCCATTCTATAAAATGAGGATTTTAACATAGAACCTCATTTCCATCAAAAGATTTCAAAATGTACAATTACTCAAACCATAATTGTTGTATGAGTTATGAAGATGACCAAAGCAAGATTATTAATCAAAATATTAAAACTTATTAATTCCCTTGTAATAACTGTACAAATTAGTAGTGTTAAAATCTCTACATGACATACCATATGTAAGTTATGTCCCATGAAGTTATTAAATTGAAAAATGAAGAAGTAAAACTGACATTCCCTATAAGAAAAATTGACTCATTTTAGCAGGATCTCAAAGAAGCAAACATCTTTAGAAGACAACATCCTCATTACACCATACAGAACATGGTCCTCTGGGCTCCAACAGTTCTAATTAGCCCAAAGGACCATGTTTAGTATCCTCCAATGAGGATATTGTCTTCTAAAGATGTTTGCTTCTTTGAAAAGCAAAGAAGCTACTGGGAAAGCTCACTAGTAGATTGAATTTCCTTCTCCAATGCCCTTTTTAGAATCCACACTAACTCTGCATCTGACGACACAGAGGTACTTTGTCACCTGAATAAGCTGAGCAGAGCACAAACACTTGTAAGTTTTATGGAAAGGATGTGTTTCAGATCTGTCTCTGCAGATTTGTAATTTTAATGTCTGTAGAAAAGCAAGAAGTTCCCACTGGAGAACACAGAACTGTGGCTTCCCCAGTGGGACATGTCATCTCTCTCAATTTTATTGTCTTCTCTGATGGATAACAGCAATCCAAGAGATCTGGGCTTCAAACTCTTCAAGTTTCCTGGACACATCTGGAAAAGGATCTTGATTGAGATCATTTTCTCATGTTGATAAGGAAACTTAAATTACTCTAATTCTGGTCCTAAAATCAAATTAGTCCAACCCTGTCCCACAACTTATAATGCCTCTACTTTGATGTGAGGGACTCCTGGAACCCCCATAATTTCCCTGAAGCCCTGAAGTGTGTGATGGGCTCCTCTTTCCTAGTTTGTACATGGAGCACACCTTCTTGGGGGTAGTGATGGTTTGGTAAGTCATCTTTAGAAAGTGACAGTCCCGTGGCTCAAGCTCTAAGTGAAATAATAAAATTAAGAAAAGAGGAAGAGCTATAGGTCACATGTTGTAGAAATTACAGGCAGATGGAATCTAGTCAGAGCTGAGACAGAGTCCAAGCTGGAGTCCACTCTAAGAAACCTACAGGATCATTTGTAGGGTTTCTCTCCAGTATGAATCCTGTTGTGGCAATCAAGATTTGAGTTTGTATTGAAACTCTTGCCACACTCTTTACATTTGTAGGGCTTCTCTCCAGTATGAATCCTTTTGTGACAATTATGCTGTGAGATGCTATTAAAAGCTTTGCCACACTCTTTACATTTGTAGGGCTTCTCTCCTGTATGAATCCTTTTGTGACAATTATGCTGTGAGATGCTATTAAAAGCTTTGCCAAACTCTTTACATTTGTAGGGCTTCTCTCCAGTGTGGATTCGCTGGTGCTTAGTAAGGGATGATTTTTCACTAAAACTCTTGCCACATACATTACATTTGTAGGGCTTCTCTCCAGTATGAATCCTGTTGTGGCGATCAAGATTTGAGTTTCTATTAAAGCTCATGCCACACACTTTACATTTGTAGGGCTTCTCTCCAGTATGAATCCTTTTGTGACAATTAAGCTGTGAGATGGTATTAAAAGCTTTGCCACATTCTTTACATTTGTAGGGCTTCTCTCCAGTGTGGATTCGCTGGTGCCGAATAAGTGATGATTTGTGACGGAAAATTTTGCCACACACTGTACACATGTAGGGCTTCTCTCCAGTGTGCATTCTCAGGTGCCGAATAAGATCTATTTTTTGATTAAAACTTTTGCCACATTCTTTACATTTGTAGGGCTTCTCTCCAGTGTGGATTCGCTGGTGCTTAGTAAGTGATGATTTTTCACTAAAACTCTTGCCACACACTTTACATTTGTAGGGCTTCTCTCCAGTATGAATCCTTTTGTGACAATTACACTGTGAGATGCTATTAAAAGCTTTGCCACACTCTTTACATTTGTAGGGCTTCTCTCCAGTGTGGATTCGCTGGTGCTGAGTAAATGACGATTTTTCACTAAAACTCTTGCCACACACATTACATTTGTTGGGTTTCTCTCCAGTATGAATTCTGTTGTGGCGATCAAGATGCGAGTTTCTATTAAAGCTCATGCCACACACTTTACATTTGTAGGGCTTCTCTCCGGTAGGAATTCTCTGGTAGTTTTTAAGGCTTGGGTGTTGACTGAAATCTTGGCAAAATAGTTTACATATGTGGGGCATCATTCCAGGGTGTGTCCACTGGTGACAAATAAGATTTGAGCTTTTATTAGTAGTTTTGTCACATTCTTTGCATTTGCATGGCATATCTCCTGTATGAACACTGTGATGTGGAATGAAGTTCTTCAGTGCATTGCATTCTTCACATTGGTAGGTTTTCTCTGCAGAATAAATATTCTGGTGTTGAGTAAGGGCTGAAAAACTTTTTAAGGCTTTCCCACACTTTTTGCATTTACAAGTCTCTCCTTCAGTCTAAATCCTCTGATACTTAACAAGTTGTAACTTTGCACTAAAAGTTTTTTCACATTCTTTAAATTTGTAAAATTTATCACTGTCATAGTATCTGCTGTGTTTAAAAAAATATATCAAAGAATTTGCTCTCTCAATATCTTCTATACTTATAGGGCTCACTTTCTCTATAAATTTTCTTGTATTAAGCAAGCTCTGCACTGTGGTTAAGAGCCCTTTCACATATCTTACACTTGCAGGTTTTGTCTTGGCTATGAATATTTTAATGAATAATAGTTTTTGATCACTAAAGCAAGACTTTCCTACATTTTTCATCTTGGTAAATTTCCTTTAGACAAGGACTAGGATTTCTCTATATTCATAATTTTTATCACCAATATAAATATATTGGTCATTACTCAGGGTAGAGACATGGATTTTTGTGTTACTTATAGCATTATCTATATAGTGCACTTTCCACAAATCTGTATCAGAATTGTCATTGAGCAATAGTGGGAAAGTAGAAACATTTCTACAATTCTTAATATTATCCATTTGGGCACAAGGAGAAATTCAACTTTTGTTTCAGAAAAATGGACATTTTATAAAGAAACTCCCAAAAGGATCACTTTTAGAAACAACTTTTCTGTGCAAATGTTTGAGTGGAATTTTAAATCAGTGCTACTTTTATAATTGGCCAAGTTGAAAAGTGATGCATGGACTAGATTTCAAATTTTCCATTTTCCCTTTCAGTTCAAAAATGGCTGTGGATTTATTCTTAAAGACATATAAATCTCCTCAAAATAATTGGAATACATTGAATTTTTGTTTCAGATATTAATTGTCTCTGGTGTCTTTTGACCATAAAATTTTTATCATAAATAGGGACTACTGATTGATGTTGTCTATTATAATACAATTTTTGAACTTTACTCTCACCTATATTTTCCCATTGTTTTCATGGTTGTATATAGTCAAAGTCACACTTTCCATATCTTCCCTCTCTCTCTTTTATTCCCTGCTCTGGTAAAATTTGTCGAGGATGATGAGAAGTCATGGCTGTAATAAATAAAAATAACAAACATGTTTACTTACTGTACTGGGCTGAGTATATTTTGCAAACCTAAGAAATTATAGCAAAAAATAACATCAGCAGGGGAGTGGATTATTAAATCCAAGTCCATCAGTACTGTAGAAATATATAAATCAAATCAAAATACACACAGAAAATTATTTTGAAGATTTTCCTAATCATCTTTGTGTTCACAGTATCCAAGATGAGTACATTATTATGGAGAGTAATATAGTAGAGAAAAATACATTGTGTTACACAAAGACTTTCCTCCTTTAGAATATATTTTAAAAATCTACCAACTTTCTTCTGTTTCATTAAAATATAAAAACATAAAATATGTGAATATTTGGGGACTGTTCAAAAAGGGGTTCCTGCTTACCAACAGAAAAAAACATGGCTAAATCGACTGTAAGCAAAGTTATGAATCACTCAAAGGGAATAGTCAATTATCACTTAAAAGAAGTTTACTGAACTAAACCAACACACAAAAAACAGAATAAAAATTAGTCAAGAATTGTTAATAGTAATAATCAGAAAATGTATGTTGAAAGACTTTCTTCAGTAAACGTCTGAAAGAGTCAGGGGTGGTTGTACATAGCAACATAGGAGGTTGAGCTAGAGCATCAAAATTTGAAGGCCAAAGTAAAAAATGCAAAGTGCTAAATCGCCCTTTATTTCTCTTTCCAGTACTAATAAACACATCTCAGAAAATAGAAAATATAAAACATCCAAGCAGCTCAATTTTCTCCAAGTTCTAAAGACTCAAAGTAAATTTTAATCCAAGTTTAAAAACTCAGGATACTGAGAGCATCCAAGAGAAAAAGATGGGTCACTTAGAAATGTGTAACCATATAATTCTGAAATCCTTAGTCGAATCTTCACAACAGAGGAAGGAATTCAAGTCTATCTATATTCAAGGGATGAAAGAATAAAATTATCAACCAAGACATTATATTCACAGCTACTACCTTTCAAAAGAGAAGGAAAATGAAGACTTTAAACATATAAAAATATACACACTATTCATCAACACTGGATCTGTTCTCCAAAATGTACTAAAGGTAATCCTTCATAATAAAATGTAAGTGCACACCATCATAAGTCATATAAAATTTTAAACATTTCTTGGCAAAAATAATTCTATTTTATTGTAATGACAGGTCTCCAAATATATAATTTTGCAATAGAATTTGAAAGAAAAAAGCATACCAACAATACTGTTAATAGGCATATATACCTGTAACAAAAATATTATTTTAATAGGACACATAAATATATTCAGTTTTTTAATAAAGTGAAGTCAAGTTGATACTCATACAAAGTATGAGTATGAAATTCTTCATTTTTAGAGTTTTTTGTTGGCAAATGCAGATTACAAAATTCTGATCAAAACAAAACTTGGATATCTGAATTAACTCTAAATATTGCAATTGTACATAGTCTACAGGATACTCTAAATCCACGAACACACACAAAATGAAAGCAAAGGGAAATAATAATGACACATACAAAAGTGATCAAACAAAACCTGGGCTGTCTAAATTATAGTACACAAAACATAGTTTAAGACAGTTATAGGACATAGAAGACATTTTAAATTAAAAATAACTTTGAAAAGAGGCAAAAGAGAGAAAAGGACCCTATTCCTAGGTTCTGAATTAAGAGTAAATACATTTGCTACGTACTTCATACTTCCCAAACACACAAAGAAAACACCGAGAGGGTTGAATGAAAACAAAGAATCACTGACATACTAAGAGACATCAATCCCCACTTACTGAAAAGGGAAATACAGTGAAGCAAAATGGTAATCACAAAGCATAAGACTTTGAAAATATTTTGAAACTACTATAGACTTATAGGATCCCTGTTCTTAATCATAAGTGGGATATTATGCTGGCTAGATCAATTTTACATATTAAAACAAAGGTTAATAAATATTTAAGTGATAGTTATTTTGTAACCAACATGGAATAAATATTTGAAGTCAAAAGTGGTAGGGATTTTCAAACATCCCTAAATATGTGTCAGTTGATTGAACACTCTTGGGCACGCTGTTGTTCAAAATTGAAAGATTAAACTTAAAGATGTTTATATGACTTAAAGTTAACTAGAGACTCCATGTAGTATTCGTCAACCTCCTATTGTTAAAAAAAAAATTTTGCAGAAAAAATCTATCCTTTAAATTGTATGAATATACCCCAAAATACAAATAAGACTATTTTCCTGCTAAAAAAATATACCAAAAGTTACAGCATTCAATTGTAAATGCAAACATGGAGTCAGGTAAACAGAGTTCTTAGTGAGTGTGGCAATAAGCCCTCACATCAATAGCAAATTAAAAACATTGCACACCAGTGTTGTTAGATTGTTATTCAACAGAGCCAATAAGGGACACAAACCAAATATCCCTTGAGAAGAATGATGAGCAATATTGGAATATACAAACTATAGAACTTTGAAGTCAAAGAATTTATTCTAATTATATATTTTACAAAATGTATGTATACTAGGTTAATTGTTATGTCACAGAGAGAATACTGCAGAATTCTAGAACGTGAAAACATCTGTAAACTAAAGAAGCAGCTTTCTGAACAAAAGAGAATAGTTTTGTGATGAGATAACAGAAATGAGCCCTTGCTTTCTAGGCATTATTTATTTTTTTTTGAGATGTAAACTTTGTACAGATCTATTAATAAAAATTTGAATTAATGTTACTGAAATGTATATTTGAAATTTTGGAGACAGTAAGTTTTATTTTGTGGTTTTGATTACAATGAAAATTAAAAGATAAAGAGAATTGCAACATTTCTCAAAGCTACATTTCAAATAATGTGGTCTTTATCCTATAAATAAGAATAAGCTCATCCATATAAAAATGATGGGCATGCATGTAATCTCAGCTACTAGGAAGTCTGAGGCAAGTGAATTGCAAATTCAAGACATCCTCAATAACTTACTGAGAACCTCTCTCCAAATATGAGTAAAAAGGAGCTTGGGGTGTAGTTCAGCATGAGAGTATCACTGCCATCAATCCCCATTACACTTATGCACAGAAAACTTTAATTTCTACGTACATGGGCAGAATCAAAAGCCAATCAAGATAAAATACAAAAGTCATGGACAAAAGAGGCTTAATATTATTACAAGCAAAAGCACATATACTATTATTGGCATCACAAACATGAATCATACATATCTTAGTTTGTGAAGCAATTAACTGATATGAGGAAACCCAGTCCTTAACAGGGAACCTACAGTATACAATTAAAAAAAGAAAAAAAAACAAGCAATTTGTAAATATCTACCAATGTATTATTTTACAAATCCTCTAACTCAAATAAAACTTACACCATCTCTCAAAACAGCAGTCTTTGTTTAACTTGACATTAATTCCATGGCAGATAATTTCACAGAAAATCCATTACACACATCAGAAAAAACACTGATAAGGAAATTTTAGTGAAAAAAATGTACAAATAAGATTAGAGAAACTGACTTATGACAGTAATGTATTAAAATGGGTGGACCTAGAGGTGTCCAGAAATGTGCAAAACTTTCCTGCAAATAATGGAAGAAGGGCTGGAGTTGTAGAGTCGTGTTCGAGAGCTTGCCTAGCATGTGTGAGGCCCTGGGTTCAATTCTCAGCACCATATATGGATAAATAGGAAATTCATTAACAACTAAAAATATTTTTAAAAGAATCTGAAGAGCTGTCAGATAATATTGTCACTCACAAGGCAAGGGGAGTGTTTTCTTGTTAATTTGAATGTATGGAGGAAAAGCAGGATACTACATAATTTTAAAGCACAAAACACAGGACAGGTTTTTCTGATAACAAGAGAAAGAATTCAAAGCTTCTCAAAAATATTTTCTGCTGGATAATGTCTCAATGAACATTTTTGATTATAGGCTTCCTCCCCTACCTCAACTATGTCCTCTGCTATATGCGGGCCACAGGATTTGACATCACTGCATTCCTCTAAGTCAACCATATGTCAAGTGAAAGATATATATCTTGCCACCAAAAGAAAACATTAATGGTGAAAATGAACATCATTAACTTTTTCTTGTCAGCACCAAGAACTACCCCATCTTCTTTATTGAAAGCATAAATCTGCAACACATTCTTGTGGAGAAGTTCCCAAAAGATCTACTTCAAGGGAAGAAAATTAAATGATGATAATTAGGAATTTTGAAGGAAAGTTATGCTCACCCACAAAGACTAGGTTGCTGTAGTTCTCCAACATCACTTCTTTATATAAATTCTGCTGAGCAGGGTCCAGGCATTCCCATTCCTCCTTAGAGAAATCAATAGCCACATCCCCGAATGTCAATGGCTCCTGAAATAAAAATTGTTAGATAAATAGAACAAGGACCAAACCACTATTCAGTTTTTAATTTGAATTAAGAGTTTGTAGCACTGACTGTCATGTAGGAGAGTGACTTTAATTATGTAATAAGATACTTTCCATTATCTAATTCAGAGGAAAATACATGAGTCCAAATACAGTATATATATTCCATATCAGAGTGATGTGAAGGATATATACCATAACCCAAGCACTGAATAAAAGCCCAACTTCTAACTTTTCTGCCATCAGTGAATGTGAAATTTGGCAGACATTCCAGATGCAAATCAGACTTCTCAAACATATTCTCATAAGGTGATTGTGTACAAGGGAGAAAAAAGACTGGTTAAATAGCTTTTGAAAACAGTCTTGTTCCTATTCTCTCTGCTTTCTATCCATGAGATAGATTGAGCTCCCCAATACAATTAGTTTCAAGTATCATCCATGAAACATTCCCAATGTGTAAAATATTCATAAAATGTCACGACCCCCTTGCCCGCAAGGAAGACGCGACTCAGGAATCTTCTTTCAGCAGTTTATTCAGGCCCCTGATATTCTTCTAATAATTCTTCTACTACCCGGAATCATAATTGGATGCCCCTCCCAGCCTTAATAAAGCACCTCGAACCCCAATGCAAAGCTGCCACGTGTACCCTTCTCACAGGGTGCTAGAAAATGACACGCCAACTTTCTCTGATAAGGAGCTGGGAACATGCCAACTCTCTTTGATATGGAGTTGTCCTTCACAGACCACAACGGAGCCAGCGCCATCATGTAATGGCGACCACAGTCCGCAGGAACGGCTCACCACAGCTCCCCCTTTTTGTTTCACTAAGACAATACAGGCGAGAGTAGAGGTCCTATCCCACTGTGCAAAAGTGGCTGCATAGTATGGGCCAGCCCCAGGGGGCGCCTTCCCCAGACCTGACACCATATCAGCCGACGCCTTTTTTCGTGGGGCGGGGCGGAGACACGTCAAACCCGCATGCAATAGGACATGCTCCCCTTGAGGTCCCTCTTCTCAATGGATCACTCAAGTGCAGTGCCTTGCCTCGCATCCTGTATCGTGACGATGGTGAGTAAGAGGGAACAGCTGAGGTTGAACTGTGGCCATGCAGAAGTACAACTACAAACAAGTTGGCAGCACCCTGAAAGAAAGGCACGGACTTTAAAGTGATAGATAAAGACCAGTGTGGAAACCCTTCTGCGTGCAATGGCAACAAGACCCGCAGAGTGCAAGGGCTTTCCAGCACTAAGAGAAAGACAAAAGAAGGACATGTCGTACCCAGTGCAATGTTATAATAACTTGGGGTGCAACGACCATGTCAAAGGCACTAGTGTAGAAAACCATCTGCGTGCAATGGTAGCAAGACCGGCAGAGTGCAAGGGCTTTCTGACACTAAGAGAATAACGAGGAAAGACATGTCAATCCCAGTGCAATGTTATAATAACTTGGGGTGCAATGACCATGTCAAAAGTTTAGTGCTTAAGATGCGCAAGCCAGACCTGTGGCGAGTTGCCAGTTTCTAAAGCAGCAAGAGCTTGTATGATCATAGCCTTATCTTGAGCACTACGAGCCTTAAGGCGACAGAGAAACCACAAACAGAGGAACATACCAAAACAACACAGTGCACCAAAAATGCCTACTCCAACCCACTCTTTAAAAAAGGAAAAAGCAGAAGATATCCAATTGGTGAATTGACCCAGAGTCACGGGATCGACACGGGTACTATTCAAGACAGCTATCTGGGTTAGTTGAGACTGGATCATGTCTTCCGCTTCCATGGACCAATTTCCGGCCAGATATCCACCAATGATGTGGGAAGCATTTCTGGAATCATTAAATCTGACAGAGGTTATACATAAATGTGCACGTTGGTCAATGCAGCCTAAAAGTACTAGGTCAGCCAATTCTTCTACCTGAGCTTGAAGAAAATCTATTCTCTGGTTGGTAGCTAAAATCCCCGACAAAATATGTTGATTAATCGCATTTTGCGATTCAAGTATAGTGGACGTTTGTTGAACAACTTGATTAATAGTGGCAGCAGTTTGTACTTGACTGGCCATGGCTACTCCGGCCGTAACTGCTGCAGCAGCGGATGCCGCCACGGCTGTCACTATAGCTGCTGTGATTCCAAAATCTCTGCGGACTCTAAGTAGCTCTACAATAGGAAATTTATCTGGATCCGCAGTGACTGGGATTGGGACAAAAGTTGGAATTTTCATAATTACTGCTACAGTCCAAGAACCATTCCAACACTCAGATAAGAAACAGGTAATAATAGAACAATCCAGCATCCCCAATGAGGTGTGATTAGCTAAAAGGAACAGGAACGGGGATTGGATACAGACCATTGCAGGAGGCAATGTGGCATAATGTATCAGAGAGTTGAACGAAACAGATGTAAGCCTATTACCTCGTTCACTCTCCTTAGTAGTGCCAGAAACATTAGCCAGCCAACTTTTGGCTCCTAGTAATTGAGCCAATGCGGAAATATCGGCTGAAGCCCCCTTCTCATTGGAAATTAGCCATTGAAACCAGGACCAACCTGTTCCTGTAGAGGAGTTGGCATTGTTGTTAAAGTTATAAACATATCTCTTCAGAGGGGGGGAAAGGAGAAACCTTTAGCAACTTGATGTTTCTCCCAAGAATGATCCTGACAAGGTGTAAATGTCGGGGGAAAACCAAAATTAGGGGTACAGTAGGGAGAGGCTTTGAAATGAGTGGCATAGCAAGTACTATTAGAAGAAGGAGGCATTGGGATTAATACCTCGGAGATAATAGCTAAAGTAGTTATGTTTAAAACAGAGCTAGTTGCGGGGGTCCCTGAGCCTGATTGCTTCCCTGAAACTACTTGGCTCAATACAGCACTGAGAATACTCCCTGAGACTCGACTGGACCGCAATGGGTCCTCCCAGTTAGTCAAATTTTTGGTCTTAAGGCTAATACAATTAGTGTTTCCAAGGCTGAAACAAAAAACTCCTGTGAGATTAACTTGAGACTGATTAAAAATATTTTTCATGTCCCCTCTAGGAGAGGTACAAGGAGCAGACATCTCACATGAGGTAGAAAAAAGAGTGGGGAGGACACTAGAATTACTATGAACTGGCATTGGCCATGCCCGTGCCACTGCCCACCACTGCATTGGTGCCATCTGTACCGTTGGCACCAGCATCAGAGCCAGAGCACTCATCAGAATGAAGCTCCTCATCATGGGACTGTTGTGGCACCTCCTGCTGCTGGTTAGTAGATCTCGAGACTCTTCTTGTCAGGCGTTCAGGGATCCACAGCGGCTCCGTGCGATCCTGGGGAAAAACACATACAGATCCTCGTGCCCATGTCAGCACGGGGTCAGGGTCGTTCCATTGGCCCGTAAGAACATCCTTCCACTTAACATAGCCAGTCACAGAGGGCTGAGGGGACACATGTCTATCGGCCGCAGAGCGGCCATGAATATCCAAATTCAAAAAATTAATGGTAAAAAGAGCTAAGGACAGGCGTTCTTTAGGAGTGTGGTCAACTCCTATTCCCCCTTTTTGTTTTTCTAAGGTTTCTTTTAAGGTGCGGTGGGCACGTTCAACAATGCCTTGCCCTTGAGGATTGTAAGGCAACCCATGAGCAAGTTGTACTCCCATAGTAGAACAAAAAGATGTAAACTGTCTGCCAGTATAAGCAGGTCCATTATCAGTCTTAAGGGATGCAGGTGCACCCCATGGTGCCCATGCCTCTAAGCAATGAGTAATAACATTACGTGCCTTTTATCCCGATAAAGCAGAAGCATGAATAATTCCAGAGTATGTGTCAATAGAAACATGGACATATTTGAGGTTACCAAAGTCAGGCACGTGAATTACATCCATTTGCCAGACGACCAATGGCTTCAATCCTCGTGGGTTTACACCATAAGTAGGAGGATGAAGAAATGTGACACAATGGGGACATTGTAATACTATCTGACGAGCATCTGCTCTGGAGATGGAAAAACGTCTGCGCAGTGTCATAGCATTGACATGAAAGTTGTGATGAAACAATTTAGCTTCTTCTAAGGAGGAGGCCAAGCATACCAACTGGCTTCTAGTTGCCGAGTCAGCACAGGCATTACCCTGTGATAACGGGCCAGGAAGAGAGGTGTGAGCCCGAATGTGCATTGGATAGAAAGGGGCAGTACGGCTACGGATAAGCTGTTGAAGCTGATTAAAGTAAGCAGACACAGCATGGGTGTCACTAATAGCTCCTACAGCCTCCAAAATTTTGAGCGCCTGCACCACATAGATGGAGTCCGAAATGAGATTGAAAGGAAAAGAACACTGTTTAAAAACTTCAATGACAATTTGCAGTTCTACCCATTGTGGATTTCCAGGAGCAAATTGATGCTGGACAGGGGGAGAGTCATTAATCACATAAGCTCCCATTCCAGACTTAGAGCCATCAGTAAAAATATTAACAGCCCCCGGAATTGGAGTGGGTGAAGTTACTTTAGGGAAAATGATAGGATGTTCTTTAACAAAATGGAGTATTGGATGAGAAGGGTAATGATTATCAATATCCCCTTGAAACGAGCAACATAGAATAGCCCAGTTGTCTAGAGTAGCACACAAAACATTAAGTTGAACTTTAGAATAGGGTATGATAAGAGAAAAAGGTGCTTGTCCAAAAAATTGAATGCTCTGTTGAATCCCTCTAAGTGCTAACGCTGCAACAGCATCAGGATAGTATTCTAAAGATTTTCCTGGGGATACATGTGGGTGGATCCATAGTAAAGGCCCATCTTGCCACAGTACTCCAGTAGGCTGCCGCATAGTGGCAAGCACACATAACTGGAAAGGTTTATCACTCTGGAGCCTGCATAGAGTAGCATGTTGTATAGCTTCTTCTACTTTTATAAGGGCCGCTCTGGCCTCTTTAGTGAGGGTACGAGGGGAAGTAAGATCTGGATCACCCTTAAGAATAGCATACAAAGGCTGGAGCACGATATTAGGAATATGTAAATAACCTCTTATCCAATTAATATCTCCCAACAGTTTTTGAAAATCATTTAAAGTTTGGAGATCTTGAGTTCTTATAGTAACTTTTTGTGGTTTTAACACGTCATTTCCAATCGTCGCTCCCAAATACTGAATAGAATCCCCTGTTTAAACCTTCTCAGGTGCAATATGTAATCCATACTGAGCTAACAACTTCACCAAGTCTTTATAGGCCTCATTAACTGACTGCTCTAATTTGGCTGCCAATAATACATCATCCATATAATGAATAATCTTAATGGAAGGATATTGTTGTCTGAGAGGTGCGAGTGCCTTCCCTACATACATCTGGCAAATTGTAGGACTGTTAGATATTCCCTGTGGTAAAACAACCCACTCAAACCTTTGATCTGGTTCCTCGTGATTACACGAGGGAAGGGTGAAGGCAAAACGCTGTGAGTCTTTAGGATGCAAAGGAATAGAAAAGAAACAGTCTTTAATGTCAATAGCAATAATATGCCAGCCCTGAGGAACAGAGGAAAGCAGCGGCAGCCTGAAACACCCCCGCCATACGGAGGCGGATCGGGAGGCCGCCCGTTCTTGAGCCCTTGCTTATCTCTGTTCCCTGTACCTAAACTCCCTAACTGCCGGGACAGCGTTCTTATCTCCTCCTCCTCAGCGTCTTCTGCCTCTGACCCACTTTCGCATGGGGGCATGCGCAGCACACTGAGATCTGGATACAGTCTCCTCCCGTTCTCCACGCCCTGCAAACTCCCCTCTTCCTGAGACACTTCACTCTCTGTTGTTTCTGATTTTTCCTCATGTAATTGTTCTAAAACCTCCTGCCCTTTAACAAGCGCTTCTTGGCATCGGCCATCCGTAAGACAACTACGGACCATCTTCCAGAGGGGTATCACCCCGCCCTCTAGCATGCCCTGCTCACGAGCAAAGTCAAGGTCTTTGCCTAATTTATCCCAGCTGGGTGTAGTGAGGCTGCCTGAAAATGCAAACCACGGTGCAGCTGTATCTACCCTCTGTAAAAATCTCTCTAAGGTACTGCATTTCACCTCCAGTCCCTTGGAACGTAAAAGGCCATCTAAGGCCAGAAGAAGTGGACTTGAAGTCACAGCACCCATGACGCAACACAAGAAAACACAGAAATCGAAAGTGAAAGTACACAAAACAAAACGAACATACACAGAAAACAAAAACGAAAATACAGAGTGCAATTGCTATGAGATGTAACGCCCTCTCTTTTTACAGAGGAGCAGGTACCTTTTAATGCTCCCTCTTTATGTATAGAGGAGCCTCCGCTTTTTAACAGCGGGTCCCACCTTACCTGGGACTTACCGGCGCGCCTCCCTGACTGCTGAAAGTTCTGGTTCCTGGGTGTTTCTTTGTTTCTTTTCTCCCGGGTCTCGGCACCACTTGTCACGACCCCCTTGCCCGCAAGGAAGACGCGACTCAGAAATCTTCTTTCAGCAGTTTATTCAGGCCCCTGATATTCTTCTAATAATTCTTCTACTACCCGGAATCATAATTGGATGCCCCTCCCAGCCTTAATAAAGCACCTCGAACCCCAATGCAAAGCTGCCACGTGTACCCTTCTCACAGGGTGCTAGAAAATGACACGCCAACTTTCTCTGATAAGGAGCTGGGAACATGCCAACTCTCTTTGATATGGAGTTGTCCTTCACAGACCACAACGGAGCCAGCGCCATCATGTAATGGCGACCACAGTCCGCAGGAACGGCTCACCACAATAAAATATTAATGTTTGGAGACAGGTAAAGTGACACTTCCACCTCGTGAAAAGACAAACTTGTAATATTTCAAGTTCTATAAGCAGTTCAACGAATGAATCAATTTGGTACAATAGAATGAACAATGGGTTACAGAAGACTTCAAGGAGGAGATTAAAAAATTCTTAGAGGAAAACAAGAACACAGACACAACATATCAAAATCTCTTGGACACTATGGAAGCAGTACTAGGAGGAAACTTCATTGCATGGAGTTCATTCTTTAAAGAAGAAAAAGTCAATAATTAATCTCATACTTTATCTCAATGCCCTAGAAAAACAAATCAACAGCAAAAGCAGTAGAAGGCAAGAAATAATTGAAATTAGAACTGAAATTGAATTAAAAGAAACAATTAAACCTTGACAAAAAGTTGGTTCTCTGACAGACCCTATGCTAATGAAGACAAAGAGAGAGAAAATTCAAATTACCAGCATACATGATGAAAAAGGCAATATCCCAACAGACACTACAGAAATAGAGAGGATATTTAGACATTATCTTAAAAATGTATACCCCGATAAAATAGAAGTCATTCAAGGCATGTACAAATTTCCTAAGCCATATGATATGCCCAGATTAAATCAGGAAGACATACAAAATTTAAACAGACCAATATTAAATGATGAAATAGAAGATGGCATCAGAAGCTTATCAACCAAGAAAAGCCAAGGCCCAGATCGATACACTGCCAAGTTAAACAAGACATTTAAAGAAGAAATTCAAAATACCAATATTCTTCAATTTATTTCAGAAAATACCGAAAGAAGCAGCACTTCCAAACTCATTCAATGAGGCCAATATCACCCTGATCCCCAAACCAGGCAGGGACAAATGAAAGAAAGAAAACTTCAGGCCAATATCTCTAATGAACATAGATGCAAAAATTCTGAATAAAATTCTGCCAAATTAAACACAAAAACATATTAAAAAGGGCGTGCACCGAGATCAAGTGGGGTTTGTCCAGGAATACAGGGTTGGTTCAACATATAGAAATCAATAAAGGTATTTCATCACATCAATAGACTTAAAAATAAGAATCATATGATCATCTCAAGAGACACAGAAAAGCCATTTGACAAAACACAGCACCCTTTCATGTTCAAAAAATTAGAAAAACTTGAGATAACAGGAACATACCTCAACATCATACTGGCTCTCTACATTAAGCCTAAGGCCAACATCATTCTAAAGGGAGAAAAACTAAAGGCATTCCCTCTAAAAACTGGAACAAGACAGGGGTGCTCTCCCTCACCATTTCTATTCAACATATTTCTTGAAACACTGGCCAGAGCAATTAGACAGATGAAATAAATTAAAGGAATAACTACAGGAAAAGAACTTAAATTAGCACTTTTGCTGAAAATATGATTCTATAACTAGAAGACCCTAAAAGCACCACAAGAAAACTTATAGAACTGAAAATGAATTCAGCAAAGCAACAAAATATAAAATTAACACATATTTTAAAAAAGGCCTTTCTGATTATCAGTGTCAAAGCCTCAAGAAGGAAATAAGAAAATCTATCCCATTTACAGTAACTTCAAAAAAAGAAAACATAAGATACTTGGGAATCAACTTAATGAAAGAGGTGAAAGATCTATACAATGAAACCTACAGAACCCTAAAGAAAGAAATCAAAGAAGACCTTTGAAGATGGAAAGATCTACCTTACTCTTGCATAGGCAGAATAAATATTATCAAAACGACCATACAACCAAAAGCACTGTACAGATTTAATGCAATTCTGTTCAAAATCCCAATGACATTTCTCATAGAAATAGAAAAAGCAATCATGAAATTCATCTGGATAAATAAGAAGCCCAGAATAGCTAAAGCAATTATAAGCAGGAAGAGCAAAGCAGGTGGTATCACTATACCAGACCTTAAACTATACTACAGAGCAATAGTAACAAAAACAGCATGGTATTGGCAGTAAAACAAGCTGCTAGACCAATGGTACAGAATAGAGGACACACACACTAACTCACAAAATTAAAATCATCTTACATTAAACAATGTTGCCATGAACATGCATTGGAGAAAAGATTGCCTCTTCAACAAACGGTGCTGGGAAAACTGGAAATCCATTTTCAAAAAAATGAAATTAAAACCCTATCTCTCACCATGCACAAAACTCAACTCAAATTGGATCAAGGACCTAGGATTTAAACCAGAGACTCTGCATCTAATAGAAGAAAAAGTAGGTCATAATCTTCATCACATGGGGCTAGGCCACCCCAACTTTCTTAATAAGATGCCTATAGCACAAGAATTAAAAACAAGAATCAACAAATGGGATGGATTCAAACTAAAAATTTTCTTCTCAGAAAATAAAATGTGAGGTGAACAGAGAGCCTACATCCTGGGAGTAGATTTTTACCCCTCACACACCAGATAGAGAACTAATATCTAGTATGTAAAGAACTAAAAATTGCTAAGCAAGAAAAAAACCAATAATCCAACCAACAAATTGGCCAAGGACCTGAACAGACACTTCTCAGAAAAGGATGTAGAATCAATCAACAAATATTTTAAAAAAAATGTTCATCATCTCTTGCAATTAGAGAAATGCAAATCAAAACCACTCTAAGATATCATCTCACTCCAGTCAGAATGGCAGCTACCATAAAGACAAACAACAAGTGTTGGCAAGGATGTGGGGGAAAAGGCACACTCATACACTGCTGGTGGGACTGCAAATTGGTGCAAACAACATAGAAAACTGTATAGAGATTCCTTTTAAATTTGGGATTGAAAACATCATTTGACCCCAGTATTCCTCTTCTCAGACTATTCTCAAAGGACTTGAAAACAGCATACTACAGGGTCATAGCCATTCAATGTTTATAGCAGCACAATGCAGAATAGCAAATTGTGGAGCAAACCCAGATGCCCTTCAGTGGATGAATGGATAAAAATATGGGGCATATATACACAATGCAATTTTACTCAGCAATAATAAAATCATGGCAATTGCAGATAAATGGATGGTATTAGAGAAGTGAAGTGAGGCATACCCAAAAAATAAATGTTGAATGGTTTCTCTGATATAAGGAGGCTGACTATAGTGGGGTAGGGAGGGGGAGCATGGGAGGGATAGATGAATTCTACATAGGGCAGAGGGGTTGCAGGGGAGGGGATGACTCAGGGAATTAGCAGTGATTGTGGAATGTGATGACACCATTATCTAAAGTACATGTATGAAGACCCAAATTGGTGCCAACATACCTTATATACAACCAGAGATATGAAAAACTGTGATATATATGGGTATTAAGAGTTGTATTGCAGAAAGAAATGAGTACGTATATAATGGCATAAATTAGCATGAATATACTTTCTGTACAGAGATACAAAAATTGTGCTCTATGTGTGTGATAAGAATTGTAGTGCATTCCACTATTGTTGTGTATTTAAAAAGTAAATTTTTAAAAAGAAAGGTATTGAAACCCATTGGGGACACTATAAGCCTACATGGCTATATATTTTTAAAACACAGGGATGGAAGGGAAGATGCATGAACAACCTGAGAAACCAAGAGAGAATGTGCCTCAAACAAAGATGCTACATTATTAGAATCCATGGTCAGAATAGCAGAATAAATGGGAGAAGGTACATAATTTTCTGTGAATTAAAGGATGATATGAGAGCAAATACAGGCAGCAAAGGATTATTTTGATAAATACTTACATAAGTAAATACAGAAAGCAAAAGATTCCTTCAATAAGGAGATAGATTTTGAAAAAAAAAACCAACAAAACAAAGATTCTTGAAATGAAAGAAACAGTAAACCAAATTAAGAACTCAATAGGAAGCATCTCCAACAGAATACACCACATGGAAGTTGACAGAACCTCTGACATTGAAGGCAAAATATATAATCTTGAAAAAATAAAGTTGACCCCAGTGAAGATGGTAAGAAACCATGAGCAGAAGATTCAAGAACTGTGAGATAATATGAAAAGACCAAATTTAACAACTATTGGGATAGATGAAGGCATAGAGGTCTAATCTACAGAAATGGACAATCTATTCAATGAAATAATACCAGAAAACTTTCCAAACATGTAGAGTGAATTGGGAAATCAAACAAAAGGATCAAATAGGACACCAAATGAACCAGATCACTACAGGTCTACAGAAACGCACATCATAATGAAAACACCTAGGATACAGGAGGAGCACAGCATTTCAAAAGCCACAAGAGAAAGGAATCAAATTACATATGGGGAAAACCAATCAGTATCTCTGATTTCTGAACTGAGACCCTGAAATCTACAAGATCCTGCAACAATATAAACCAAGCTCTGAAAGAAATGGATGCCAATCAAGAAGCATACCCAGAAAAATTAAATTTTGATTAGCAATTAGATTTTGATTCAGATGTTATTTTATGAGAAAATAAAAACCTTTCATCATATACAAAATTAAAAGAAATTACAATGAGAAACATGCACTAGAGAACATCCTTGGCAAAATATTCCATGAGGAGGAAATGAACAACAATAAAAAATCAGAAAAGGGTAGTATCACTCTAAAGGAAAAAGCTATCAAAGAGAAACTGACTTAGTTAAATACCAAAAATAAACAAAAATAACTGGGAATACAAATCTTGTGTCAATAATAACCCTGAAAGTTTAGTTCCAACTCAGCAATCAAAAGACAGGAAGATTTGATAAAAAGACCAACAATATGCTGCCTCTAAGAGACTCATCTCATAAGAAAAGACACCTACAGACTGAAGGTGACAGGTTGGAAAAAAATATATCACTCAGGCTGGGACTGGGGCTCAGTGGTAGAGCACTAGCCTAGCACATGTGAGGCCCTGTATTTGATCCTCAGCACCACATAAAACTAAATAATAAAGGTATTGTGTTCATATACAAAAAAATAAATATTAAAACACATACCACTCACGTGGACTGTGGAGGCAAGCAGGGGTTTCCATTCTTATATCAAATAATGTGGACTTCAACTGATAGTTAATCAAAAGGGATAAAAAAGGACACTACATTCTGCTTAAAGGAACCATACACCAACAAGACAGAACAATTATAAATATACACACCCCCAAAACAATGGAGCATCTATGTTCAAACAGACGCTTCTAAAGTTTAAGGGCCAAGTAGACCACAAGACAATAATTCTGGGTGACTTTAACACATCTCTTTTACCACTGAATTGATCTTCCAAACAATATCCAGACAGAAACTATAGAACTCATAATACAATAAACAACTTAGATTTAACTGACATACATAGAATATATCATCCTTCAACAGGAGAAGAGACTTTCTGCTCAGCAGCAAATGGATCCTTCTCTAAAATAGACCATATGTCAGGCAAAAAGCAACTCTAAGCAATACAGAAAAGTAAAGAAACTACCCTGCATTCTATCAGATCATAATGGAATGACATTAGAAATCAATAATAAAAATAGAAGCTACTCCAACAACTGGAGACTAAATAATATGCTAGTGAATGAACAATGGGTTGCAGAAAACATCAAAGAGGAGATTTTAAAATTCTTAGAAGTGAATGAAGACACAGATACAATATATCAAAATCTCTGGGACACTATGAAGGCATTACTAAGACGAAAGTTCATTGCATGGAGTTCATTCCTTAAAAAAAGAAAAAGTCAAATAAATGACCTAAAATTATATTTCAAAGCCATTGGAAAAATGATTAATCAACACCAAAAACAGTAAAGAACAGAAAATAATTAAAATCAGAGGTGAGATCAATAAAATTGGAACAAAAGAAGCATATAAAAATTTACAAAGTGACTGGTAATGGTACCACCATTTGACCCAGCTATCCCACTCCCTGGTCTATACCCAAAGGACTTAAAAACAGCATACTACAGGGCACAGTCACAATGTTTTTAGCAGCACAATTCACAAGAATTAAACTGTGGAGCCAACAGAGATCAGTGGATGAATGGATAAAGAAAACATGGCAGTTGTACACAATGGAATATTACTCAGCAATAAAAGAAAATAAAATCATGGCATTTGCAGGTAAATGGGTGACATTGGGGAAGATAATGCTAAGTTAGCCATACCCAAATAACAAATGCTGAATGTTTTCTCTGATATAAGGAGGCTGACTCATAGTGGGGTAGGGAGGGGGGCATGGGAGGAATTGATGAATTCTATTTTGGGCAGAGTGGTGGGAGGAATAGGGAGGAGAAAGGGATTAGCAAGGATGGTGGAATATAATAGACATCCTTATCCAAAGTACACGTATGAACACACGAATTGATGTCAACCTACTTTATATACAGAGATATGAAAAATTGTGCTGTATATGTGTAATAAGAATTGTAATATATTGTGCTGTCATATATTTTAAATTTTTAAAAAAATTTTAAAAATTTTCAAAATGAAAAGTTGGCTCTTTGAAAAACAAATACATTTGATAAAACCTTATCCATGTTACTGTAGAGAAGGAGAGAAATACTACAATTACTAAAAATCCATGATGAAAAAGGAAATATCACCATGAACATTAGAGAAATACAGAAGAAAACTAGAAATTATTTTGAAAATTTGTACGGCAATAAAACACAATATATTGAAGTCATCAACAAATGTCTAGAATCATGTGACTTACCCAAACTGAATAAGTTATACAGATCATTTTCAAGCAATGAAATAGAAGACACCATCAAAAGCCTACCAACCAGAAACATAAATAAATAAAGCCCAGGACTCAATGGATACAATACCTTCAAAGAAGAACTAACACCAACACTCCTCAAATTATTCTATGAAATATAAAAAGAGGGAGCACTTCCAAACTCACTCTATAAGGCCAATGTCTCCTTCATTCTAAAATCAGACAAACACAGAAAAGAAAGTGTACTTCAGACCAATACCTCTAAAAAGCAGAAGCAAAAATTCTGAGTAAAATTCTGGCAAATCAAATACAAAAACATATCAAAAATATGGTTCATCATGATGAAGTGGGATTCATCCCAGGGATGCAACGTTGGTTCAACATACAGATATCAATAAATGTAATTCATCACATCAGTAGATTTAAAGATAAGAACCTTATGATCATCTCAACAAATGCAGAAAAAGCATTTGACAAAATACAGCACCCCTTCATGTTCAAAACACTAGAAAAACTAGGGATAACAGGAACTTATCTCAACATTTTAAAGGCTCTCTATGCCACACCTCAGGCTAACATCATTCTAAATGGAGAAGAACTGAAGGCATTCCCTCTAAAATTGGAAACAAGACAGAGATGCCCTCTCTCACCCCTTCTATTCAATATAGTTCTTGAAACACTGGCCAGAGCAATTAGACAGATGAAAGAAATTAAAAAATAAGTATAGGGAAAGATGAACCTAACCTAGCACTATTTGCTGATAATATGATTCTGTACCTAGAAGACTCAAAAAACTCCACTAGAAATGTTCTAGAACTAGAATTCAGCAAAGTAGCAGGATATAAAATCAACACCCTTAAATCAAAGGCATTTCTGTATATCAGTGACAAATCCTCTGAGAGAGAAATGAGGAAAACTACCCCATTCACAATATCCTCAATAAAAAAGGATACTTGGGAATCAACAAGAGGTGAAGGATCTATACAATGAAAACTATGAAACACTAAAGAGAAATCAAAGACCTTAGAAGATGGAAAGATTTAACTTGATCTTGAATAAGCAGAATTAATATTATCAAAATGGCCATACTACCAAAATCACTCTACAGATTTAATGCAATTCTGATCAAAATCCCAATGGCATTCCTCATAGAAATAGAAAAGCAATCATGAAATTTATCTGGAAAAATAAGAGACTCAGAAGAGCTAAAGCAATCCTTAGCAGGAAAAAGGAGGCAGGTAGCATTGCTATACCAGACCTTAAACTATAGTACAGAGCCACATTAACAAAAACAGCATGGTTCTGGCATTAAAACAGGCTGGTAGACCAATAGCCCAGAGTAGAGGACACACAGACCAACCCACAAAACCACAATTATCTTATATTAGACAAAGGTGCTAAAAATATGCACTGGAAAAAAGAGAGCATCTTCAACAAATCGTGCTGGAAAAACTGGAAATCAATATGCAGCAAAATAAAATTGAATCCCTCTCTCACCACGCATGAAAGTTGTCTCAACATGGATCAAGGATCTGGGAATTAAACCAGAGACTCTCCAAATAGAAGATAAAATAGGCCTTATCTCCATCATGTGGGATTAGGCTACAGCTTCCTTAATAACACTCTAATAGCACAGGAATTAAAACCAAGAATCGACACATGGGATGGATTGAAACTAAAGATTTTTATCAAAAAAAAATCAGACAATGAAAGATCACATTGACAAGGAACTACATAAACAAATCCAGGAAGTAAAAGATCAATTTCACAGGGAGATAGAGGAAATAAACACAAACAAATAGAAATCCTAGAAATGCAGGAAGCAATAAACCAACTTAAAAACTCAATTGAGAATACTACCACCAGAGGGGATCACTTAGAAGATAGAACATCAGACAATGAAGACAGAGTATTTCAACTTGAAAAGAACATAGACAGCTCAGCAAGTCTGCTAAGAAACCATGAGCAGAACATCCAAGAAATATGGGATAATATCAAAAGACCAAACTTAAGAGTCATTGGGATACAGGAAGGCACAGAGCTCCAAACCAAAGGAATAAACAATCTATTCAGTGAAATAATATGAGAAAACTTTCCAGACTTGAAGAATGAGACAGAATCCCAAATCCTAGAAGCCTACAGGATGCCGAATGTGCAAAATCATAAGAGATCCACACCTAGACACACTATAATGAAGATGCCCAACATACAAAATAAGGAGAGAATTTTAAAAGCTTCAAGAGAAAGGAAGCAGATTACATTTAGGGGTAAACCAATCAGGATAACAGCTGATCTCTCAACACAGACTCTGAAAGCTAGAAGATCCTGGAATAACATATTTCAAAACACTGAAAAAAAAATGGGTTCCAACCAAGACTCATGTATCCAGCGAAATTAAGCTTCAGGATGGAAGATGAAATTAAAACATTCCATGATAAAAAAAAGTTAAGAGAATTTGCAGCTAGAAAACCATCTCTTCAAAAAATCCTTGGCAAAACACTACAGGAAGAGGAAATGGAAAACAACAATGAAAACCAACAGTGGTAGGTAGGACAGTAAAGGGGGGAAAATAATCAAAGAGGAAAACAAATCAGGTTTAGCAGCATTAATAAACAAATATGGCTGGAAGAACAAATCATAACTCAATAATAACCCTAAATGTTAATGGCTTAAATTCACCAATTAAGAGACACAGGCTAGTTGAATGGATCACAAAACAAGACCCAACAATATGCTGCCTACAGGAGACGCATCTGATAGGAAAAGATATACATAGACTGAAGGTGAAAGGTTGGGAAAAACCATATCACTCATATGGACCGCAGAAACAAGCAGGAGTGTCCATACTCATATCAAATAAAATAGATTTCAAGCCAAAGATAATCAAAAGGGATAAAGAGGGACACTACATACTGCTCAAGGGAACCATACACCAACGAGACATAACAATCATAAATATATATGCCCCAAACAACGGTGCAGCTGTGTTCATCAAGCAAACTCTTCTCAAGTTCAAGAGTCTAATAGATCACCATACAATAATCATGGGAGACTTCAACACACCTCTCTCACCACTGGACAGATCTTCCAAACAAAAGTTGAATAAGGAAACTATAGAACTCAATAACACAATTAACAACCTGGACTTAATTGACATATATAGAATATACCACCCAACATCAAGCAGCTACACTTTTTTCTCAGCAGCACATGGAACCTTCTCAAAAATAGATCATATATTATGTCACAGGGCAACTCGTAGACAATATAAAGGAGTAGAGATAATACCATGCATCTAATCTGATGATAATGGAATGAAACTGAAAATCAATGATAAACGAAAGAAGGAAAAATCTTGCATCACTTGGAGAATGAACAATAGGTTACTGAATGATCAATGGGTTTTAGAAGACATCAAGGAGGAAATTAAAAAATTCTTAGAATTTAATAAAAACACAGACACAACATATCAAAATCTATGGGACACATTGAAAGCAGTTCTAAGAGAAAAATTCATTGCTTGGAGTTCATTCCTTAAAAAAAGAAAAAACCAACAAATAAATGATCTCATACTTCATCTCAAAATCCTAGAAAAAGAAGAGCAAAAAACAACAAAAGAAGTAGAAGGCAAGAAATAATTAAAATCAGAGCTGAAATTAATGAAATCGAAACAAAAGAAACAATTGAAAAATTGACAAAATGAAAAGTTGGTTCTTTGAAAAGATAAAAAAAATTGACAGACCCTTAGCCATGCTAACAAAGAGAAGAAGAGAGAGAACCCAAATTACTAGCATACGGGATGAAAAAGGCAAGATCATGACAGACACTTCAGAAATACAGAAGATAATCAGAAATTATTTTGAATCCTTATACTCCAATAAAATAGAAGATAGTGAAGGCATCGATAAATTTCTTAAGTCATATGATCTGCCCAGATTGAGTCAGGAGGATATAGACAACCTAAACAGACCAATATCAATTGAGGAAATAGAAGAAACCATCAAAAGATTATCATCTAAGAAAAGCCCAGGACCGGATGGGTATACAGCAGAGTTTCACAAAACCTTTAAAGAGGAACTAACACCAATACTTTTCAAGCTATTTCAGGAAATAGAAAAAGAGGGAGAACTTCCAAATTCATTCTACGAGGCCAACATCACCCTGATTCCGAAACCAGACAAAGACACTTCAAAGAAAGAAAACTACAGACCAATATCTCTAATGAACCTAGATGCAAAAATCCTCAATAAAATTCTGGCGAATCAGATACAAAAACATATCAAAAAAATTGTGCACCATGATCAAGTAGGATTCATCCCTGGGATGCAAGGCTGGTTCAATATACGGAAATCAATAAATGTTATTCACCACATCAATAGACTTAAAATAAGAACCATATGATCATCTCGATAAATGCGGAAAAAGCATTCATCAAAGTACAGCATCCCTTTATGCTCAAAACTCTAGAAAAACTAGGGATAACAGGAACATACCTCAACATTGTAAAAGCAATTTATGCTAAGCCTCAGGCTAGCATCATTCTGAATGGAGAAAAATTGAAGGCATTCCCTCTAAAATCTGGAACAAGACAGGGATGCCCTCTCTCACCACTTCTGTTCAACATAGTCCTCGAAACACTGGCCAGAGCAATTACACAGATGAAAGAAATTAAAGGCATAAAAATAGAAAAAGAAGAACTTAAATTATCACTATTTGCAGTTGACATGATTCTATACCTAGCAGACCCAAAAGGGTCTACAAAGAAACTATTAGAGCTAATAAATGAATTCAGCAAAGTGGCAGGTTATAAAATCAACACACATAAATCAAAGGCATTCCTGTATATCAGTGACAAATCCTCTGAAATGGAAACGAGGACAACCACTCCGTTCACAATATCCTGAAAAAGAATAAAATACTTGGGAATCAACCTAACAAAAGAGGTTAAAGACTTATACAATGAAAACTACAGAACCCTAAAGAGAGAAATTGAAGAAGACCTTAGAATATGGAAAAATATACCCTGTTCATGGATAGGCAGAACTAACATCATCAAAATGGTGATATTACCAAAAGTTCTCTATAGGTTTAATGCAATGCCAATCAAAATCCCAACGGCATTTCTTGTAAAAATAGAGAAAGCAATCATGAAATTCATATGGAAAAATAAAAGACCCAGAATAGCAAAAGCACTTCTAAGCAGGAAGTGTGAATCAGGCGGTATAGCGATTCCAGATTTCAAACTGTACTACAGAGCAATAGTAACAAAAACACCATGGTACTGGTACCAAAACAGGCGGGTGGACCAATGGTACAGAATAGAGGACACAGAAACCAATCCACAAAACTACAACTTTCTTATATTTGATAAAGGGGCTAAAAGTATGCAATGGAGGAAGGATAGCATCTTCAACAAATGGTGCTGGGAAAGCTGGAAATCCATATGCAACAAAATGAAACTGAATCCGTTCTCTCGCCATGCACAAAAGTTAACTCAAAATGGATCAAGGAGCTTGATATCAAATCAGAGACTCCGCGTCTGATAGAAGAAAATGTTGGCTACGACCTACATGCTGTGAGGTCGGGCTCCAAATTCCTCAATAGGACACCCATAGCACAAGAGTTAACATCTAGAATCAACAAATGGGACTTACTCAAACTAAAAAGTTTTTTCTCAGCAAAAGAAATAATAAGAGAGATAAACAGGGAGCCTACATCCTGGGAACAAATCTTTACTCCTCACACTTCAGATAGAGCCCTAATAACCAGAATATACAAAGAACTCAGAAAATTAGACAATAAGATAACAAATAACCCAATCAACAAATGGGCCGAGGACCTGAACAGACACTTCTCAGAGGAGGACATACAATCAATCAACAAGTACATGGAAAAATGCTCACCATCTCTAGCAGTCAGAGAAATGCAAATCAAAACCACCCTAAGATACCATCTCACCCCAGTAAGATTGGCAGCCATTATGAAGTCAAACAACAACAAGTGCTGGCGAGGATGTGGGGAAAAGGGTACACTTGTACATTGTTTGTGGGACTGCAAATTGGTGCAGCCAATTTGGAAAGCAGTATGGAGATTTCTTGGAAAGCTGGGAATGGAACCACCATTTGACCCAGCTCTCCCCCTTCTCGGTCTATTCCCTAAAGACCTAAAAAAGGCATGCTACAGGGACACTGCTACATCAATGTTCATAGCAGCACAATTCACAATAGCAAGACTGTGGAACCAACCTAGATGCCCTTCAATAGACGAATGGATAAAAAAAATGTGGCATTTATACATAATGGAGTATTACTCTGCATTAAAAATAGACAAAATCATAGAATTTGGAGGGAAGTGGATGGCATTAGAGCAGATTATGCTAAGTGAAGCTAGCCAAGCCCTAAAAAACAAATGCCAAATGTCTTCTTTGATATAAGAAGAGTAATTAAGAACAGACTAGGGAAGAAGAGCACGAGAAGAAGACCAACATTAAACAAGGATGAGAGGTGGGAGGGAAAGGGAGAGAGAAGGGAAATTGCATGGAAATGGAAGGAGACCCTCAGGGTTATACAAAATTACATACAAGAGGAAGTGAGGGGAAAAGGAAAAATAATACAAGGGGGAGGAATTAATTACAGTAGACGGGGTAGAGAGAGAAGAGGGGAGGGGAGGGGAGGGGAGATAGTAGAGGATAGGATAGAGAGCAGAATACAACAGACATGAGTATGTCAATATGTAAATCAATGGAAGTGTAACTGATGTGATGCTGCAAGCTGTATACAGGGTAAAAATAGGAGTTCATAACCCACTTGAATCAAAGTGTGAAATAGATATATCAAGAACTATGTAATGTTTTGAACAACCAACAATAAAATAAAAAAAATTTATTATATGACTATAAAAAAACCCCAATAGAATAGAGAGCCTACTTTCTGGGAGCAATTTTTTACCCCTCATACATCAGATAGAGCACTAATATCTAGGGTATATAAAGAACTCAAATGTCTTAACACCAAAAAATAATCCAATCAATAAATGGGCCAAGAACCTGAAAAAACACTTCTGAGAAGAGGATATACAATCAATCAACAATTATATAAAAAAAATGTTCATCATCTCTAGCAATCAGAGAAATTCAAATTAAAACCACCCTAAGATACCATCTCACTCCAGTCAGAAGGGCAGATATTATGAAGACAAACAACAATAAGTGTTGGTGAGGATGTGGGGAAAGGTACACTCATACACTGCTGGTGGGACTGCAAATTAGTGCAGCAAATTTGGAAATCAGTATGGAGATTCCTTGGAAATCTGGGAATGGAACCACCATTTGACCCAACTATTTCTCTTCTCGGACTATACCAAGAAACAAAAAGAGCACACTACAAGGACACAGCCAGGTCAATGTTTATAGCAGCACAATTCACAATAGCTAAACTATGGAGTCAACCTAGATGCCCTTCAGTGGATGACTGGATAAAATAAAATGTGGCTTATATACACAATGGAATATTACTCATCATTAAAAAAGAACAAAATCATGGCACTTGCATGTAAATGGATGGAGTTGGAGAAGATAATGCTGAGTGAAGTCAGCCTGTCTCCCCCCCAAAAAAAAATGCCGAACGTTTTCTCTGATATAAGGAGGCTGAATCATGGTGGGTTAGGGAGGGGGAGCATAGGAGGAATAGATGAATTCTAAATAGGGCAGAGGGGTGGAAGGGAAAGGGAGGGCACAGGGGATTAGCAAGGATGATGGAATGTGATGGACATCTTTATACAAAGTGCATGAAAATTTGAAACATGAAAAATTGTGCTGTATGTGAAGTAAGGGTTGTAATGCATTCCACTCTTGTCATGTATTTAAAAAAATAATAAAAACCATAAAAATGATGATCTAAAAAACATCTAGAAAAAAGAAAGAAGAAAAAGAAAGAAAGGAAGGAAGATAGGAAGAAAAAAACTGAGATAGGATGCATTTGGTGCTACATACCTGGTATATCCAGTGGTCTGGAGGCTGAGGCAGGGGGATCACAATTGTGAAGCTTACCCTAGCAACTGAGTGAAACCCTGCCTAAATTTTAAAATAAATAGGCAGTAGCAATTTTAAAAAATTAAGAAAAAAATTAAATTTTTTTAAATAAAAATTTTAAAAGGACTGAGGATAGTGTTCAGTAATAGGGCACCCTGGTTCCAATCCCCAGTTTCACAAAAGGAAAAAAGAATGAAAAAAAGTCGTTTTCAAATTTACAGAAAAAATATTTTTAAATTTTTAAATTTAAAAAATATTTTTAAATTTCATTGTATATATGAAAAGAAAAATTCTATTCCTCAAATGACTCCATTAAAGAGAACAAGGAGAAGTGACAGATGAAAGAAACCAATTGCCTCACCTTTAACCCAACTCTTCTAAGAAAGGAGAACAGAGACTACAAGAGAAACGCAGGCAAGAGCCGTGAACAGCCCCTTCAAATAGCAGGTATCTAAATGTCCCTTCATCACAAAGCAATCAACGTCTTTAGAAAGGAGGGACTGCACCATAAAGTCACATTGAACACAAATTGAGACAGTGTTGAAGAACATGTGGGTTATCATGAAGGTCCACAGAAACAGATGTGGACCCTACAGCACCTGTCCATATGGGGACACAGCACGCTCCTCCAGAGTCGAGATCCAGGGCCTGGGGACAGAGGATGTCCATTTGGTAATAGATAAATAATAAACTATGGAAAATAACCATTTCTGCCAATCAGCCACATTTTGTTTGCCATATTGCATACAGTTTTACCAATACTATGAAACACCATGTCAGGTTTATATAGCCGTCACATAAATGTCACATTTCACATATAAGCATACTTACATAGTACATCTGCAGAATTTGAAAAATACAAATACAGATCAGCACATAACAGACTGAATTACACATCCTGGCTATAGATAATAAAACTCCTCATTATAAACAGGACAGCTTCCCTCAGGTTCATCTATGATAACACCCATGAAAATTTCACCATGATTTCCTTTTCATTGAAGAAGGGACCAAAGCAAACAGTGTGAAAATTCTCCTGGAAGGTTGAATTGATATGAAATGAGCCAAGAATTCTGAACTCTAAGAGCAAAAGCAGGAGCTATTTTTACCAGGCACTAATGCATGCTATAAAATTATCATATTGCAATAATTTGAGGACCAAAAAAAAATCACAATGCAGAAATTTCATAGATGACTCCATATGTATGTAAATATCATTTTTATTATGAAGTGCATTGAAAAGGCCTAGCTAAATGCCACCATCTCTGGAAGAGGGTTTCATGTGAATGAACAAGGCAACCCAATGTTAAGGGAGGTGTGGGAACTGGAGGCGCAGAGCACTGGTAGGGCTTGGGGGCAGGACGTGCGTGGTACTGGATTACACTCCAGCATCCCAAAGAAGCACATAGAGGAGGATTATGTTTCAAAATTATACCAGAATAGGAGGCTCCTGGATTCCCTTCACACATGGATACAGCAAATAAACACCTACTTCTGTTTTGAGTCCCTCTTAAATAAAGTTATAATGGACTGAGAGACCTATGCATTGGACCATTCAGAAAATCTCTACCATCCAAAGGGCAGGCAAAGTTGGGGGACACGTGGGCATTAGTCCTGCCTTGAGCCATGTGCCACTTAATTGGGACAGAATACCCCCATCCAGTGGCACACAGAGTAGAGGAAAACTGAATTGAGGTAAGAAATGGAGCACATGGGACACTAAATGACTTGTAGCTGGAAAAGCAATTTGTCTGGTGCTCATAGAAGAGCGAGCTGGATATACACAAGTATCAGGACAAGAGAAAATGGAGTGCTTTTCTATGGCTGTGGAGGATCATGAGCTTTATCCATGGGACCAGGGCAGAGGGGGACTGAGTTCAAGGGTCCCAGTTTATCCCTAGAAGGGATTTGCAGCATGATCTGCAAACTGTGGTTGCTAACAGTTGAGCTTCTCTCTAGCCAGTCCCCAAGGGTAGACAGGACAAATGCAGTCCACCCAGCAGCCATGCCTGAGCCCTCTCCCCCCTACCTCAGTAATAACTCCAGGTCTAACCAGTTCTTTCTGGAAGGAGTATGTCCAGGCACTCAGGGTCCCAACATTTTTCCCATCTCATGGACTCCATCCTCACCCACCAAGCTCTGGGAGCAGTGGCAACTGTGCATGTGCATATCTCCCTGGATCACAAAGAAGGGACTTCACATTGGTGTCTGGGTATTTCCCTGTGCTACAATCCACACCAGGAGTGCAGCAAAAGTTTCAAAACCCTGTTTCTTTCTAGAATAGGCTCACACCACCTTCCTGCTCTTAGCACAGGCAGCCTGGGTTCTAACCAATTGCATCAGGAATTCAGTTACCAGCCAAGTAGGAGAGCTTCTGCAGCCCGACTCCAGTTGTGGGAAAGGCTCCTATCAAATAGGAGAAGGAACTAGTCCTCCAATGACGTGGGTATGGAGAAAGAGACCTGCTCACATGGGGCTAGAATATCAGTTTGGTGCAGCCATTTTAAAAAATAGCATGGGGTACTTTAAAAGCTAACAACCACTCTGGATGCATTTCCAAAGGAACTTGAACCAGTGTGTTCATAAATGGCTGCATGGCCAATGCTGTTCCAGGATCCACAGGAGTCAGGACAGGGAACTTCTGAAGTGGCTTCTGGATAAGGAGACTCCTCCCAGTCACAGGGACATCTCCTACTCCCCTGAGAAACTACTTCCCCTAAATGCACCTGCTCATATGTCTACAGGTGGCTGATATGTACCAGACGCTCAGGAGACCTCAGATGAGCCAGGTGTGGGATCCCTGTGTCAGGCAGAGCCAAACCAGGACCAGGAAAATATCACAGAGGGCACGAGACCCCTGGGACATGCAGTCCACACTGGGGACACTCAGCCCAAAGACATTCTGACCAGGGTCCAGCCTGGGAGAGGAAGGGAGAATACACATGCGCACACACACATGCACTCACATATTTGTACTGGAAATGGGGACAGGGGACTTGAATTTGAGGGATTCATTGATACATGTGTACAGGTTTCGTCTGGGAGATGGGCTTCTGTATCTGACATTTTGCTTCCATTATATTTAGAACATATAGGGGGACCCAGGCAGGAGGGAAACACCTGTAATCCCAGCCAGTCAGGAGGCTGAGGCCCAAGTTCAAGGCCAGTCTCAGCCTCTGTCTCAAGATAAATGATAAAAAGTAGGAGGGATGTAGCTCAGTGGGAAAGGGGCTCTGCGTTCAATACACTATGCCCCATGCCCCCCCCAAAAGAGAGAAAAGCTCAGGGGGAAGAAAAACCTGAGACCCCTGCAGAACCCAGCCCCTTGGGTAGGAAAGAGCCCACGGAGTGGTGGTTCTCGCTGTCCCAAGACTCTGAAATCCACCACAGAAGGAATTCAGAGAGGAGACTTGAGCTGCCAATTTGTACAGGAGATACCCATGTGTTCAATAATGAGAATAAAAAGAATCCAACATCTTTAAAACCTGAGAAATGTGAAATGAACGCCTATCAGAGAGAAAATTAAACAGTATCAATGAAGATAGGAAACAAAAGAATTCTAATAAACTCAAAGAATTTAAGTGCTTCTTAATTATTTGTGGAAAGTGTTTTACCATTAAAGACACGATAGCCCTCGGCACAGGGAGTTGCTGAAATCAGTTCATAGGACCAGGATAATACATTAATAGTCATGGGATATTCAGATTAAAAATAGTGTAAAATACCATGGGTAAGTTCTACACGGGTGCCATATGCAGGTGGTATTATGTATAACTATGACGCACTAATAAACAATCCAGCATGCTTTACTCTTAATAGAAGCACCCAATCCTAAAATTCATCCACAAAGTTAAATATATGTAAACTTAACCAAGAAACTTTTGAAGTATAAGAGCAAAAAATTATAAGAGAAAAAAATAAGAAGAAGTTATTACCTAACACGTGCATTGTGAAGCTGTACTGTTACAATTGTCATCAAGGAATCACGACGTCAACAGAGTCCACCCACGAAACCACGTGGTTGTAAAAGTCATACACTTAATTGCAACAGAAAAGTCATTATCAATCCAACCCTAAGCAGGCCAATCTCAGCAACTTAGCTAGACCAGCGGGCAGAATAAAAACTAAAAACTACCAGGGAGAGAGCTCAGTGGTAAAGCACCCTTCTGTTAACTACCAAAACACAACAACCACCAAATAATAATAATAATAATAATAATAATAATAATAATAATAAATAAATAAATAAATAAATAAATAAACAAGCTCCACAAAACTAGCTTAGGAATAGGCAAGGTCCCTGTTCACCGCAGCTTCCCTCCTGCAGGAAAATGCTGTTTGGAAATTTGTTTTTTTGTGGGGGAGGGGGGTGCTGGGCATTGAACTCAGGGGCACTCCACCACTGAGCCGCATCCCCAGCCCTAGTTTGCATGTGATTTTGAGGCAGGGTCTCCCTGAGTCTCTAAGTGCCTCACCCTCTTGTGGAGGCTGGCCTTGACCTTGCAATCCTCCTGCATCAGCCCCCACCCCCAGCCACTGGGAATGACAGGTGTGCGCCATTGCCTGGCTTGGAGATTGGATTCTTCTAGTGCTGCCACCTGTCAATCACCAGAGCCCTGGAAGATGCCAGGCTGCCTCCCTCACCTGCCAGAGAGATAAGACTTGAGCAGGGGCTGAGGCTGCCCCAGGGGATGGGGAGGCTGCCAAAAGTCTCCGCCACCGTCACGCTCTCCACCCAGCTGGCCAGGGGGACAGAGGGGCACTGTCCCCAATGGGCTAAGGCCTGTGGTTGCAGAGAGCCCCCGGAGTCAGGGTCCGCCAACTCGGGTCCCCCCCACAGCGGGTCCCGCCAGATGGACTCCCTGCCCCGCCTCCCTCCTGAGCCTCCCTGTCCAGGCACCAGGTGCCACTGCACACTCACCATCCCCTGGTGCCCAGCCCCGAAGCCTGCCCTGGGGAATTTCAGCTCCTGCATGGCAGGGCCACCCGGGATCCTGGGCAGGAGCAAAGCCTGAGTCCAACTGCAGGAATCTGAGTGGAACTCAGGACCTCGGAGAAATAAGTCCCATTCCGAGCGCGGAGGCCCGCCCCCTGCTGCTGGCTACGCTCAGGATTGGACAGCGCTCAGCACGGGGGCTTCTGATTGGACTGGGAACCAGTCAGTCTCCGCTCTCCACAGCCTGAGCCCAGAGAGCCTTCTTTTTGAGTGACAGGGGATGATATCTGCTCCAGGCAAAGAGGAAACAGGGTTTGGGTGCAACATATTTCTTTTCCTTTTGAGGTCTAGGCATTGGGTTAGGGTCAGGGTGACCAGAATTCTAAGTTCTGTTGGGTTTTGATGTTAGGAAATTGAAGTCATTTCTTGAAAGTTTCACCACCTGGGCTTCCTCCTATAATAAGACCTCCCAGAGCGTCCTGGGAGGCTGACTTGTCCTCTGTTCATCTGTGCAAAATTCTCCAAGCAGAACTGGCCTTTCGCCCCTTGGGAACTGCCCAGTGGTGGAGGCTCTGGACTGGGCATGGCAGGCGCCCTGGAGGAGGCTCCTACCAGGTTGGCAGCATGAGCGCTGATGTTCCTCCAGCTGAGTTGAATCTATCTGGAGCCCACGTTGAGGCTGGAGGCAGAGTAAAGAGATCAGCACAGAAGAGACCCCGAGAGCGCAGACCTGGGTAAACCCCAGCTGCACCCGGGCTCCCCGCTCTCTAGCCACTGGGTGTTGAATTCAGAGGACTTGACCTCTGAGCCCCGTCCCCAGCCCTAGTTTGAATATTGTTTAGAGAGACAGGGTCTCACTGAGTTGCTTAGCACCTTGCTTTTGCTGAGGCTGCCTTTGAATTCCCCATCCTCCTGCCTCAGCCTTCCCAGCCGCTGCAATGACAGGTGTATGCCACTATTTTTTCTTTCTTTTTGAGAGAAATACCTGCAGTGGCCACAGGATAACATCTTTGCACAGATCAAGGCCATCCTGGGTGCTCTCCCTGGTTCCCAGGCAAGGGGATCCTGCCTCCTCCAAAAACCAGAGACACCCTGTCCAGGTGTGCATCCTTAGTATCAGCTGAATATGCTGCACTTATCAAGAAAAAAAAAGAGAGAGACCCTACCTGCTTGTCTTGATGCAAACAAAGCTGATGTGTTTCCAAAGAGAGCTCTGGTCTTGTTCCCCCAGTTCAGTGGTGCAAAAAGTCACATAATACAGAGAAGACTTCCCCTTAAGAGGGGCGCAAGGGTCTCTCTCTTAACGAAAAACAATTTGCGTTTGATCGGGAGTCCAGGAAAGACAACTCCAGATTTTCCTAATTTGGAAAATAACTCTATAGACTCAATGCACACTGCTCCTCTCTGCCTTAGTTAACCGTGGAGGCCTCGAGGTTACCTGCCCCCTGGGACCCCTGCAGATGAAGGGGGTGGTCCTTTCTTCTCCCTGCAGCGCCCTGAACCTCCACCTTCCCACAGGCTCCAACGCCTTTGGCAGCACCCAATGGGGGAGCGGTTTAGAAAATTCTGGAATGTACCTAAGGACATTTCCTCCTCTGGCTATGATGCTATCAATTTGGTCCCATGGTCCTTTTCAGTACTGTTTATCTTCTTCTGTTTTATTGGTTCATCTTAGATATACATGCCCATAGAATCCATTGTGGTAAACTTCTCCAAACATAAAATATACCTATTCTCCTTAGGACCCCATTCGTGTGGGTGGCATGATGGGTGGATTCACTTAGGTATTTCCATACAATTAAATAGAAACTTTATGGTCACTTCATGCTACTCTCTTTCCTGTTCTTATGTCCCCTCCCTTCCTATTGCTCCCCCTTTCTCACATCTAGTGAACTTCTCTTTTTGACCCCCATTCCTTGTGAGGTGGATAACACATATCAGGGAAAACATGTGCCCTTTGGTTTTGGGGGATTGCCTTATTTTACTTTAGCATGATAATCTCCAGATCCATTCATTTACTGGCCAGTGTTATGAAGTCATCCTTTTTTAAAGCTGAGTAATATTCCACTGTGTATACACACCACAATTTCTCTATCTATTCATCTGTTGGTGGGCATTTAGGCTGGCTCCATAGCTTAGCTAGTGTGAGTTGTGCTACCATGAACATTAATGTGGCTGTGTCCCTGCAGTATGCTGATATTAAATCCTCTGTACATATTCTGTGGAGAGGTATAACTGAGTCAGAGGGTGGTTCCAGTCCTAGTTTCTTGAGGAATCACCAAAATTTTAAAGATTTTTTTTAAAAAATCTTTTCTATTGGAGTCAGACACAATACATTTATTCTATCCGTTTATTTTTCTGTGGTGCTGAGGATGGAACCCAGTGCCTGCACATGCTAGGTGAGCACTCTATAGCTGAGCCCCAGCCCCAGCCCTCATTTTCAGTATTTTTTACTTTTACTTGTCAGTAACAGCAGCCCAGGTATTTGGGGGACCAGTTTTGCTGCTTTTGTGAAATGGGAACATTTCTCTTGAAGGAAGACTGGGAAGGTCAAGGCACATGCCCAGGATTCCAGGGATGAGCAGTACATGGTTGTCTTGTCCAGGATGAGGAGAAGATTATGTGGCTGAGAAGAGGGAAAGAGCTGGGGACACCCTGAGTCCAGAACCCTTCCTTCCCCCATGAGGGAAATGGTTAATTATTCTTGCTGTTACTTTTCTTTACCAAAATGTGAAATTTCCCTAAACTACCAGTTCCACTAAATTTAGGTCCCTGGATGGAGCTCAGATTTGTCTTGAGAGGCAAGGAAAAGTGAATAACCCACCCAGTGGTTCCAATAACCAACAAGATAGACCTTGGGCTCCTTGGGGACAAAACACTGGGTTTTACCCAATAATTAACAATCCAACAGCATCTGACACCCAATTAATGGGTGACAGAGAATTGGATCAGTGGGTGTGGGGTCTGTGGGTGGCCAGCTGCAGGAGCTTGCTTCTGGGTGCATTCCTTGCATCTGAGAGGTTTTTCAACACCAATGAGATAAACAAATTGGTGAGAACACTGGCAAAACCCTCTGCAATATTCTAGCCAAGAAAATTCATGAGCACTTTAAAAGCATCTTAATGTTTACCCTCAGTCAAATGTGCCTCAATCCGAATGAAACCATTTGAAAAGAGTTGTCAACATGAAAAGTTTCTGAAATCTGCTGGTTTGTGGAGCACTGCAAATCCATATGAGTCCATGGCTAAATACATAAGTAAAAATAGAAATCTAATAATGAGCATTCTCTTAAAACTTCTCTCCTGAAAACACTGCCCTATTTGCTTTGATAACTAAATGATCATTTAATCATTCCTCTAGCAACACTTGAGGTCCATAAAGAACTGAGGAACACTTCTGGTTGGGACAGAAATGTTGGGATACCAACAAGAAAGTTTCACTGAACCTCAAAGGAGAAGGTTCATAAATCACCAGAATGCAGGAATGCCCACAAAATATTTGAAATTAAACACAAGGGACTGGGGTTGGGGCTCAGTGACAGAGCACCTGCCTAGCACCTGTGAGGCACTGGGTTTGATTCTCAGCACCACATTAAATAGAAATATGTAAAATAAAGGTATCCTGTCCAACTAAAAACTATTTTTAAAAATAAAGATGAGATTTATGAAAAAGCAACTCCTGCAATGCAGCATTTCTCCTAGACCAGCTTCCTCTACCCCCAAATACTAGCATGATGTGAGCAAGGTTAGAAAAATGGGGGAGAAATTGCAGAACTCTGCTCTGGCCCCATCACTAGTCCAGCCCCACTTAAATGTCCCTCTCCAAATAGCAACACCTCAGACCACGTATTTACTGTCTCTCTCTTTAGGGTTTTCTCACATTTTTTTCCTTTCTTTCTTCTTGTGGTGCTGGGGATTGAACCTGGGACCTTGTGCATGTAGGGCAAGCACACTACCAACCTCACTGAATCCCCGGCTCCTCACGTTCTTTCCTGAATGTGCATCTGTTTTCTAAATAGGTCTGTTCACGCACCTGACAATGATGAAGTTCTATTCTGCCATGAAAACCAAGGAACCTACTTATTCTGAGCTGATGTCTCTCTCTCTCTCCCTGGAATCCCTTCCCATTACACAACCTCACACAGCAAAAGTCAGACTTGAGCTTTGGAATTGTGTGGGATTTTCATTGTTTGGGTTGTGATATCACACACATCACTGAAGGGAGGTAACCAGCAGGCATGCATTTGTTTAATAAGCAAAGGATGAGGTTTGGTAGCACATGTCTGTAAGGCCAGGCATTTAGGAGGCTGCTACAGGGGGAGCTAAAGTCTGAGGCCACAGTTGGTCTTCTTAGCAAGACCCTGCCTCAAAATAAAATATTCAAAGTTCTGACACTGCGTGAGTCTTCATGAACAATGAAGGGTCAGAATTCCTGTTTCAACAGTCTCCCCTTAGGATGCTGTGTGTAAGTGTGTGACTGTGATCTTCCAACAGGACCTAGAGCAGTTGCTGGTGCCCGCCTCTATTAATAAATAGATCAAATGAAGTGAGAAAATAACTAAAGCAATAAAAGATCTGACACTGTAGCTGGTTGTGATCCCAGGGATATGGAGGTTATGTTGTGTTTCTTGGCTCTTGTGTTCTTGCAAGAGTGGATTTTAGGTAATACATAAAATGTGATCAAAGTAGAGCAAAGCTCATTGGCCCAGAAATCACTGTCAGGAAATGGGGAGGAAAACAGTGAGTCTTCTCTGAAATCTCTAGGCCTCACACCCCTTTGATCCTGAAGTTTATGGGAGATGCTGTGGGTGATTCCAAAATTCTGCCCATGGACCAATTCCTACGCTTAACTGGCAGTGGGATGACACTGTGTTTGTAGGTTCCTACTCCACATGGTCTTATCCAGAGGCGCCAAAGGAAAACCCAAGTGTGTGTGTGTGTGTGTGTGTGTGTGTGTGTGTGTCTTTGTGAATTTTACTATAATAAAATTTTACTATGGCAGCTGTTATGAAGACAAACAACAACAAGTTTTGGCGAGGATGTGGGGAAAATTGTACACTCATAAAACTGCTGGTGGGACTGCAAATTGGTGCAGCCAATATGGAAAGCAGTATGAATATTCATTGGAAATCTGAGAATGGAACCACCATTTTACCCATATATCCTGTGGAGCCAACCTAGAGGCCCTTCAGTGGATGAATGGATAAAAACATGTGTTATATATATGCAATGGAATTTTGTTCAGCAATAACAGAATAAAATCGTGTGGGGGGGAGATTATGGTATTTTTCTCTTTGTTTCTGACTTTTGGGGAATAGAGTTTTTCTGAGATTCTCACCAGTATCTTTGCCTTTGTCAAAGGGGCATTGCAACTTACATCTGTTTCTTGCTGTCTATCTTTTGTGGTTTTCCAATGAGGTATGAGGTAGAAGTGGATTTTAAATGGATATTTTTAATGTAGAAGTTCACTAATTACTATTAGAAGCAACAGATGAGATCAGTACAGTAATAAAATTTAATATCATCAGTTATTTATTTGCATAAGAAAATAAGTAGCAAACATAAAAATAAAGACAGTTCTACTGACCATAATATCAAAAGAAAATACTTGGGAATTTTTCAAGAAATGTGAACACTTGAACATTTAACATGGCTTGTTTTTAGAAAATATACCATTATCCCTAAGCCACCTTCTTTTTTGTGGTGACCTTAACTCATAGAAAAAAGATAGGAATTAAAAGTTTCCCCTGTGATCCTGAGGACAGGAATTGGGTATGGTCTACCAGTGAGCTCTATCATCATCCCATTCTTATTTTTTTTTGAGATATGGTCTTGCCAAGTTATTGAGGCTAGACTCAAAGTTGTGACCCTCAAGGCTCGACTTCCAGGGCAGCTGGGGTTACATGCATGTGCCATCACAACCCTGGGAGGGATTAGCTTTTTTGTTTTCTTTAGTTGTAGTGGACACAGTATCTTTATTTTATATATTTATTTTTATGTGGTACTGAGGATTGATCCCAGTGCCTCACATGTGCTAGGCAGCTGCTCTCACCCTGAGCCCCAACCCCAGGGATTAAATTCTTGACTTTCATATTACAGGTTGGCTCAGGATAATATCTAGGTTTGCAAACATGAACAATGTCCCCATTTTGTGAGTAGAAGGTAGAGGCCACAATGAGAGAAAATGTCTATCCTTATCCTTAAAAGAGGAACATCAACTGTGGATTCACCTGCAACTTAGTGTTTGAGGATTGCCCAGATATTCAAAATATAAGCAAAAGAGACATGATGTCAAGGCTCTGAGGGAGGGGGACTAGGTATTTCAAATTGTGAGGCATCACATTGAGAAATGCAATGCTAAGGTAGCTGGGTATGGAGAATAGGGTCCCTCACATTTAACTGTAGGATCCCAGAAGATATAGAAGAAAATAAACCATTTACTGGGTACATTTTAAAAAGATGATCATGGGTAGGACTTGGTCAGAAGTCATCATTATCACACCCCACCCACACGCCCACACACATTACTTCCCTTTTACCTCTTCCCCTCTTTAGCAGTCAAGTCAACATCCACTCCTCAAGGTGCATCCTTGCATGAAGAGAAAGGACTGAGCCACAGTGCCCTGGGGATCACAATGGGCAGATCTTTGCCTAGCTTATGGCAGAAACTAGCAAAGGAATGGCAGAGTTCAGGAACATCTCTGTCTCCTTTCTCTCACAAACAAATAACTAGAGATTTCAATTATAAATTGATGGATGAAGTGAACTTGGGAGTATTGGGACAAATATTTGCAACACTGAAAATGTAAATGTTCAGCAGCCTAATGTCTTATTTCTTTTTTATCTTTTTTTTAATGCTGTGGATTGAGCCCAGGGGCACTCAACCTCTCAGCAACATTCCTGATCTTTTTTTTGTAATTTAGTTAGAGATAGGGTTTCACTGAATTGCTTAGTCCTTTCCTAAGTTGTTGAGGCTGGCTTTGTAGCAGCCTCCAGTGAGACTGGGATTACAGTCATGCACCACCACACCTGGATATGGTTTTATTTCATTAATTGCACAAGAGCAGTTTTTCATGTAATATAACCTACTGAATGCTCTCAAAATATTGCACTTTGTGAAAAATTCAAAGAGATAACATTACCTTTATATTAACAAACTTAAAGAGTATGTTTTTCTTATGCCTTGGCTTCTTTTCACTTGATAAAATCAAGCTAGGACATAGTTTTCTAGTTTCTTTATTCTTTTTGGGGAGAAGGGTGTATACAAGGGATAGGTCCCAGTATCACTCAACCACAAAGCCACTTCCCCAGTCATCTTTAATTTTTTTTTAAAAACAGGGTCTCACTGAGTTGTATAGGTCCCTATTAATTTGCTGAGTCTGTCTTTGAACTCGTGAATTTCCTGCCTCAGTTGGAATTGCAGGTATGTGCCCCCACTCCCAGTTTCTTCATTCTTTTGTAGTTGTTGCTTTCTTTTGTTACATAAATTCAAGTTGAATAACAGTATGTTTAACAATACAGACATAGAGAAAATCCAGTGATGTAGGTAAGCACTTGAACATATCCACCAGAAAGTGCATTATATATTCACCATGGTGTATTACTCAGCCATCAATACAAACTCCTCTAATGGTCAGCAAAATAGATGAAATTGGTTGATGTCATGCTAAGGGAAGAAATACACAATAGTGTCACATCTCATACGTTAACTAATATAATATCATGTGCAAGTACAATAGTGAAGAGTATGGCTGAGGTGTGTGTGGGGGCATCAAGGGCAGAAGAGGATGTTTGGATATTATGAATACATGTATCTGCATATATGTAAACATCACACTGAATCCCATAAGTATTTGCAATTGCTATGTGATGATAAAACCCACCATCGCTCATAATTATCAAATTCTGCACTAAGAACACAATCCTGCTGTCTTTTGGAATTTTCATTATATGATGCGATATTATTGATGAAGCTCCCTGATAACCACCAGGCTCTCACTGCACATCCATTCTATTTTCTTCCAGGCTCTGAACATAGAGTATACAATGTATTTCTGCATCTGAATCATCTCACTTATCCTAAAGTCCTCCAGCTTGTCTGTGTTATTGCAGAATATTCTTTTCTTTCTGGGGTTTGGACCCAGGGTTGCCTTACCTGTGACAGAGATCCACCATCATTTTCTTTTTCAGTTTTAAGACAGAATGGTACCAAACTACTAAGGCTGGCCTTCACATTTTGGCAACACTGCCATATACACCATCCTTATTTTACAGTTGAGTAATAAGTGAGGTGTGGAGGCACATTTCTTTTGTCATGCTAGGGACTCGATAGGCTGAGGGAGAAGAATCATGATCTTGGAGCCAGCTTTACATCTTGGTGACACCCACTGCACCTTAAAAGACCTTGTCTCAAAATAATTTTTAAAAAACTGAAAAGGTTATATATGTATGTTGATACATTTGTGTGTAAACACAGTGATAAATCTCTCTTTCTCTATTATCTGTAATATACCATAGGTTCTTCTTCCCGAGTTACTCTTTGGAAATTTAGGTTGTGGATAGTATGGTGGTTAACATGGGAGGGTAGATATTCCTAAAGATGATTCCATTTCCTTCAGTTGTTGAAGTGGTTAATGTCAGCTGTCCATTTGAGTGGATTGAGATACCCAGAGAATTGGTGTGGAAGGTCTCTGCAGGTGTCTGTGAGTGTGCTTCCAGAAGGCTGAGTCAGAAAGCCTGGGGAATACCTGTAATGAACATATATACTGGTGTTCAATATGTTTGATTTTAAAAAAGCAAGAGAAGCAGTCACTCACTTATGCTCCAAGCTTCTTGAAGTCCCCTTTGGGGAATTGCACCATTGGCTCTACCTGGGTCTTTTTAAAAATTTTTTATTTGTTTTAATTAGTTATCCATGACAGTAGAATGCATTTATATACTTTGATATATCATACATAGATGGGTATAATTTCTCATTTTTCTGAGTACACATATTGTAGAATCACATGGGTCATACAGTCATATACATACATAAAGTAATAATGTCTGTTTCTTTCTCTTTCTTATCCCCATATCGCCTGCCTTCTCTTTCTTTCACTTTGCTCTATCTAATGTAAGTTAATGTGATTCCTTTTTTTCTTTTGCATTACAATTTTTAACACACCTATATACCACAATTTTTGTATCTTTTTTTATGCAAGGTATGTTGACACCCAGTTCAAGTCTTCATACATGTATTTTAGATGTATGACACATTCTACCATCCTTGCTAATCCCCGTCTCCCTCTGTTTTCCTCCCACCTCTCTGCCCTATCTAGATTTCATCTATTCCTCCTATGGTTCACCTGCATACTCCACTATAAGTCAGACCCCTTATGTCAGGGAAATATTCAGCATTTGTTTTTAGAGGGCAGTCATTGGTAACTTCTCTTACCATTATCTTCTGTAACTCCACCCATTTACATGCAAATGCCATGATTTTATTCTTTTCTGGCTGAGGAAAATTCCATTGTGTATATATGCCACATTTTTAATCTATTCATCCACTGAAATGCATCTGTGTTGGCTCCATAGTTTAGCTATTGTGAATTGTGGTGCCATAAACATTGATCTGGCTGTGTCCCTGTAGTATGATGTTTTTAAACCTTTGTGCTTAGACTGAAAAGAGGGATAGATGGGTCAAATGGAGGTTCCATTCCCATATGTCCAAGGAATCTCCATAATACTTTCCAAATTGGTCGCACCTATTTGCAGTCCCACCAGCAGTGTAAGAGTGTACCTTTTCCCCACATCCTCACCAACACTTATTGTTGTTTGTTTTTATAATAGCTGCCATTCTGACTGGAGTGAGGTGATATCTTAGAATAGTTTTGATTTGCATTTCTCTAATTCCTAGAGATGATGAGTATTTTTTTCATATATTTATTGATTGTATATCCTCTCCTTAGAAGTATCTGTTCAGTCCTTAGCCCACTTGTTGATCAGGTTATTAGTTTTTTCATCTACCAGGATCATTTAAGTCCTCTGTCCTGGACCACAGCTGCTTCATTTGCTTCCTCATATTGTGAAGCTTCCAGCTTCTTGGACTGAGCTGTTCCCAGTTTCCCAGTGTTGCCATCCTGCAGGCAAAAATTTGGTGACTATTACTCCCATGATTATGTGATTAAATAAAATAAGTTCCCTTCTGTATACACATGTACATTTTTATGTATTCTATTTTTCCAAAGAATCCTAAAAATACAGGCATATTCTCAATGTCTGGGTCATATTGCATCTCTAGTTATAATTTTTTGAAAAAACCCTTATAGGTTTTTAAATGTCTATTCAAATTTATATTCCTGGCAAGGATGTCCAAGTGTCTCCTTTTCTGCATATCCTCTGAAGTATGTGTTACCTACCAACATTTTCAGGATTGAGCCCACAAGCGTGTGGTTATATCTCATTGTGATATAACCTGAAAGAATGAAAATTCCAGAAGAAAATGAGAATTTTTTTGCCATTGGTGTTGGCAATGGTTTTAGATAGAATATGCAGAGACTGGGCAAGGAAAAACAGCTGAGACTATATAAAGCTAAAAATGCTTCTATACAGCAAAGAAATCAATCAATGAAATGTAAAGTAGACTGGGTTAAAGAAAACCATTTCTAGCCCCATGTCTGAAAAAGCTCAACATCCAAAATATAAGAAACTTACACAACTCACCAAAATTTAATATAAACGCCTCATAACCTAATTTAAATATGGTAAAATACTTAGATTCTGCCCTAAAAATTAAACAAGTGTGAAAAGACATATGAAAGTTACTCAAGATCACGTATTAGGCTACATAAACTGATAATTTAGCTTTTCTGCTTTATTTGTCTCACAGGATTATGGTGCACACTCTCCATCCTTCACGGGGCATCTTGAGATCAATTAGCAAAATGCCAGGTTCTCAGTTTCCCACATTATGATTCCTCATTATTCCATCTTAATTGCCAAGAAAATCTCGAGCCTGGAAAACAACAAAATATAGATAAATTGCTAGATAATCATCAACTTTGAAAATTACCTCAGAAATCAATAAATACATTAGTAGACCCAGATGTGATGAAATATAATACAGACCTACAAATCAACATTTAACATTACAACTTCTCGAAAAATACTTGTAGTTATGCTGATATGGGAGCACATGCCACTAGTCTTCACTACCTCGAGGCCACAGCAGGACGAAGATTTAGGCTAAGGAATTTGAGGACAACCTGGCAAAAACCCAGCTCTAAAAATTGACCCACTAAAAAAACCAAACAGTAATAACATTTTTAAAAGGTGCCTTCACAGGTGATTTCTATGAAACATGTAATAAGGAATCACTAACAATAATTCATGATCACGTCTAAATGTAGACGAAGAAAACTGACTAATTCTGTTAGACCAGAAATACCAAATAACACAGCATAAGAATAGACATTGCATACCATCTTCCTATAGATGTTGATACAGATATTCAAAACTAAGAACAACAACAGAAAGTATTATTGGACTTCATGACCAAGAGGGACATTGTCATATGGTAAGTTTCCAAAAATCATTTTGATAGAGAAAAGCTTTTGGCAAATCACTTACCAAATTACTGTAAAACCTATGTCCAAATTACGACCAGGGGAAAATTCTTTTTAAATCCACTTAAGGGCAGCTATGAAATGTTTTCATACTTAATGGTGTGAACTGAAGTATTTATCAATTTATTTTTAAAAATAGAAAAAAAATGTACGCTTTTCTAACTTCTAAATATTGTTAGCGAATATTAAATGGATTTTATACATCAAAAATCAAATAGCATATGCAGATAATACTATTATTTCTATAATGTTTCTAAGCAACATCCATGAAATAATGAAACATAAGAATTAGTTCAATAATGTCATGGGTAAAATGGTCAACATTAAATCATTTAAATTATATACAGTAGCAATGAGCAGTGTTAAAATCGAGGCACAAATATAGAGGAAATAATCTAAATGAAAGTATTATCAAAATAACTGTTCACTGCAAAGTAAAAAGTAAAGGTGAAAGTAAAATGCAAAAAAAGATCATGGAAACAAAATGGGAAAACTGTTAATATTCAATGATTAAAAGTTTGATTTGGGGTTTTAAGGGTTGATAGGCTTCCTCCAGACTAGCGCGTGGAGTGGGGCCAGGCTTCCTCCTCTGGTCTGGCCTGGCGCAGTGCCGGGTTTCCTCCTTGGATCTGATATGTATTCTATATATATGAGTTAAGTTATTAATTGAGTTATTGAGCTCTATAGTTTCTTTATTCAACTTTTGTTTGGAAGATCTATCCAGTGGTGAGAGAGGTGTGTTAAAGTCACCCCAGATCATGTTGTGGTCAATTTGATTCTTGAACTTGAGAAGAGTTTGTTGGAACATAGGTGCCCCATTGTTTGGGGCATATATATTTGTGATTGTTATGTCTTGTTGGTGTATGGTTCCCTTGAGCAGTATGAGATGTTCTTATTTATCTATTTTGATTAACTTTGGCTTGAAGTCTACTTTATTTAATATAAGTATGGAGACCCCTGCTTGCTTTCAAGGTTCATGTGAGGGGTATGTGTTTTCCCAATCTTTCACCTTCAGTCTGTCTTTTCCTGAGTCTCCTGGAGGCAGAATATGGTTGGATTTTTTTTAATCCAGGCTACTAGCCTATGTCTTTTGATTGATGTGTTAATCTACTAACATTTAAGTTTACTATTGAGACATGGTTTGTATTTCCAGCCATCCTTGTTTATTTTTACTACTTGACTTGAAGTGTTAATTATTGTTTAATTTTTAATTGGTATCTACATATAAAATCCAACATTTTAATTGAATATGTGTAGTGTTCAAATTAGTGCAATTTCTACCTTCTAGAATATCATTTTGATGTTTGAAATGTGTGAACACTTTTTAGAATGTCCACAGTCTAATAATTACTTATACATTTCAAACTATGGGCTATAAAACCTAAGAGTTACTTTTCCCTCTTAACTGCTTTTTGGCACTCCTTGCCAACTGTCTCTTATAACAGATATAAAAAACTTTTCTCTTTTGTGGTTCTTTGTGATCAACTTTCTCAGCTTCAATATATGAGTGCAAACATACAGGATTTGTGAAATATGAAAAATCACTAGAAAAGACAGTCTCCCATGGTAAATCTGGAAAAAAAATAATATAAATTTAAAAATTGTAGACTATAATCCCAGTGCCTTGGGAGGCTAAGACAGGAAGATGTTGAGTTCAAATCCAGCAACAGCAAGACCCTGAGCAACTTGGTGAGATGCTGTCTCTAAATAAAATACAAAATAGGAGTGAGGATGTGGCTCATTGGTTGAGTGCCCATGTGTTTAATTCCTGGTACTCCCCAAATATATTAGGGTTCACGTTTAATCACTAAGCCTTAGTTATTTTTTAGTGAGATCTATATATAAATGGCATATGCCAATTCTTATGCATTTATTTTATGTAAGTCAAATATTATATAAATATTTTTACAGTATAGGCTTAAATTGATCTATATTATCATGTAAAAAATAACTTAAAAATTGTTTTAGATGTAGCTGAATGCCTGCAATTTCATTGGCTCAGGAGTCAGAGGATTGCAAGGCCAAAGTTCAGTAACTTAGCAATATTTTTCCCCAATATAGAAAATGGCTGGTGATATAGTTTAATGACTAAGTGCCCTGGGTTAAATCTGTGGTACAAAGGAAAGGAGGAGGTTTTTTAAATCGCCTTGTCTCAACAACAAAAACAAATGTGAAATTTAAAACCAACAACTGCATTCTATCACTTTTCTGTGACAAACAGAATCTGCTTTAATTCATTGTAAACATTTGAATCCTACACCATCCAAGTTTTCTAAATCTCAATAAATGACATGTTTTAATCACGTGTGTCTCCAGGCCATTAGATGAATTTAAGATCAGTGTAGCTGAGGAAAATGCAGTCATACAAACTGGAGTGTGCAGGTGCCATGAATTTGCAGTAATAGTGAAGAACTCATAAATGGGTTGTTTATTGCCTTGAAAGTGTTGGAAAATTGTTTTCTGATGATCAACTTCTATACTAATATTGGGAAAAACTTAGACCCTTTCCTGATAGTATGCTTAAATAAAGGGACACAATTTCATGAAATAATGAGGAGAATTTAATACAGGTAGTGGCCAGGAGAAAGCACAGTCTGGTCATTCTGCTAGCTCCAGTTTTGAACCACAATCATCACTAAATGATGTGCATCAAGTATGATTAAAATTGTGTAAATGCACCATGGTAGTGTTGGGAAGAGATATCTATAGTAATGTCCCTGCTGAGGCTCCATTGTTGTTAGGAAGCATCCTGGGGAATGGGAATGATTCATAGATGACTGCAATCCTGAGCTATGTACCTTCCCAGCTGTGCACATTATGCCTGGAACAACATAGTCCAGGAGATCATGAGACATAACAAACTCTCTAACATCAAGGACGTAATCTGAGAAACACCCCTCAACCAAGGGTCTAAGGAGTGATACTTCCAGCTTGGTCCATGGTTGCCCTATTGTACTGGGCACTCATGTCCTTTATGCACTGGAGAAATCAAGCTGCCCCCTAGAGTGGGCATTCTGTGTGGAAGGATATTTAAATCACAGGGAATCTAACACAGATTTCTGAAATAGGTTACATTTGAAGAATTCACATATGGTAAGAAGAAGGAAAAGCCAAGAGAGGAGATAAAAAAAATACAGATCACACATTAAAAAGAAATTTTCAAAAAAAAATCAGAAGTTTTGTTTGTTAGAGCTGATAGTAAAGACTCCCTCTAGTATCTGGTTCCAGGAAGGAGTCATGGTAGATATGGTGCTGTCACTAAAGTCAGGGGAGGCTGTATGACACATGCACCATCATCTGTGTTGCAACCATCTAGTGAGGACTGCTCAGGCAGTGGACACGAGCTGGTGGTCAGGACAGAAGTACAGAGAATTACAGGAGAAGGACACCCCGCTGCAAGTTTGGACCCTCTGGGTGGGCACATTCCAGGGTGAAAGTGAGAGGAAGAAGCATCTCTTCTCCCATATGCAGTGTGAGCACCATCCTGTTCAGAACAGGAGAGGAAATAGGATCTGTCACCCCTAACAACACATGTGCAGACTTACAGCTTGGGGTTCATTTCTACAGTGAAGTTCAGCTTCACCACTACTGCCAACCCCCCCCATGTCCTCTTTGTATAAACTAACAGACAAAAGGGAGATGGAGAATTGAGACTTGTCTTGCTTCAAGCAAGTGAGCTTGGGACTGATGTCAGCCTCGGCAGAAACCTCTTACTTGTGGCTCTTTGTGTGCTGGGAATCTATGAAGAGCACTAGGGAGAAATGACTGACACCTCAGAGAGGGTGACACCATCACCCAGCCCCTCTGCTGCAAAACACACCCTCCAGTAACACAACGAGCAAACCCTGGGCAATACTTGACTGAATGAATGGCAGCTCTTTGTGAGAAGTAGATATGAGAACCATGGCTTGCTTTTGTAAATTGTCAGGGTTTGAAAATACAGCTCAGGGTTAACACTTACATCTATACTATTTATATTACTATTATTTTAAATTTCTCCTGAGAAAAGCCACTAGAAGGTAAATTGTTCTTTAAAGTCAAGAAAGAAGAAGCCCCAGAGGTGCTTCTCTGTGGGCACAAGTGCATGGAGTAGTGCATACAGGGCATAGGTTAAGGGTGTTTGCATGGCAGGCCATTCCTCATGCTAGGCGTGTGAGTGGCAAATTGCTTACCCCATTGGCACAGCTCTGGGCACAAGGCCATGTGTTGCACACCCACTCTTTGATTTTTCACTTCAAGGACAGTTAGCAGACATTGCATTGATGGCCGTCTATATTTGCTTAGGCACTGCCTGAGTACATATACATGGTAACTGCACAATAAAATCAGGCATGCTTCCTGATTGGTCTCTGGAGGTCTTGATTAGAGACTCCACAGCCACACTCTCCTCTACTCTGTTCTGTGGACCTCCTCAGGGATGAGAGAGCCCATGCACTTCTCTACAGACCCCAAGCTCTCATTACTGGGAACCCACAAGCTCCTGCAGGAGGGTCTGTTTTCCCTGACTGGTATTGCAATGGAAGAATGAAGTTCTGCTTTCACCTTTTCTGCTTTATCTTGTTCTGTGTGTCTTAGGGTCACATTTATCTGTGCATGCTGTGACATTAGAAATTGAATTTTGGAAAAAAATTTGGAAGTGACCGGGACAGGATGGATTTCAAGTGTCCTGATTGTTTTTCTAAGCAAAATTGAATTTACACATTTCCATTATTAGATATTACAAAAGGTTTTTAGTGATTAAAACAGAATGGACTAATACATAAAAATATTCTTCCAAATTCTTGTGAATTATATTCACAAGCCTATAATTTGGCACCATGAATTGGAACTTACCAGCACATTTATTTAATTTTCTAAAATATTTAATGTACTTCCTTCTGATCATGGTCCCTTGTTTCACATTTACCAACTGAAAATTCTTAACCATGTGAGATTCCATTCTATAAAATGAGGATTTTAACATAGAACCTCATTTCCATCAAAAGATTTCAAAATGTACAATTACTCAAACCATAATTGTTGTATGAGTTATGAAGATGACCAAAGCAAGATTATTAATCAAAATATTAAAACTTATCAATTCCCTGGTATTAAGTATACAAATTAGTAGTGTTTAAAATCTCTACATGACATACCATATGTAAGTTATTTCCCATGAAGTTATTAAATTGAAAAATGAAGAAGTAAAACTGACATTCCGTATAAGAAGAATTGACTCATTTTAGCAGGATCTCAAAGAAGCAAACATCTTTAGAAGACAATATCCTCATTACACCATACAGAACATGGTCCTCTGGGCTCGAACAGTTCTAATTAGCCCAAAGGACCATGTTTGGTATCCTCCAATGAGGATATTGTCTTCTAAAGATGTTTGCTTCCTTGAAAAGCAAAGAAGCTACTGGGAAAGCTCACTAGTAGATTGAATTTCCTCCTCCAATGCCCTTTTTAGAATCCACACTAACTCTGCATCTGAAAACACAGAGGTACTTTGTTACCTGAAAAAGCTGAGCAGAGCACAAACACTTGTAAGTTTTATGGAAAGGATGTGTTTAAGTTCTGTCTCTGCAGATTTGTAATTTTAATGTCTGTAGAAAAGCAAGAAGTTCCCACTGGAGAACACAGAACTGTGGCTTCCCCAGTGGGACATGTCATCTCTCTCAATTTTATTGTCTTCTCTGATGGATAACAGCAATCCAAGAGATCTGGGCTTCAAACTCTTCAAGTTTCCTGGACACATCTGGAAAAGGATCTTGATTGAGATCATTTTCTCATGTTGATAAGGAAACTTAAATTACTCTAATTCTGGTCCTAAAATTAAATTTGTCCAACCCTGTCCCACAACCTATAATGCCTCTACTTTGATGTGAGCGACTCCTGGTGCCCCCATAATTTCCCTGAAGCCCTGAAGTGTGTGATGGGCCCTTCTTTCCTAGTTTGCACATGGAGCACACCTTCTTGGGGGTAGTGATGGTTTGGTAAGTCATCTTTTCCAAAGTGACAGTTCTGTGGCTCAAGTTCTAAGTGAAATATTAAAATTAAGAAAAGAAGAGGAAGACCTATAGGTCACATGTTGTAGAAATCACAGGCAGATGGAATCTCGTTAGAGCCGAGGCAGAGTCCAAGCTGGAGTCCACTCTAAGAAACCTACATGATCAACTCCACCTTCTCTGAGAGAAAACCATGTAAAAAGCAGGCTCAGTCTCCTGGGTACTGTATATAAATATACATAAAAGCATTAACACACTATAATTAAAAAGGATCCCCATTATCTGGAGTCAAAAGAAAGGACAGTCATTTCAAGCAGACCCACTTATGTCGCAGTTGTAGAAATCAGAAGATAGTTCTTCAACACTGCCATTATCAACATGTGAAGTGTAAGTACAAGCATGATAATGAATTAAACATTTGTTTTTCCTAGAGGTAATGGAAACTTGGACTAAATGGAAATGTATAAAATGAAAACTAATATCCACAGATAGAAATTCCACATGGATGTGATGAGGGAGGTTGGAAAACTGAAGAAGAAAGTCACAATAATTGCCAAAGCATGAGACCTCCAAAGCCACATGAGAAGGAAACATAAAACAGGAAAAGGGTGCAAGTCATTGAACGAGTATTTCAGCATATGAACAGTTAGGAAAGACACACCAAGGGTGGAGGAAAAGAATCCCCCCATGCAGCCCCCATCCTGGACCAGCCATATGAAAGTTTTGTGCCTTTGGTGAATTGGGCTCTGCCTTACTCCCTGGCATAGCCTATTAATCACCAACGTGCCACCTCGAATTCTGTCCCTCATACACACTGACTTCCTTGGAGGCTTCTGAATGAGCCATGGCAGAGGGTTGGCCAGTACTCTCAACTTTGTGGAGCCAAGGAGAGCTCTTTGGAGAGTGGAGAATTGCAGACCACACCTTTGTTGTAATGTGAACATGCTGTGTAATTAGATGTGGTCGAGTCCAATCTCTTTGTAGCCATGATTTTTCATAGAGAGGAAAATAATTTCATCTCTAATTGTGAGGATTAGGACAAAACATACTGAACAAGTGGGTTTAAACCAGTTAAAGAAGGCTCTCTGGGGAGTTCACATGGTGGTATTTGCCTGTAATCTCAGCAGCTTGGAAGGCTGAGGAAAAAGGGTCATGAGTTCAGAGCCAGCCTCAGTAAAATAAATTTACTAAGAAGATCAGTGAGATCCTGTCTCTACATAAAATAAAAATAGGGATGTGGCTCAGGGGTTGAGTGCCCCTGAGTTCAATATAACCATTACAAATATATGAAAAAAACATTCCACCTATCTAGCAATTAGGGAAATGTAAATCAAAATTACTTTAAGATTTTATCTCACTTCAGTCAGAATGGCAATCATTAATAATACAGGCAACAATAAATGTTGGTGAGGTTGTGGGGAAAAAAGAACACTCACACATTGCTCATGAGATTGAATCCAAATTGGTGCAACCAACATGGAAAGCAGTATGGAGATGCCTTGAAAAACCAGAATGGAAACATCATTTGACCCAGCTATCCCTGTCTTTGGTCTATACCCAAAGGACTTAAAAACAGCATACTACAGGGAAACAGCTGCACCAATGTTTATAGCAGCTCAATTCACAATAGATAAACCATAGAACCAACCTATGTTTCCTTCAACAGATGAATGGATAAATAAAATGTGATATATGTATATATACATATAATTTCCCCCACCAATGGAATATTACTTAGCTTTAAAGATGAATGAAACTATGCCATTTGGTGGTAAAAGGATAGATTTGAAGAATATCATGCTAAGTAAAATAAGCCCCACCCCCACCTGCTTACACACAGAGAAACACAAAGGCCAAATGTTCTCTCCAATAAGTGTATGCTAATTCACAATGGGGGTGGGGAAGAATAGTTATTTAGATAAGTAGAGAGGAGTTCAGAGAGGGGAGGGAATATGGGGATAGAAATGATAGTAGAATGAAACAGACATTACATATAATACATAATATACATAGATGCTAAAGCACTCAACAAGGGCAGGGGAGAGAATAGAAATTCAGTGGATTAGACAAAGTTGGATTGAAGAAAAGAAAAAAGAAATAGGAATACAAATGACAGTAGAATGAATCAGACAAAACTTTTAATGTTTATATATAAATACACCACCAGGGAAGGTCCACACCATGTACACCTCAAGAATGGAATGCTAACTAAAATGAGTTTTACTCCATGTATAATATGTCAAAATTTGCTCTACTATCATGTATACCTAAAAAGAGTAAGAAACTTTAAAAATGACAAGGGAAAATTTGTATACCGAGAAGGTTTGTGAGTTAAAAACTCTTCAGTGAATGGTAATGTCATTAAGGTTAAATAAAAGTATAAAAGAGTACCTTGAGCCCATACAAAACAACAATGGTAAATAGAGTTGCCCAAGTCAGTCTGCACAACTAGCTATAATCACAAAATTTTTGGTTTACAACTCTTTTCTATTTGTTTTACAAAGCAGCATAAGAACAATACTTACAATTTGAGCAGAGAGGAAACATTACATAGCAGTGTTATACTATGAATAGTGCTGTGGGCACTCAAAGCATTCTCAATTTCCTCCCCCATGCAATAAAAAACCATGCAGTTGAAAGATACACTAGTTACTGACTAGATAACACATACATGTGTTTGTGACATTCAGTTTGTGGGCAGCTGCTCAACTTGGCAGGTCAGATCCAATAGATAAGGAAGACACTCTCTTCACCCAAGACAGTGTTTCCTTGAGTAATACTATGAAAGCAAGAGAGAAAGCAAGAGTAACGGACACAGGCAACTGTATTGCCAGACTAGGAAAACCCAACCACTGAACCTAAGTACTGGGGAGTCCCAAAGAGCTTTTCAGGGTCCTGACTGGGAAGTGCTGGGCAGAGCATCCTCTCCACAGGTGAGAGGCTGAAGTCTTGTTCTAACTTTTATTGAAAGTGAGGTCAAATAAACACAAGTTAGAACAAAAAAAAACTCCATTCTAACATCTTGCATGACCTGGTGATCCCCTGAAGGACACCACGTCCTCCCAAGAACAGGTTAGATCCCAGAGGAGGGAGTGATAGCCTTGAGATGACTAAATAAATTGGGATTCCAATGAGTGAGCCACCCAGCCAGATGCATTGAGAAATCAGCATTCTTTAGCTGTTTCATCCAAGATTGCAGACATCATTCAATCAAGAAAAGGGAAGATCTTTAGTATTTTCCTTAGACCTCTAGGACTGAATCTTCCCTCCTGGCCTTATAAACAGTTTAAACTCTCATATGTAAAATGAAGCCAGTTTTCTGCATAAAATAATGTGGAGATAAGCATGAAACCTAGAGATTTACCCTTTGGAATAAAGAATGGTGTGAATATTATTCTCCTAGAACTTATCATTATATTTCAATATTTATTTTCCCCAATAAAGTTAAATGAAATGTTGGTGGGTGGTGTTTTGTTGACCCAAAAGGCTCACATATGAAGAGAATATTGTGTTCTTACTTTTTGAACAGGACTTGTAGATGAGAATCTAGAGGTTTATTTCAATCCAAATTGTGTTTCTCTCTCTGTGGTGTCATGGGCTCTTGGAGCTATAAGATCTGAGGAGGGACATGGTTTGTTTATAGTATCTTATAATTACTGGGTTGCAGAGGGTTCTGGGAGACCATGACACATGCTATCTACCATATAATTCAATAAGTAAAACAAACATTATATTTTAAATTATTAAGTAGAACCAAAGGGTCTACAAAATGAAAATATATAATGAAATAAAAAATGTGGGGACATAAATGCTCCTATAGTATGTCTTTTTCTTTTTACAGTCATCATTTTACATGTTTCTAGCTACACTTTTTTACTGGGTATGCAAAACTAAAGAGGTGGTCTCAAATTGTGATGTTTTTCCTACACTAGAGGCGAGTATAGTCACCTCAGTGATGAACGTCATAGAATTCATGAGGAACTGCATGGTTTCTCCAGTCCAAGAGTCAGGATGGGCCTATGGACCATGTGGATTCCCCAGGAAACATTAAGACTATTTCCCCCTTCAGCAACCCTGCTTTATTGCCTGAATATGCACGTTGGCTCCTAGTCTCTTGGGTCTTTCTTCTCTCCCTGATTGGGAGCTTGTATAACTCTCCGGAGTTCTAGATCCCTTAGGGAGTACTGCTAGTCTATAAGGTGAAATGTTAAACTCATGATTCAAACTAGGGATATCTCGGCATTATTTTAGTATCACTAGGTCCTTCCTATAACTCTTAATTTTCCCATAATTACAAACAAAAGAGTATATAATTTACATAAATAATATTCTCCAAATAATACTTGATTAAACATATGAAATAATTAATGGAGAGGTTATAGCATTATTTACACAATAGAATGTTTTACTATTGCATCGATCCATTAGCAAAGTGAATAGGGAGATGTGTGACCTAATAACATCATTAAATGCATGACAAGGTTAACATTAAAAAAATTCACACTTTATTTAGCAACAAATTGCATCTGTATTGAAATATAAGTAAAAACGCTCTGTAAAACTTGCATGGTGGACCATGCTGCGACCCTAGGGATGTGAGAAGCTTTGCAAGTTCAAAGTCAGGCTCCATAATTAGTGAGGACCTATGCAACTTAGCAAACCCTATCTCTAAATAAAAAAGAAAAAAAATCTGAGGATGTGGTTTACTGATTAAGTGTCCCTAACTTTAAGGAGCTCTGAAAATTTTAAATTTTAAATTTCATATAAATCTTAAGAGACTTCTGAAATAATCAACTCCAGTTGTGAAAAATGAGACTCTTTAGTAATTGTTGATTTATACTAAAATTATATCCTTTTAGGGATGCACAATTCTATACTTGTATTTCCTTATTTCTATCATATCACCTAAAGATGTTAAGAAAAATTTCAGCAAATGTCCAAAGTGATTACCCATTTTCTACATTTAAATGATTTTTTCCCTCCTAAATCCCAAATACTTCAAGGAATGGGCTATAGGTATGAAACTTACTACCATCTTTATATTTGTCAAGGTGTTTTGTAAATATTTTGCTGTTATCTATGGTACACACTTTGAACAGATGCTACTCCACATTTGCTACAGATATGAGGTCAGTAATTAAAAAATGTCAAAAATTTGAATACAGTCTTGGACACATTCTTTGGGTTTTCATATGCTGTAAATCCTCCAGTGTTTTAAAAATGATGGATCAATGGCCAAAAGCTTTGCAAAAATTTTTCCGTACATCTTCTCACTCATATGAATTCTGAGGTGCTGAGTAGGGTGTGAACAACTATTGGAGACTGTGTCACCTATTTTATATTTATATGATTTCTGTGCTATCATATCTCTGGTGTGAAATAATGTTGAACTACTGTGAAATACGGTTGATTCATCCTTAAAGACATTGATGCAATGTTTTCATTGTAAAACTTCTCTCCAGTATAAAATCTATGTTTAGTAAGATGTGACCTTCAATATTAAAAGCTTTGCCATTCTTCACATTTACAGGACTTGTCTGTAATATGGGTTCTCTGATGTCGAGTAAGTGATGATTGTTGATTAAAATCTTTGCCACATTCTCTACATTTGTAGGGCTTCTCTCCACTATGGATTCTCAGGTGCCGAGTAAGTACTATTTTTTGATTAAAACTATTGCCACATTCTTTACATCTGTAGGGCTTCTCTCCAGTGTGGATTTGCTGGTGTTGAGTAAGTGATGATTTTTGATTGAAACTCTTGCCACACAATTTACATTTGTAGGGCTTCTTTCCAGTATGAATCCTTTTGTGACAATTAAGCTGTGAGATGCTATTAAAAGCTTTGCCACATTCTTAACATTTGTAGGGCTTCTCTCCAGTGTGGATTCGCTGGTGCTGGGTAAGTGATGATTTGTGACGAAAAATTTTGCCACACACTGTACACATGTAGGGCTTCTCTCCAGTGTGCATTCTCAGGTGCCGAATAAGATCTATTTTTTGATTAAAACTTTTGCCACATTCTTTACATTTGTAGGGCTTCTCTCCAGTGTGGATTCGCTGGTGCTTAGTAAGTGATGATTTTTCACTAAAACTCTTGCCACATACATTACATTTGTAGGGCTTCTCTCCAGTGTGGATTCGCTGGTGTTTAGTAAGTGATGATTTTTCACTAAAACTCTTGCCACATACATTACATTTGTAGGGTTTCTCTCCAGTATGAATCCTGTTGTGGCAATCAAGATTTGAGTTTTTATTAAAACTCTTGCCACACACTTTACATTTGTAGGGCTTCTCTCCAGTATGAATCCTTTTGTGACAATTAAGCTGTGAGATGCTATTAAAAGCTTTGCAACACTCTTTACATTTGTAGGGCTTCTCTCCAGTGTGGATTCGCTTGTGCTGAGTAAGTGATGATTTTTCACTAAAACTCTTGCCACACACAGTACATTTGTAGGGTTTCTCTCCAGTATGAATACTGTTGTGGCAATCAAGATTTGAGTTTGTATTAAAACTCTTGCCACACACTTTACATTTATAGGGCTTCTCTCCAGTATGAATCCTGTTGTGGCGATCAAGATTTGAGTTTCTATTAAAGCTCATGCCACACACTTTACATTTGTAGGGCTTCTCTCCAGTATGAATCCTTTTGTGACAATTAAGCTGTGAGATGGTATTAAAAGCTTTGCCACATTCTTTACATTTGTAGGGCTTCTCTCCAGTGTGGATTCGCTGGTGCCGAGTAAGTGATGATTTGAGACGGAAAATTTTGCCACACATTGTACACATGTAGGGCTTCTCTCCAGTGTGCATTCTCAGGTGCCGAATAAGATCTATTTTTTGATTAAAACTTTTGCCACATTCTTTACATTTGTAGGGCTTCTCTCCAGTGTGCATTCGCTGGTGATTAGTAAGTGATGATTTTTCACTAAAACTCTTGCCACACACATTACATTTGTAGGGTTTCTCTCCAGTATGAATCCTGTTGTGGCGATCAAGATTTGAGTTTCTATTAAAGCTCATGCCACACACTTTACATGTGTAGGGCTTCTCTCCGGTATGAATTCTCTGGTAATTTTTAAGGCTTGGGTGTTGACTGAAACCTTGGCAAAATAGTTTACATATGTGGGACATTGTTCCAGGGTGTGTCCACTGGTGACAAATAAGATTTGAGCTTTTATTAGAAGTTTTGTCACATTCTTTGCATTTGCATGGCATATCTTCTGTATGAACACTGTGATGTTGAGTAAAGTTCTTGAGTGCTTTGCATTCTTCACATTGGTAGGTTTTCTCTGCAGAATAAATTTTTTGGTGTTGAGTAAGGGTTGAAAAACTTTTTAAGGCTTTCCCACACTTTTTACATTTACAGTTCTCTCCTTCAGTCTAAATCCTCTGATACTTAACAAGTTGTAACTTATCACTAAAAGTTTTTTCACATTCTTTAAATTTGTAGAATTTATCACTGTCATAGTATCTGCTGTGTTTAAAAAATATATCAAAGAATTTGCCTGCTCAATATCTTCTATACTTATAGGGCTCTCTTTTTCTATAAATTTTCTTGTATTAAGCAAGCTCTGCACTGTGGTTAAGAGCCCTTTCACATATCTTACACTTGCAGGTTTTGTCTTGGCTATGAATATTTTCATGAATAATAGTTTTTGATCACTAAAGCAAGACTTTCCTACATTTTTCATCTTGGTAAATTTCCTTTTGACAAGGACTAGGATTTCTCTATATTCATAATTTTTATCACCAATATAAATATATTGGTCATTACTCAGGGTAGAAACATGGCTCTTTGTGTTACTTATAGCATTATCTATATAGTGCACTTTCCACAAATCTGTATCAGAATTGTCATTGAGCAATAGTGGGGAAGTAGAAACATTTCTTCAATTCTTAATATTATCCATTTGGGCACAAGGAGAAATTCAACTTTTGTTTCAGAAAAATGGACATTTTATAAAGAAACTCCCAAAAGGATCACTTTTAGAAACAATTTTTCTGTGCAAATGTTTGAGTGGAATTTTAAATCAGTGCTACTTTTATAATTGGCCAAGTTGAAAACTGATGCATGGACTAGATTTCAAATTGTCCACATTGCCTTTCAGTTCAAAAATGGCTGTGGATTTATTCTTAAAGACATATAATCTCCTCAAAATCATTGGAATACATTGAATTTTTGTTTCAGATATTAATTGTCTCTGGTGTCTTTTGACCATAAAATTTTTATCATAAATAGGGACTACTGCTTGATTTTGTCTATTATAATACAATTTTTGAACTTTACTCTCACCTATATTTTCCCATTGTTTTCATGGTTGTATATAGTCAAAGTCACACTTTCCATATCTTCCCTTTCTCTCTTTTATTCCCTGCTCTGGTAAAATTTGTCGAGGATGATGAGAAGTCATGGCTGTAATAAATAAAAATAACAAACATGTTTACTTACTGTACTGGGCTGAGTATATTTTGCAAACCTAAGAAATTACAGAAAAAAATACCATCAGCAGGGGAGTGGATTATTAAATCCAAGTCCATCAGTACTGTAGAAATATATAAATCAAACAAAAATACACACAGAAAATTATTTTGAAGATTTTCCTAATCATCTTTGTGTTCACAGTATCCAAGATGAGTACATTATTATGGAGAGTAATATAGTAGAGAAAAATACATTGTGTTACACAAAGGTTTTTCTCCTTTAGATTATATTTTAAAAATCTTCTGTTTCATTAAAATATAGAAACATAAAATATGTGAATATTTGGGGACTGTTCAAAAAGGGGTTCCTGCTTACCAACAGAAAAAAAAAACATGGCTAAATCGACTGTAAGCAAAGTTATGAATCACTCAAAGGGAATAGTCAATTATCACTTAAAAGTAGTTTACTGAACTAAACCAACACACAAAAAACAGAATAAAAATTAGTCAAGAATTGTTAATAGTAATAATCAGAAAATGTATGTTGAAAGACTTTCTTTAGTAAATGTCGGAAAGAGTCAGGGGTGGTTGTACATAGCAACATAGGAGGTTGAGCTAGAGCATCGAAATTTGAAGGCCAAAGTAAAAAATGCAAAGTGCTAAATCGCCCTTTATTTCTCTTTCCAGTACTAATAAACACATCTCAGAAAATAAAAATATGAAACATCCAAGCAGCTCAGATTTCTCCAAGTTCTAAAGACTCAAAGTAGGTTTTAATCCAAGTTTAAAAACTCAGGATACTGAGAGCATCCAAGAGAAAAAGATGGGTCACCTAGAAATGTGTAACCATATAATTGCGAAATCCTTAGTCGAATCCTCACAACACAGGAAGGAATTCAAGTCTATCTATATTCAAGGGATGAAAGAATAAAATTATCAACCAAGACATTATATTCACAGCTACTACCTTTCAAAAGAGAAGGAAAATGAAGACTTTAAACACATAAAAATATACACACTATTCATCAACACTGGATCTGTTCTCCAAAAAGTACTAATGGTAATCCTTCATAATAAAATGTAAGTGCACACCATCATAAGTCATATGAAATTTTAAACATTTCATGGCAAAATAATTCTTTTTTATTGTAATGACAGGTCTCCAAACATGTAATTTTGCAATAGAATTTGAAAGAAAAAAGCATACCAACAATACTGTTAATAGGCATATATACCTGTAACAAAAATATGATTTTAAAAGGACACATAAATATATTCAGTTTTTTAATAAAGTGAAGTCAAGTTGATACTCATACAAAGTATGAGTAGGAGATTCTTCATTTAGGAATTTTTTGTTGGCAAATGCAGATTACAAAATTCTGATCAAAATAAAACTTGGATATCTGAATTAACTCTAAATATTGCAATTGTACATAGTCTACAGGATACTCTAAATCTAAGAACACACACATAATGAAAGCTAAGGGATATAATAATGACACATACAAAAGTGATCGAACAAAACCTGGGCTGTCTAAATTATAGTACACAAAACATAGTTAAGACAGTTATAGGACATAGAAGGCATTTTAAATTAAAAATAACTTTGAAAAGAGGCAAAGAGAGAAAAGGACCCTTTCCCTAGGTTCTGAATTAAGAGTAAATACATTCGCTATGTACTTCATACTTCCCCAAAACACAAAGAAAACACCGAGAGTGTTGAATGAAAACAAAGAATCACTGTCATACTAAGAGACATCAATCCCCACTTACTGAAAAGGGAAATACAGTGAAGCAAAATGGTAATCACAAACCATAAGACTTTGAAAATATTTTGAAACTACTATAGACTTATAGAATCCCTGTTCTTAATCACAAGTGGGATATTATGCTGGTTAGATCAATTTTATATATTAAAACAAAGGTTAATAAATATTTAAGTGATAGTTATTTTGTAACCAACATAAAATAAATATTTGAAGTAAAAAGTGGTAGGGATTTTCAAAAATCTCTAAATATGTGTCAGTTGATTGAACACTCTTGGGCATGCTGTTGTTCAAAATTGAAAGATTAAATTTATAGATGTTTATATGACTTAAAGTTAACTAGAGGCTCCATGTAGTATTTGTCAACCTCCTATTGTTAAAAAAATTTTTTTGCAGAGAAATCTATTCTTTAAATTGTATAAATATCCCCCAAAATACAAATAAGACTATTTCCCTGCTAAAAAAAATATATTAAAAGTTACAGCATCCAATTGTAAATGCAAACATGGAGTCAGGTAAATGGAGTTCTTAGTGAGTGTGGCAATAAGCCCTCACATCAATAGCAAATTAAAAACATCGCACACCAGTGTTGTTAGATTGTTATTCAACAGAGCCATCATGGGGGACACAAACCAAATATCCCTTGAGAAGAATGATGAGCCATATTGGAATATAGAAACTATAGAACTTTGAAGTCAAAGAATTTATTCTAATTATAAATTTTACAAAATGTATGTATACTAGGTTAACTGATATGTCACAGAGAGAATACTGCAGAATTCTAGAACGTAAAAACATCTGTAAACTAAAGCAGCTTTCTGAACAAAAGAGAATAGTATTGTGATGAGATGACAGAAATGAGCCCTTGCTTTCTAGGCATTCTTTCTTTCTTTTTTTTTTTTTTGAGATGTAAACTTTGTAGAGATCTATTAATAAAAATTTAAATTAATTTTACTGAAATGTATATTTAAAATGTTGGAGACAGTAAGTTTTACTTTGTGGTTTTCGTTACAATGAAAATTAAAAGATAAAGAGAATTGCAACATTTCTCAAAGCTACATTTCAAATAATGTGGTCTTTATCCTATAAATAAGAACAAGCTCATTTATATACAAATGATGAGCATGCATGTAATCTCAGCTACTAGGAAGTCTGAGGCAAGTGAATTGCAAATTCAAGACATCCTCAATAACTTAGTGAGAACCTCTCTCCAAATATGAGGTAAAAGGAGCTTGGGGTGTAGTTCAGCATGAGAGTATCACTGCCATCAATCCCCATTACACTTATGCATAGAAAACTTCAATTTCTACATACATGGGCAGAATCAAAAGCCAATCAAGATAAAATACAAAAGTCATGGACAAAAGAGGCTTAATATTTATACAAGCAAAAGCACATATAATATTATTGGCAATAAAAACATGAATCATACACATCTTAGTTTGTGAAGCATTTAACTAATATGAGGAAACCCAATCCTTAACAGGGAACCTACTGTATACAATTAAAAAACAGAAAAAAAACAAGCAATTTGTAAATATCTACCAATGTATTATTTTACAAATCCTCTCACTCAAATAAAACTTACACCATCTCTCGAAACAGCAATCTTTGTCCAACTTGACATTCATTCCATGGCAGATAATTTCACAGAAAATCCATTACACACATCAGAAAAAACACTGATAAGGAAATTTTAGTGAAAAAATGTACAAATAAGATTAGAGAAACTGACTTATGATAGTAATGTATTACAATGGGTGGACCTAGAGGTCTTCAGCAATGTTCAAAACTTTTTCCTGCAAATAATGGAAGAAGGGCTGGAGTTGTAGAGTCATGTTAGAGAGCTTGCCTAGCATGTGTGAGGCCCTGGATTCAATTCTCAGCACCATATATGGATAAATAGGAAATTCATTAACAACTAAAAATATTTTTTAAATTATGGAAGAGCTGTCAGATAACATTGACACTCACAAGGCAAAGGGAGTGTTTTCTTGTTAATTTGAATGTATGGAGGAAAAGCAGGATACTACATAATTTTAAAGCACAAAACACAGGACAGGTTTTTCTGATAACAAGAGAAAGAATTCAAAGCTTCTCAAAAATATTTTCTGCAGGATAATGTCTCAATCAACATTTTTGATTATAGGCTTCCTCCCCTACCTCAACTATGTCCTCTGCTATATGCGGGCCACAGGATTTGACATCACTGCATTCCTCTATGTCAACCATATGTCAAGTGAAAGATATATATCTTGCCACCAAAAGAAAACATTAATGGTGAAAAGAAACATCATTAACATTTTCTTGTCAGCACCAAGAACTACCCCATCTTCTTTATTGAAAGCATAAATCTGCAACACATTCTTGTGGAGAAGTTCCCAAAAGATATACTTCAAGGGAAGAAAATTAAATAATGATAATTAGGAATTTTGAAGGAAAGTTATGCTCACCCACAAAGACTAGGTTGCTGTAGTTCTCCAACATCACTTCTCTATATAAATTCTGCTGGGCAGGATTCAGGTATTCCCATTCCTCCTTAGAGAAATCAATAGCGACATCCTCGAATGTCAATGGCTCCTGAAATAAAAATTGTTAGATAAATAGAACAAGGACCAAACCACTATTCAGTTTTTAATTTGAATTAAGAGTTTGTAGAACTGACTGTCATGTAGGAGAGTGACTTTAATTATGTAATAAGATACTTTCCATTATCTAATTCAGAGGAAAATACATAAGTCTAAAAACAGCATATATATACACCATATCAGAGTGATGTGAAGGATATATACCATAACCCAAGCACTGAATAAAAGCCCAGCTCCTAACTTTTCTGCCATCAGTGAATGTGAAATTTGGCAGACATTCCAGATTCAAATCAGACTTTTCAGAGATATTCTCATAAAGAGATTGTGCACAAGGGAGACAAAAAGAAAGGTAAAAAAGCTTTTGAAGACAGTCTGGTTCCTATTCTCTCTGCTTTCTATCCATGAGATATATTGAGATCCCCAATTCAATTAGTTTCAAGTATCATTTATGAAACATTCCCAATGTGTAAAATATTCATAAAATATTAATGTTTGGAGACAGGTAAAGTGACACTTCCACCTCGTGAAAAGACAAACTTGTAATATTTCAAGTTCTATAAGCAGTTCAACGAGTGAATCAATTTGGTACAATAGAATGAAGAATGGGTCACAGAAGACTTCAAGGAGGAGATTTAAAAATTCTTAGAGGTAAACAAGAACATAGACACAGCATATCAAAATCTCTTGGACACTATGATAGCAGTACTAGGAGGAAACTTCATTGCATGGAGTTCATTCCTTAAAGAATAAAAAGTCAATAATTAATCTGATACTTTATTTCAATGCCCTAGAAAAACAAATCAACAGCAAAAGCAGTAGAAGGCAAGAAATAATCGAAATTAGAACTGAAATTGAATTAAAAGAAACAACTAAACCTTGACAAAAAGTTTGTTCTCTGACAGACCCTATGCTAATGAAGACAAAGAGAGAGAAAATTCAAATTACCAGCATACATGATGAAAAAGGCAGTATCCCAATAGACACTACAGAAATAGAGAGGATATTTAGACATTATCTTGAAAATGTATACCCCGATAACATAGAAGACATTCAAGGCTTTACAAATTTCTTAAGTCATATGATATGCCAGATTAAATCAGAAAGACATACAAAATTTAAACAGACCAATATTAAATGATGAAATACAAGATGTTATCAGAAGCTTATCAACCAAGAAAAGCCCAGGCCCAGAAAAATACAATGCCGACTTAAACAAGACCTTTAAAGAAGAAATTCAAAATACCAATATTCTTTAATTTATTTCAGAAAATACAGAAAGAAGCAGCACTTCCAAACTAATTCAATGAGGCCAATATCACCCTGATCCCCAAACCAGGCATGGACAAATGAAAGAAAGAAAACTTCAGGCCAATATCTCGAATGAACATAGATGCAAAAATTCTGAATAAAATTCTGCCAAATTAAACACAAAAACATATTAAAAAGTCGTGCACCAAGATCAAGTGGGGTTTGTCCAGGAATATAGGGTTGGTTCAATATATAGAAATCAATAAAGGTAATTCATCACATCAATAGACTTAAAAATAAGAATCATATGATCATCTCAAGAGACACAGAAAAACCATTTGACAAAACACAGCACCCTTTCATGTTCAAAAAATTAAAAAACTAGAGATAACAGGAACATACCTCAACATCACACTGACTCTCTACATTAAGCCTAAGGACAACATCATTCTAAAGGGAGAAAAACTAAAGGCATTCCCTCTAAAAACTGGAACAAGTCAGGGGTGCGCTCTCTCACCATTTCTATTCAACATATTTTTTGAAACACTGGACAGAGCAATTAGACAGATGAAAGAAATTAAAGGAATAACTACAGGAAAAGAACTTAAATTAGCACTATTTGCGGACAATACAATTCTATACCTAGAAGACCCCAAAAGCACCACCAGAAAACTTCTAGAACTAAAAATGAATTCAGCAAAGCAGCAGGATATAAAATTAACACACATTAAAAAAGGCATTTCTATATATCAGTGACAAAGCCTCAAGAAAGAAATAAGAAAACCTACCCCATTTACAGTAACTTCAAAAAAAGAAAACATTAGATACTTGGGAATCAACTTAAGAAAGAGGTGAAAGATCTATACAAGGAAACCTACAGAACCCTAAAGAAAGAAATCAAAGAAGACCTTAGAAGATGGAAAGATCTACCTTACTCTTGCATAGGCAGAATAAATATTATCAAAACGACCATATTTGATAAATATTATCAAAACAAAAGCACTGTACAGATTTAATGCAATTCTGATCAAAATCCCAATGACATTTCTCATAGAAATAGACAAAGCAATCATGAAATTCATCTGGAAAAATAAGAATCCCAGAATAGCTAAAGCAATTATAAGCAGGAAGAGCAAAGCAGGTGGTATGACTATACCAGACCTTAACCTATACTACAGAGCAATAGTAACAAAAACAGCATGGTATTGGCAGTAAAACAAGCTGATAGACCAATGGTACAGAATAGAGGACACACAGACTAACTCACAAAATTACAATTATCTTACATTAGACAATGTTGCCAAGAACATGCATTGGAGAAAAGATTGCCTCTTCAACAAACGGTGCTGGGAAAACTGGAAATCCATTTTCAAAAAAATGAAATTAAAACCCTATCTCTCACCATGCACAAAACTCAACTCAAATTGGATCAAGGACCTAGGATTTAAACCAGAGACTCTGCATCTAATAGAAGAAAAAGTAGGCCCTAATCTTCATCACATGGGGCTAGGCCACCCCAACTTTCTTAATAAGATGCCTACAGCACAAAAATTAAAAACAAGAATCAACAAATGGGATGGATTCAAACTAAAAATTTTCTTCTCAGAAAAAAAAAATCTGAGGTGAACAGAGAGCCTACATCCTGGGAGTAGATTTTTACTTCTCACACATCACATAGAGAACTAATATCTAGTATATAAAGAACTAAAAATTGCTAAGCAAGAAAAAAACCAATAATCCAACCAACAAATTGGCCAAGGACCTGAACAGACACTTCTCAGAAAAGGATGTAGAATCAATCAACAAATATTTAAAAAAATGTTCATCATCTCTTGCAAGTAGAGAAATGCAAATCAAAACCACTCTAAGATATCATCTCACTCCAGTCAGAATGGCAGCTACCATAAAGACAAACAACAAGTGTTGGCAAGGATGTGGGGGAAAAGGCACACTCATACACTGCTGGTGGGACTGCAAATTGGTGCAAACAACATGGAAAACTGTATAGAGATTCCTTTGAAATTTGGGATTGAAAACAGCATTTGACCCCAGTATTCCTCTTCTCAGACTATTCTCAAAGGACTTGAAAACAGCATACTACAGGGTCACAGCCATGTCAATGTTTATAGCAGCACAATGCAGAATAGCAAACTGTGGAGCCAACCCAGATGCCCTTTAGTGGATGATTGGATAAAAATATGGGGCATATATACACAGTGCAATTTTACTCACCAATAATAAAATCATGGCAATTGCAGGTAATTAGATGCTATTGAAGAAGTGAAGTGAGGCATACCCAAAAAATAAATGTTGAATGGTTTCTCTGATATAAGGCGGCTGATTATAGTGGGGTAGGGAGGGGGAGCATGGGAGGAATAGATGAATTGTACATAGGGCAGAGGGGTTGCAGGGGAGGAGATGACTCAGGGAATTAGCAGTGATTGTGGAATGTGATGACACCATTATCCAAAGTACATGTATGAAGACCCAAATTGGTGCCAACATACCTTACATACAACCAGAGATATGAAAAATTGTCATATATATGTGTATTAAGAGTTTTATTGCATAAAGAAATAGGTACATATATAATGGCATAAATTAGCATGAATATACTTTCTATACAAAGATATGAAAAATTGTGCTCTATGTGTGTAATAAGAATTGTAATGCATTCCACTGTTGTCATGTATTTAAAAAATAAATAATTTTTTATAAAAAGAAATGTGTTGAAATCCATTGGGAACACTATAAGCCTATATGCCTATATATCTTAAAAACTAGAGCTGGAAGGGAAGATGCATGAACAACATGAGAAACCAAGAAAGAATGTGCCCCAAACAAAGATGCTAAATTATTAGAATCCATGGTCAGAATAGCAGGATAAATGGGAGAAGGTACATAATTTTCTGTGAATTAAAGGATGATATGAGACCAAATATAGGCAGCAAAGGATTATTTTGATAAATACTTACATAAGCAAATACAGAAAGCAAAAGATTCCTTCAATAAGGAGATAGAGATTTAAAAAAAAAAAAAACCCAGAGATCCTTGAAATGAAGGAAACAGTAAACCAAATTAAGAACTCAATAGGAAGTATCTCCAACAGAATAGATCACTTGGAAGACAGAACCTCTGACATTGAAGGCAAAATATATAATCTTGAAAAAATAAAGTTGACCCCAGTGAAGATGGTAAGAAACCATGAGCACAAGATTCAAGAATTGTGAGATAATATGAAAAGACCAAGGGCTGGGGATGTGGCTCAAGGGGTAGCACGCTCACCTGGCATGCGTGCGGCCCGGGTTTGATCCTCAGCACCACATACCAACAAAGATGTTGTATCTGCCAAAAACTAAAAAATAAATATTAAAAAAAAAGAAAAGACCAAATTTAACAACTATTGGGATAGATGAAGGCATACAGGTCTAAACTACAGTAATGGACAATCTATTCAATGAAATAATACCAGAAAAATTTCCAAACATGTAGAGTGAATTGGGAAATCAAACACAAGGATCGTATAGGATACCAAATGAACAAGATCACTCAGGTCTACACCAAGGCACATCATAATGAAAACACCTAGCATACAGGAGGAGCAGAGCATTTCAAAAGCCACAAGAGAAAGGAATCAATTACATAAAGGAAAACCAATCAGGATCTCAGATTTCTGAACTGAGACCCTGAAATCTACAAGATCCTGCAACAATACAAACCAAGCTCTGAAAGAAATGGATGCCAACCTAGAAGCATACCCAGAAAAATTAAATTTTGATTAGCAATTAGATTTTGATTAAGATGTTATTTTATGACAAAATAAAAACCTTCTGTCATACACAAAATTAAAAGAATTTACAACCAGAAACATGCACTACAGAACACCCTTGGCAAAATATTCCATCAGGAGAAAATAAACAACAATAAAAAATCAGAAAAGGGTAGTATCACTCTAAAGGAAAAATCTATCAAAGAGAAACTGACTTAGTTAAATACCAAAAATACACAAAAATAACTGGGAATACAAATCTTGTCTCAATAATAACCCTGAAAGTTTAGTTCCAACTCAGCAATCAAAAGACAGGCAGATTGGATAAAAAAGACCAACAATATGCTGCCTCTGAGAGACTCATATCATAGGAAAAGACACCTACAGACTGAAGGTGACAGGTTGAAAAAAAATGTATCACTCAGGCTGGGACTAGGGCTCAGTGATAGAGCACTGGCCTAGCACATGTGAGGCCCTGTATTGGATCCTCAGCATAAAACTGAATAATAACGGTATTGTGTCAATATACAAAAAAAATAAATATTAAAACACATACCACTCATGTGGACTGTGGAAGCAAGCAGGGGTTTCCATTCTTATATCAGATAATGTGGACTTCAACTGAAAGTTAATCAAAAGGGATAAAGAAGGACACTACATTCTGCTTAAAGGAAACATACACCAACAGGACAGAACAATTATAAATATACACACCCCCAAAACAATGGAGCATCTATGTCCAAACAGACTCTTCTCAAGTTTAAGGGCCAAGTAGACCACAAGACAATAATTCTGGGTGACTTTAACACACCTCTTTTACCACTGGATTGATCTTCCAAACAATATCCAGACTGAAACTATGGAACTCAATAATACAATCATAACTTAGATTTAACTGACATACATAGACTATTTCATCCTTCAACAGGCGAAGACACTTTCTTGTCACCAGCAAATGGATCCTTCTCTAAAATAGACCATATGCCATGCCAAAAAGGAACTCTAAGCAATTCAGAAAAGTATTTATACTATCCTGCATTCTATCAGATCATAATGTTATGAAATTAGAAATCAATGATAAAAATAGAAGCTACTCCTATACCTGGAGACTAAATAATATGCTACTTAATGAACAATGGGTTGCAGAAGACATCAAAGAGGAGATTTAAAACTTCTTAGAGGTGAATGAGGACACAGATACAACATACCAAAATCTCTGGGACACTATGAAGGCATTAGTAAGAGGAAAGTTCATTGCATGGAGTTCATTCCTTAAAAAAAGAGAAAGTCAAAATAAATGACCTAAGATTACATCTCAAAACCCTAGGAAAAACAATTAATCAACAGCAAAAGCAGTAAAGGACAGAAAAGAATTAAAATCAGAGCTGAGATCAATGAAATTGGAACAAAAGAAGCAAATAAAAATTGACAAAGTGACTGGTAATGGTACCACCATTTTACCCAGCTATCCCACTCCCTGGTCTATACCTAAAGGACTTAAAAACAGCACACTACAGGGACACCGTCACAATGTTTTCAGCAGCACAATTCACAAGAGATAAACTGTGGATCCAACATAGATGTCCTTCAGTGGATGAATGGATAAAGAAAACGTGGCATTTGTACACAATGGATTATTACTCAGCAATAAAAGAAAATAAAATCATGGCATTTGCAGGTAAATGGATGGCATTGGGGAAGATAATGCTAAGTTAGCCAAACCCAAAATAACAAGTGCTGAATGTTTTCTCTGATATAAGGAGGCTGACTCATAGCGGGGTAGGGATGGGGAGCATGGAAGGAATAGATAAATTCTATTTAGGGCAGTGTGGTGGGAGGAATAGGGAGGGGAAAGGGATTAGTCAGGATGGTGGAATATAATAGATATCATTATCCAAAGTACACATATAAACACACGAATTGATGTCAACCTATTTATATACAGAGATATGAAAATTGCACTGTTTATGCGTAATAAGAATTGTAATATATTGTGCTGCCATATATTTTAAATTTTTTAAAAAATTATCAAAATGAAAAGTTGGCTCTTTGAAAAACAATACATTTGATAAAAACTTATCCATGCTACTGGAGAGAAGGAGAGAAATACTCCAATTACTAAAATCCATGATGAAAAAGGAAATATCACCATGAACATTAGAGAAATACAGAAGATAATTAGAAATTATTTTGAAAATTTGTAGTGCAATAAAACAGAAAATATTGAAGTCATCAACAAATGTCTAGAATCATGTGACTTACACAAACTGAGTAAGTTATACTGATCATTTTCAAGCAATGAAATAGAATACACCATCAAAGCCTACCAACCAAATAAATAAATACATAAATCCCAGGACTCAATGGATACAAGACTTCAAAGAAGAACTAACGCCAACACTCCTCAAATTATTCTATGAAATATAAAAAGAGGGAGCACTTCCAAACTCACTCTATAAGGCCAATATCTCCTTCATTCTAAAATCAGACAAACACAGAAAAGAAAGTGTACTTCAGAACAATACCTCTAAAAAGCAGAAGCAAAAATTCTGAGTAAAATTCTGGCAAATCAAATACAAAAACATATCAAAAAGATGGTTCATCATGATGAAGTAGGATTCATCCCAGGGATGCAAGGTTGGTTCTACATACAGATATCAATAAATGTAATTCATCACATCAGTAGATTTAAAGATAAGAACCTTATGACCATCTCAACAAATGCAGAAAAAGCATTTGACAAAATACAGCACCCCTTCATGGTCAAAACACTAGAAAAACAAGAGATAACATAAACTACCCTCAACATTTTAAAGGCTATCTATGCCACGCCTCAGGCCAACATCATTCTAAATGGAGAAAAACTGAAGACATTCCCTCTAACATTGGAAACAAGACAGAGATGCCCTCTCTCACCCCTTCTATTCAATATAGTTCTTGAAACCCTGGCCAGAGCAATTAGACAGATGAAAGAAATTAAAGAATAAGTATAGGAAAAGATGAACCTAACCTAGCACTATTTGCTGATGATATGATTCTGTACCTAGAAGACTCAAAAAAACGCCACTAGAAATCTTCTAGAACTAGAATTCAGCAAAGTAGCAGGATATAAAATCAACACCCGTAAATCAAAGGCATTTCTGTATATCAGTGACAAATCCTCTGAGAGACAAATGAGGAAAACTACCCCATTCACAATATCCTCAATAAAAAAAAGATACTTGGGAATCAACAAGAGGTCAAGGATCTATACAATGAAAACTATGAAACACTAAAGAGAAATCAAAGACCTTAGAAGATGGAAAGATTTAACTTGATCTTGAATAGGCAGAATCAATATTATCAAAATGGCCCTACTACCAAAATCACTCTACAGATTTAATGCAATTCTGACCAAAATCCCAATGGCATTCCTCATAGAAATAGAAAAGCAATCATGAAATTCATCTGGAAAAATAAGAGACCCAGAATAGCTAAAGAAATCCTTAGAAGGAAAAGGGAGGCAGGTGGCATTGCTATACCAGACCTTAAACTATAGTACAGAGCCACAGCAACACAAACAGCATGGTACTGGCATCAAAAAAGGCTGGTAGACCAATAGCCCAGAATAGAGGACACAGAGACCAACCCACAAAACCACAATTATCTTATATTAGACAAAGGTGCTACAAATATGCACTGGAAAAAAGAGAGCATCTTCAACAAATGGTGATGGGAAAACTAGAAATCCATATGCAGCAAAATAAAATTGAATCCCTCTCTCTCACCATACATAAAAGTTAACTCAACATGGATCAAGGATCTAGGAATTAAACCAAAGACTCTCCAAAGAGAAGATAAAGTAGGCCTTATCTCCATCATGTGGGATTAGGCTACAACTTCCTTAATAAGACTCCTATAGCACAGGAATTAAAACCAAAAATCAACACATGGGATGGATTGAAACTAAAGATTTTTATCAAAAGAAAAAAACAATAGAATAGAGAGCCTACTTTCTGGGAGCAATTTTTACCCCTCAGACACCAGATAGAGCACTAATATCTAGGGTATATAAAGAACTCAAACGTCTTAACACCAAAAAATAATCCAATCAATAAATGGGTCAAGAACCTGAAAAAAACACTTCTGAGAAGAGGATATACAATCAATCAACAATTATATAAAAAAATGTTCATCATCTCTAGCAATCAGAGAAATTCAAATTAAAACCACTCTAAGATACCATCTCACTCCAGTCAGAAGGGCAGATATTATGAAGACAAACAACAATAAGTGTTGGTGAGGATGTGGGGAAAAGGTACACTCATACGCTGCTGGTGGGACTGCAAATTGGTGCAGCAAACTTGGAAATCAGTATGGAGATTCCTTGGAAATCTGGGAATGGAACCACCATTTGACCCAACTATTTCTCTTCTCAGACTATACCAAGAAACAAAAAGAGCACACTACAGGGACACAGCCAGGTCAATGTTGATAGCAGCACAATTCACAATAGCTAAACTATGGAGTCAACCTAGATGCCCTTCAGTGGATGACTGGATAAAATAAAATGTGGCTTATATACACAATGGAATATTCCTCATCATTAAAAAAGAACAAAATCATGGCACTTGCATGTAAATGGATGGAGTTCGAGAAGATAATGCTGAGGGAAGTCAGCCTATCCCCCCCCCAAAAAAAAATGCCAAACTTTTTCTCTGATATGAGGAGGCTGAATCATAGTGGGTTAGGGAGGGGGAGCATGGGAACAATAGATGAATTCTAAATAGGGCAGAGGAGTGGAATGGAAAGGGAGGGCACAGGGGATTAGCAAGGATGATAGAATGTGATGGACATCTTTATACAAAGTTCATGAAAATTTCAAATATGAAAAATTGTGCTCTATGTGAAATAAGGATTGTAATGCATTCCACTGTTGTCATGTATTTAAAAAAATAATAAAAACCATAAAAATCATGATCTAAAAACATCTAGAAAAAAGAAAGAAAGAGAAAAAAAGAATGGAAAAAGAAAGAAAGAAAGAAAGAAAGAAAGAAAGAAAGAAAGAAAGAAAGAAAGAAAGAAAGAAAGAAAGAAAGAAAGAAAGAAACTGAGATAGGATGTATTTGGTGCTACACACCTGATATATCCAGTGGTCTGGAGGCTGAGGCAGGGGGATCACAATTGTGAAGCTTACCCTAGCAACTGAGTGAAACCCTGCCTAAATTTAAAAATAAATAGGCAGTAGTAATTTTTAAAAATTAAGAAAAAATTAAATTTTTTAAATAAAAAATTTTAAAAGGACTGAGGATAGTGTTCAGTAACAGGGCACCCTGGTTCCAATCCCCAGTTTCACAAAAGGAAAAAAAGAATGAAAAAAGTCCTTTTCAAAGTTACAGAAAAAATATTTTTAAATTTATACATTGTATATATGAAAACAAAAATTCTATTTCTCAAATGACTCCATTAAAAAGAACAAGGAGAAGTGACAGATGAAAGAAACCAATAGCCTCACCTTTAACCAAACTCTTCTAAGAAACTAGAACAGAGATTGTCAGAGAAACAGAGGCAAGAGCCGTGAACGGCCCCTTCAAATAGCAGTTACCTAAAAGTCCCTTCATCACAAAGCAATCAACGTCTTTAGAAAGGAGGGACTGCACCATAAAGTCACACTGTACACACAAATTGAGACAGTGTTGAAGAACATGTGGGTTATCATGAAGGTCCACAGAAACAGAAGTGGACCCTACAGCACCTGTCCATATGGGGACACAGCACGCTCCTCCAGTGCCGAGACCCAGGGCCTGGTGACAGAGGATGTCCATTTGGTAATAGATAAATAATAAACTATAAAAAATAACCATTTCTGGCAATCAGCCACATGTTGTTTGCCATATTGCATACAGTTTGACAAATACTAGAACACCATGTCAGTTTTATATAGCTGTCACATAAATGTCACATGTCACATATAATCATACTTAAATAGTACATCTGCAGAATTTGAAAAAATACAAATACAGATCAGCACATAACAGACTGAATTACACATCCTGGGTATAGATGACAGGACTCCTCATTATAAAGAGGACAGCTTCCCTCAGGTTCATCTATGACAACACCCATCAGAATTTCACCATGCTTTCCTTTTCATTGAAGAAGGGACCAAAGCAAACAGTTTGAAAATTCTCCTGGAAGATTACATCCATATGAAATTAGCCAAGAATTCTGAACTCTAAGAGCAAAAGCAGGAGCTATCATTACCAGGCACTAATGCATGTTATAAAATTATCATATTGCAGTAATTTGAGGACCAAAAAAAATCACAATGCAGAAATTTCATGGATGACTCCATATGTATGTAAATGTCATTTTTATTATGAAGTGCATTGAAAAGGCCTAGCTAAATGCCACCGTCTCCAGCAGAGGATTTGATGGGAATGAACAAGGCAACCCAACATGAAGGGAGGTGTGGGAACTGGAGGTGCAGAGCACTGGTAGGGCTTGGGGGCAGGACGTGCGTGGTACTGGATTACACTCCAGCACCCCAAAGAAGCACATATTGAGTAGGATTATATTTCAAAATTATACCAGAATAGGAGGCTCCTGGATTCCCTTCACACATGGATACACCCAATAAACACCTACTTCTGTTTTGAGTCCCTCTTAAATAAAGTTATAATGGACGGAGAGACCTATGCATTGGACCACTCAGAAAATCTCTACCATCCAAAGTGCAGGCAAAGTTAGGGGACACGTGGGCATTAGTCCTGCCTTGAGCCATGTGCCACATAATTCAGACAGAATACCCCCATCCAGTGGCACCCAGAGTGGAGGAAGACTGAATTGGGGTAAGAAATGGAGCACATGGGACACTAAATGACTTGTAGCTGGAAAAGCAATTTGTCTGGTGCTCATAGAAGAAAGAGCTGGATATACACAAGTATCAGGACGAGAGAAAATGGAGTGCTTTTCTATGGCTGTGGAGGGTCATGAGCTTTATCCATGGGACCAGGGAAGAGGGGGACTGAGGTCAAGGGTCCCAGTTTATCCCTAGAAGGGATTTGCAGCATAATCTGCAAACTGGCGGCTAACAGCTGAGCTCCTCTCTAGCCAGTCCCTGAGGGTAGACAGGACAAATGCAGTCCACCCAGCAGCCAGCCTGAGCCCTCTCCCCACCCCCACCTCAGTAATAACTCCAGGCCTGACCAGTTCTTTCTGGAAGGAGTATATCCAGGCACTCAGGATCCCAACATTTTTCCCCATCTCATGGACTCCATACTAACCCACCAAGCTCTGGGAGCAGTGGCAACTGTGCATGTGCATATCTCCCTGGATCACAAAGAAGGGGCTTCACATTGGTGTCTGAGTATTTCCCTGTGCTACAATCCACACCAGGAGTGCAGCAAAAGGTTCAAAACCCTGTTTCTTTCTAGAATAGGCTCACACCACCTTCCTGCACTTAGCACAGGCAGCCTGGGTTCTATCAAATTGCATCAGAAATTCAGTCACCAGCCAAGTAGGAGACCTTCTGCAGCCCGACTCCAGCTGTGGGAAAGGCTCCTATCAAATAGGAGAAGGAACTAGTCCTCCAAAGACGTGGGTATGGAGAAAGAGACCTGCTCACATGGGGCTAGAATATCAGTTTGGTGCAGCCATTTTAAAAAATAGCATGGGTACTTTAAAAGCTAACAACCACTCTGGATGCATTTCCAAAGGAACTTGAACCAGTGTGTTCATAAATGGCTGCATGCCCAATGATGTTCAAGTATCCACAGGAGTCAGGACAGGGAACTTCTGAAGTGGCTTCTGGATAAGGAGACTCCTCCAGTCGCAGGTCAGTCACCTGCTCCCCTGAGAAACTACTTCCCCTAAATGCACCTGCTCATAAGTCCACATGTGGCTGATATGTACCAGACGCTCAGGAGACCTCAGATGTGCCAGGTGTGGGATCCCTGTGTCAGGCAGAGCCAAACCAGGACCAGGAAAATATCACAGAGGGCACGAGACCCCTAGGAAATGCAGTCCACAGGGACTTGCTGCAATCAGTTCATAGGACCAGGATAATACATTAATAGACATGGGATATTCAGCTTAAAAATAGTGTTAAATAGCATGGGTCAGTTTTACACGGGTGCCATATGCAGGTGGTGTTATGTGCAACTCTGATGCACTAATAAACAATCCAGCATGCTTTACTCTTAATGGAAGCACCCAATCCTAAAATTCATCCACAAAGTTAAATATATGTAAACTTAACCAAGAAACTTTTGAAGTATAAGAGCAAAAAATTATAAAAGAAAAAAATAATAAGAAGTTATTACCTAACGCGTGCATTGTGAAGCTGTTCTGTTACAATTGTCATCAAGGAATCACGACGTCAACAGAGTCCACCCACGAAGCCACGTGGTTGTAAAAATCATGCACTTAATTGCAACAGAAAAGTCATTATCAATCCAACCCTAACCAGGCCAATCTCAGCAACTTAGCTAGACCAGCGGGCAGAATAAACACTAAAAACTACCAGGGAGAGAGCTCAGTGGTAAAGCACCCTTCTGTTAACTACCAAAACACAACAACCACCAAAAGAAATAATAATAATAAATAAATAAACTACACAAAACTAGTTTAGGAATAGGCAAGGTCCCTGTTCACCGCAGCTTCCCTCCTGCAGGAAAATGGTGTTTGGAAATTTGATTTTTTGGGGGGGGAGGGGGGTGCCGGGCATTAAACTCAGGGGCACTCCACCACTGAGCCCCATCCCCAGCCCTATTTTGCATTTGATTTCGAGGCAGGGTCTCCCTGAGTCTCTAAGTGCCTCACCCACTTGTGGAGGCTGGCCTTGACCTCGCAATCCTCCTGCATCAGCCCGCACCCCCAGCCACTGGGAATGACAGGTGTGCGCCATTGCCTGGCTTGGAATTGGATTCTTCTAGTGCTGCCACCTGTCAATCACCACAGCCCAGCCCGGGAAGATGCCAGGCTGCCTCCCTCACCTGCCAGAGAGATAGGACTTGAGCAGGGGCTGAGGCTGCCCCAGGGGATGGGGAGGCTACCAGGAGTCTCCGCCACTGTCACGCTTTCCGCCCGGCTGGCAGGGGGACAGAGTGGCACTGTCCCCAATGGGCTCAGGCCTGTGGTTGCAGAGAGCCCCCGGAGTCAGGGTCAGCCAACTCGGGTTCCCCCCACAGCCGGTCCAGCCAGATGGACTCCCTGCCCCGCCTCCCTCCTGAGCCTCCCTGTCCAGGCACCAGGTGTCCACTCACCATCTCCTGGTGCCCAGCAGCCAAGCCTGCCCTGGGGAGCTTCGACCCCTGCATGGCAGAGCCACCCGGGATCCTGGGCACTAGTGAAGCCGGAGTCCAACTGCAGGAATCTGACTGGAACCTCAGAAAGCGGAGAAATAAATCCCATTCCGAGCGCGGAGGCCCGCCCCTGCTGCTAGCTACACTCAGGATTGGACAGCGCTCAGCACGGGGGCTTCTGATTGGACAGGGAATCAGTAAGTCCCCGCTGTCCGAGTCTGAGCCCAGCGAGCTTTTTTTTTTTTTTTTTTTGAGTGACAGGGGGTGAAATCCGCTCCAGGAAACGAGGAAACAAGAATGGCAGGGTTTGGGTGCAACTTTTTTCTTTTCCTTTTGAGGTCTCGGCATTGGGTCAGGGTTAGAGTGACCAGAATTCTAAGTTCTGTTGGGTTTTGATGTTAGGAAATTGAAGTCAATTCTTGAAAGTTTCATCACCTGGACCTCCTCCTATAATAAGACCTCCCAGAGCGTCTTCGGGTGCTGACTTGTCCTCTGTTCATCTGTGCAAAATTCTCCAAGCAGAACTGGCCTTTCGCCCCATAGTGGAGGCTCACGGGGACCTGACAGGCACCCTGGAGGAGTCTACCACCCAGTTGGCAGCCTGAACATCAAGCTGATGTTCCTCCAGCTGAGTTGAATCTATTGGAGCCCACATTGAGGCTGGAGGCAGAGTAAGGAAATCAGCACAGAAGAGAACCAAGAGTGCAGACCTGGGTAAACCGCAGCTGCACCAGGGCTCCCTCGCTCTCTGGCCACTGGGGGTTGAATTCAGAGGCCTCGACCTCTGAGCTCCTCCCCCAGCCCTAGTTTGAATTTTATTTAGAGACAGGGTCTCACTGAGTTGCTTAACACCTTGCTTTTGCTGAGGCTGCGGTGGCCACAGGATAACAGCCTTGCACAGATCAAGGCCACCCTGCTTCCTGACAGTCCCCTGGATCCCAGGCAATGGGATCCTGCCTCCTCCTAAAACCAAAGACCCCCTGCCCAGGTGCGCATCCTTAGTATCAGCTGAATACTCTGCACTTGACAAGAAAACAACAACAACAAAAAAGGCAGACCCTTCCTGCTTCTCTTGATGCAAACAAAGTCAATGTGTTTCCAAAGACAGCTCTGGTCTTGTCCCCCCAATTCAGTGGTGCAAAAAGTCACATAATACAGAGAACACTTCTCCTTAAGAGGGGCTCAAGGGTCTCTCTCTTTAAGAAATAACAATTTTCATTTGACTGGGAGTCCAGGAAAGACAACTCCAGGTTTCCCTAATTTGGTAAATAACTCCATAGAGTCCAATGCACCCTGCTCCTCTCTGCCTTTGTTAACTGTAGAGGCCTCGAGGTTACCTGCCCCCTGGAGCCCCTACACCTGCAGATGAATAAGGGGGGGTCCTATCTTCTCCATGAAGTGCCCTGAACCTCCACCGTCCCACAGGCTCCAACACCTTTGGCAGCATTCAATGGGGGAGCGGTTTAGAAAATTCTGGAATGTACCTAAAGACATTTCCTTATCCGGATATTATTCTATCAAGTTGGACCCATGATCCTTTTAAGTACTTTTTATCTTTTTCTGTTTTATTCATTCTTTTTAGTTACACATGACCATAGAGTTTATTTTGGTAAAATTATCCAAACATAAAATATACATTATTCTCCTTAGGACTCCATTCGTGTGGGTGGCATGATGCACGGATTCACTTAGGTATTTTCATAGATTTAAATAGGAAGATTATGGTGGACTCATGCTACTGTCTTTCCTGTTCTTATCTCCTCTTCCTTCCTGTTGTGCCCCTTTGTCTAATTTACTGAACTTCTCTTTGTGCCGCCCACCTTCCTTGTGATGTAGATAACACATGTCAGGGAAAACATGTGACCTTTGGTTTTGGGGGGATTGCCTTATTTTACTTTAGCATGATAATCTCCAGTTCCATTCATTTACTGGCCAGTGTTATGAAGTCATCATTTTTTAACGCTGAGTAATATTCTACCATGTATACATACCACGATTTCTTTATCTATTCATCTGTTCATGGGAATTTAGGCTGGTTCTGTAGCTTAGCTATTGTGAGTTGTGCTATCATGAACATGGATGTGGCTGTGTCCCTGTAGTATGAAGATTGTAAATCCTCTAATTTATGCTGAGGAGTGGGATAACTGAGTCAAATGGTGGTTCCAGTCCTAGTTTCTTGAGGATTCTCCACCCTGCTTTCCAGAGGGGTTGCACCAATGTGCAGTGCCTCCAACAAGGTGTGAGCATTTCCTGTCCCCAACATCCTCACCGATTTATTCTTACTGTATTCTTGATAATTGCTATTGTAACTGGAGTGAAAGAGAAGCTCAGTGCAGTTTTAATTTGCATTTCCCTGATTGCTAGATATGTTGCCTTTTCAGTATTTATTTTTTAAAATATTTATTTTCTATTCAAGTCGGACCCAATTTCTTTATTCTATCCATTTTCTTTTTCTGTGGTGTTGAAGATGAAACCCAGGGACTCGCACGTGCTAGGCAAGCACTCTACAGCCGAGCCTCAGCCCCAGCCCTCATTTTCAGTATTTCTTACATTTGCTTCTCAGTAACAGGAACCCAGGTATTTGGGGGACCAGTTTTGCTGCATTTATGAAATGGGAACATTTCTCTTGAAGGAAAACTGAGAAGGTCAAGCCACATGCCCAGGATTCCAGGGATGAGCAGTACACAGTTGTCTTGCCCCGGATGAGGAGAAGATTATGTGGCTGAGAAGAGGCCCTTCTTCCCCCATGAGGGAAATGATTCATTATCATTGCTGTTACTTTTCTTCACCAAAATGTGAAATTTTCCTAAACTACCGGTTCCACTAAATTTAGGTTCCTGGATGGAGCTCAGATTTGTCTTGAGAGGCAAGGAAAAGGGAATAACCACTGGTGGTTCCAATAACCAACAAGCTAGACCTTGGTCTCTTTGGAGACAAAACACTGGGTTTTACCCAATAATTAACAACCCAACAGCACCTGACACCCAATTAATGGGGGACGGAGAATTGGATCAGTGGGTGTGGGGGTCTGTGGGTGGCCAGCTGCAGGAGCTTGCCTCTGGTGCATTCCTTGCATCTTGGAGGTTTTTCAACACCAATGAGATAAACAAAGTGGTGAGAACACTGGCAAAACCCTCTGCAATATTCTAGCCAGGAAAATTCATGAGCACTTTAAAAGCATCTTCATGTTTACCCTCAGTCAAATGTGCCTCAATCCAAATGAAACCATTTGAAAAGAGTTGTCAACATGAAAAGTTTCTGAAATCTGCTGGTTTGTGGATCACTGCAAAAACCACATGATTCCATGGCTAAATACATAAGTAAAAATAGAAATCTAATAATGAGCATTCTCTTAAGACTTCTGTCCTGAAAACACTGCACAATGTGCTTTGATAACTAAATGATCATTTAATCGTTCCTCTAGCAACACTTGAGGTCCATAAAGAACTGTGGAACACGTCTAATTGGGGCAAAAATGTTGAGATACCAAAAAGAAAGTTACTCTGAACCTCAAAGGAAAAGAAGTCATAAATCACCAGAATTCAGGAATGCCCACAAAAACTTGAAATTAAAAACAAGGGACTGGGGTTGTGGCTCAGTGACAGAGATCCTGCCTAGCACCTGTGAGGCACTGGGTTCAATCCTCAGCACCACATTAAATAGAAATATGTAAAATAAAGGTATACTGTCCAACTAAAAACTATTTTAAAAAATAAAGATCAGATTTAAAATAAAAAAGAAAAGCAACTCCCTCAAATGGAGCATTTCTCCTAGACCAGCTTCCTGGACCCCCATATACTAGCATGATGTGAGCAAGGTTAGAAAAATGGGTGAGAAATTACAGAACTCTGCTCTGGCCCCATCTCTAGTCCAGCCCCACTTAAATGTCCCTCTCCAAATAGCAACACCTCAGACCATGTATTTGCTGTGTCTCCCTTTAGAGGTTTCTCATATTTTTCCTTTCTTTCTTCTTGTGGTGCTGGGGATTGAACCTAGGACCTTGTGCATGCAGGGCAAGCACACTACTGACCTCACTGAATCCCTGGCCCCTCACGTTCTTTCCTGAATGTGCATCTGTTTTCTAAATAGGTCTGTTCATGCACCTGACAATGTTGAAGTTGTTTTCTGCTTTGAAAACCAAGGAACCTACTTTTTCTGAGCCGATGTCCCTCTCTCTCCCTGAAATCCCTTCCCGCTACACAACCTCACACAGCAAAAGTCAGACTTGAGCTTTGGAATTGTGTGGGGGTTTTATTGTTTGGTGTCTGATATCACATATATCACTGGAGGGAGGTAACTAGCAGCCATGCACATTTTTTAATAAGCAAAGGACAAGGTTTGGCAGCACATGTCATTAAGGCCAGGGATTTGGGAGGCTGCTGCAGGAGGATCTCAAGTCAGAGGCCACAGTTGGCCTCTTAGCAAGACCCTGCCTCAAAATAAAATATTCAAAGTTCTGACACTGGTGAGTCTTCATGAACAATGAAGGGTCATAATTCCTGTTTCCACAGTCTCCCCTTAGGATGCTGTGTGTAGATGTGTGACTGTTACCTTCCAATAGGACCTAGAGCTGTTGCTGGTGCCCCCCTGTAGTAATAAATAGATCAAATGAAGTGAGTAAATAAGTAAAGCAATAATAGATCTGACACTGTAGCTGGTTGAGATCCCAGGGATATGGAGATTATGTTGTGTTTCTTGGCTCTTGTGTTCTTGCAAGAGTGGATTTTAGATAATACATAAAATGTAATCAAAGTAGAGCAAAGTTTATTGGCCCAGAAATCACTATCAGGAAATGGGGAGGAAAACAGTGAGTCTTCTCTGAAATCTCTAGGCCTCACACCCCTTTGATCCTGAAGTTTATGGGAGATGCTGTGGGTGACTCCAGAGGTCTGCCCATGGACCAATTCCTACTCTTAACTGGCAGTAGGAGGACACTGTGTTTGTAGGTTCCTACTCCACATGGTCTTGTCCAGAGGCAGCAAAGGAAAACCCAAGTGTGTGTGTGTGTGTGTGTGTGAGTGTGTATGTGTGTGTCTTTGTGAATTTTACTATAATAAAATTTTATTATGGCATCTATTATGAAGACAAACAACAACAAGTGTTGGCGAGGATGTGGGGAAAATTGTGCACTCATACACTGCTGGTGGGACTGCAAATTGGTGCAGCCAATATGGAAAGCAGTATGGAGATTCCTTGGAAATCTGAGAATGGAACCACCATTTTACCAGATATCCTGTGGAGCCAACCTAGAGGCCCTTCAGTGGATGAATGCATAAAAAAGTATGCATTATTTATACACAATGGAATTTTATTCAGCAATAAAAGAATAAAATCATGTGTGTGTGGGAGATTATGGTCTTGTTCTCTTGGTTACTGACTTTGAGGGAATAGAGTTTTTCTGAGATTCTCACCAGTATCTGTGCCTTTGTCAAGGTGTGTTGCAATTTATTTCTGTTTCTTGCTGTCTAACTTTTGTGGTTTTCCAATATGAGGTAGGAGGTAGAAGTAGATTTTAAGTGGATATTTTTAATGTAGGAGTGCACTAATTACTATTAGAAGCATCAGATGAGCTCAGAACAGTAATAAAATTTAGTATCATCAGTTATTTATGTGCATAAGAAAGTAAGTAGCAAACATAAAATTAAAGACAGTTCTAATGACCATAATATCAAAAGCAAAATACTTGGGAATTTTTTCAAGAAATGTGAACACTTGCACATTTAACATGGCTTGCTTTTAGAAAATATAACATTATCCCTAAGCCACCTTCTTTTTTTGTGACCTTAATTCATAGAAGAAAGATAGGAATTGAAAACTTTCCCCTGTGATCCTGAGGACAGGACTTAGGTATGGTCCACCAGTGAGCTCTACCATCATCCCATTATTATTTTTCTTTGAGATATGGTCTTCCCAAGTTAGTGAGGCTAGAATCAAAGTTGTGACCCTCAAGGCTCGGCTTCCAGGTCAGCTTGGGTTACATGCATGTGCCATCACAACCCTGGTAGGGATTAGTCTTTTTTTTTTTTAGATGTAGTGGACACAGTAACTTATTTTATATATTTATTTTTATGTAGTGCTGAGGACTGAACCCAGTGCCTCACATGTGCTAGGCAGGTGCTCTCACCCTGAGCCCCAGCCCCAGGGATTAAATTCTTGACTTTCATATTACAGGTTGGCTCAGGATAATATCTAGGTTTGCAAACGTGTATAATGTCCCCATTTTGTGAGTAGAAGGTAGAGGCCACAATGAGAGAAAATGTCTATCCTTATCCTTGGAAGAGGAACATCAACTGTGGATTCCCCTGCAACTTAGTATTTGAGGATTTCCCAGATATTCAAAATATAAGCAAAAGAGACATGAGATCAAGGCTCTGAGGAAGGGGGACTAGGTATTTCAAATTGTGAGGCATCAGACAGAAAAACAATGCTAAGGTAGCTGGGTATGGAGAACAGTTTCCCTCAGATTTAACTGTAGGATCAGGATCCCAGAAGATATAGAAGAAAATAAACCATTTACTGGGTACATTTTAAAAAGATGATCATGGGTAGGACTTGGTCAGAAGCCATCATTATCACACCCCACCCACACGCCCACAGACATGACTTCCCTTTTACCTCTTCCCCACTTTAGCAGTCAACATCCACACCTCAAGGTGCATCCTTGCATGAAGAGAAAGGACTGAGCCACAGTACCCTGGGGATCACAATGGGCAGATCTTTTCCTAGCTTATGGCAGAAACTAGCAAAGGAATGGCAGAGTTCAGGAACATCTCTGTATCCTTTCTCTCACAAACAAATAACTAGAGATTTTAATTATAAATTGATGGATGAAGTGAACTTGGGAGTATTAGGACAAATATTTGCAACACTGAAAATATAAATGTTCAGCAGCCTAATGTCTTATTTCTTTTTTATCTTTGTTTTTGTTTTTTAATGCTGTGGATTGAGCCCAGGGGCACTCAACCTCTCAGCAACATTCCTGATCTTTTTTTGTAACTTAGTTAGAGACAGGGTTTCACTGAATTGCTTAGTCCTTTCCTACGTTGTTGAGGCTGGCTTTGTTTCAGCCTCCAGAGACACTGGGATTACAGTCATGCACCACCACACCTGGATATGGTTTTATTTCATTATTTGCACAACAGCTGTTTTTCATGTAATATAACCTACTGAATGCTCTCAAAATATTGCACTTTGTGAAAAATTCAAAGAGATAACTTATTACCTTTATATTAAAAAACTTAAAGAGTATGTTTTTCTTATGCCTTGGCTTCTTTTCACTTGATAAAATCAGGTTAGGACATAGTTTTCTAGTTTCTTTATTATTTTTTGTGGGGAGGGGTATAATAGGGATCGGTCCCAGTATCACTCAACCACAAAGCCACTGCCCCAGTCATGTTTAATTTTTTTTTAGAAACAGGGTCTCACTGAGTTGTATAGGTCCCTATTAATTTGCTGAGTCTGTCTTTGAACTCGTGAATTTCCTGCCTCAGCCTCCCAAGCCATTGGGATTGTAGGGATGTGCCCCCAATCCCAGTTTTGTTTTTTAGAACTGATAGTAAAGACTCCCTCTAGTATCTGGATCCAAGAAGGAGTCATGTTAGATATGGTGCTGTCACTAAAGTCAGGGGAGGCTGTGTGACCCATGCACCATCATCTGTGTTGCCACCATCTAGTGAGGACTGCGAAGGCAGTGGACACGAGCTGGTGGTCAGGACCGAAGTAGAGAGAATTACAGGAGAAGGACACCCCACTGCAAGTTAGGGTTATTTGGACCCTCTGGGTGGGCACATTCCAGGGTGAAAGTGAGAGGAAGAAGCATCTCTTCTCCCATATGCAGTGTGAGCACCATCCTGTTCACAACGGGAGAGGAAATAGGATCTGTCACCCCTAACAACACACGTGCAGACTTACAGCTTGGGGTTGTCCTCATCACCCAGCTCAGCTTCACCAACACTGACAAACCTCCCCATGTCCCCTTGATATTCACTAACAGACAAAAGGGAGATGGAGAATTGAGACTGGTCTTGCTTCAAGCAAGTGGACTGATGTCAGCCTCAGTAGAAACCTCTTACTTGTGGCTCTTTGTGTGCTGGGAATCTATGAAGAGCACTAGGGAGAAATGATTGACACCTCAGAGAGGGTGACACCATCACCCAGCCCCTGTGCTGCAAAACACACCCTCCAGTAACACGACGAGCAAACCCTGGGCAAGACTTAACTGAATGAATGGCAGCTCTTTGTGAGAAGTAGATATGAGAACCATGGGCTGCTTTTATAAATTGTCAGGGTATTAAAATACAGCTCAGGTTTCACACTTACAGCTATGATATTTATATTACTATTATTTTAAATTTCTCCTGAGAAAAACAAGTAGAAGAGAAATTGTTCTTTAAAGTCAAGAAAGAAGAAGCCCCAGAGGTGCTGCTCTGTGGGCACAAGTGCATGGAGTACTGCATACAGGGCATAGGTTAAGAGTGTCTGTATGGCAGGGCTCTCCCCATGCTAGGCGTGTGAGTGGCAAACTGCTTACCCCATTGGCACAGCTCTGTGCAGGAGGCCATGTGTTGCAGTCCCACTACTTTATTGTTCACTGCAAGGACAGTTAGCAGACATTGCATTGGCGGCTGTCTCTATTTTCTTAGGCACTGCCTGAGTACATAGTAACTGCACAATAAAATCAGGCCTGCTTCCTGCTTGGTCTATGGAGGACTTGATAAGAGACCCCACAGCCACACTCTCCTCTACTTTGTTCTGTGGACCTCCTCAGGGATAAGAAAGCCCATGCACTTCTCTGCAGACCCCAAGCTCTCATTACTGGGAAATCCACACGATCCTGCAGGAGGGTCCATTTTCCCTGACTGATATTGTGATAGAAGAGTAAAGTTCTGCTTTCAGTTTTCCTTCTTTATCTTATTCTGTGTGTCTTAGGGTCACATTTATCTGTGCATGCTAATGACATAAAAAATTGAATTTTGGGAAAAAAAATCTGAAAATGACCAGGGAAGGATGGGTTTCAAGTGTCCTGAATGTTCCTCTAAGCAAAATTGAATTTACACATTTCCATTATTAGATATTTCAAAAGGTTTTTAGTGATTAAAACAGAATGGACTAATACATAAACATATTCTTCCAAATTCTTGTGAATTATATTCACAAGCCTATAATTTGCCACCATAAATTGGAACTTACCAGCACATTTATTTGATTTTCTAAAATATTTAATGTACTTCATTCTGATCATGGTTTCTTGTTTGACACTTACCAACTGAAAATTCTTAACCATGTGAGATTCCATTCTATAAAATGAGGTTTTGAACATAGAACCTCATTTCCCTCTAAAGATTTCAAAATGTACAATTACTCAAACCATAATGGTTCTATGAGTTATGAAGATGACCAAAGCAAGATTATCAATCAACATATTAAAACTTATTAATTCCCTGGTATTAAGTATACAAATTAGTAGTGTCTAAAATCTCTACATGACATACCATATGTAAGTTATGTCCCATGAAGTTATTAAATTGAAAAATGAAGAAGTAAAACTGACATTCCCTACAAGAAAAATAGACTAATTATAGCAGAATCTCAAAGAAGCAAACATGTTTAGAAGACAATATCCTCATACACCACAGAGAACATGGTCCTGGGATTCAACAGTTCTAATGAGCCCAGAGGACCATGTTCTGTATGGTGCAATGAGGATATTGTCTTCTGAAGATGTTTGCTTCTTTGAAAAGCAAAGAAGCTACTGGAAAAGCTCACTAGTAGATTGAATTTCCTCCTCCAATGCCCTTTTCAGAATCCACACTAACTCTGCTTCTGAGGACACAGAGGTACTTAGTCACCTGAATAAGCTGAGCAGAGCACAAACACTGGTAAGTTTTATGGAAAGGATGTGTTTGAGTTATGTCTCTGCAGATTTGTAATTTTAATGTCTGTAGAAAGGCACGAAGTTCTCACAGGAGAACAAAGAACTGTGGCTTCCCCAGTGGGACATGTCATCTCTCTCAATTTTATTGTCTTCTCTGATGGATAACAGCAATCCAAGATATCGGGCTTCAACTCTTAAAGTTTCCTGGACACATCTGGAAAAGGATCTTGATTGAGATTATTTTCTCATGTTGATAAGGGAACTTAAATTACTCTAATTCTGGTCCTAAAATAAATTTAGTCCAACCCTGTCCCACAACTTATAACGCCTCTACTTTGATGTGAGGGACTCCTGGCACCCCCATAATTTCCCTGAAGCCCTGAAGTGTGTGATGGGCCTCTCTGTTCCTAGTTTGCACATGGAGCACAACTTCTTGGGGGTAGTGATGGTTTGGTGAGTCATCCTTTCCAAAGTGACAGTCCTGTGGCTCAAGCTCTAAGTGAAATATTAAAATTAAAAAAGAAGAGGAAGACCTATAGGTCACATGTTGTAGAAATCACAGGCAGATGGAATCTAGTCAGAGCCAAGGCAGAGTCTGAGCTGGACTCCACTCTAAGAAACCTACAGGATCAACTCCACCTTCTCTGAGAGAAAACCATGTAAAAAGTAGGTTCAGTCTCCTCGGTACTGTATAAAAATATACATAAAAGCATTAAAGTGCTATATTAAAAAGGATCCCCATTATCTGGAGTCAAAAGAAAGGACAGTCATTTCAAGCAGACCCACTTATATCCCAGTTGTAGAAATCAGAAGATAGTTCTTGATAACTGCCATTATCAACATGTGAAGTGTAAGTACAAGCATGATAATGAATGAGACATTTGTTTTTTCTAGAGATAGCTGGAAATGTAGACTAAATGGAAATATATAAAATGAAAACTTATATCCACAGACAGAAATTCCACATGGATGGGATGAGGGAGGTTGGAAAACTGAAGAAGAAAGTCACAATAATTGCCAAAGCATGACACCTGCAAAGCCACATGAGATGGAAACATAAAACAGGAAAAGGGTGCAAGTCATTGAACAAGTATTTCAGCATATGAACACTTAGGAAAGACACATCAAGGGTGGAGGAAAAGAATCCCCTCATGCAGCCCCCATGCTGGACCAGCCACATGAAAGTTTTGTGCCTTTGGTGAATTGAGCTGTGCCTTACTCCCTGGCATAGCCCATTAATCACCAACGTGCCACCTGGAATACTGTCCCTCATACACACTCACCTCCTGGGAGGCTTCTGAATGACCCATGGCAGAGGGTTGGCCAGTACTCCCAACTTTGTGGAGCCAAGAAGAGCTCTTTGGAGAGGTGGAGAATTGCAGACCACACCTTTGTTGCAATGTGGACATGCTGTGTAATTAGGTGTTGTTGAGCCCAATCTCATTGTAGCCATGATTTTTCATAGAGAGGAAAATAATTTCATCGCTAATTGTGAGGAATAGGCCAAAACATACCGAACAAGTGGGTTCCAACCAGTTAAAGAAGTCTCTCTGGGGACCTGGGCATGGTGGTATTTGCCTCTAATCTCAGCAGCTTGGAAGGCTAATGAAGGAGGTTCATGAGTTCAGAGCCAGCCTCAGTGAAAAAAATCTACTAAGCAGATCAGTGAGATCTTTTCTCTACATAAAATAATGGTAGGGATGTGGATCAGGTGTTGAGTGCCCCCGAGTTGAATCTTCATTATAGTACCCCCCCCCAAAAAAAAAGAAGAAGTTCTGAGGAGTGAGTCTCAGGCTTTGGATTTATAACAGCTTTCATGGAGGTTCTAAAGTGTAGAACTAGTATAGAATAAGTGTTATGGGCCAAGCTCTGGGGTGGATGTGCATGCATTTGAATCCAGGCATTTATATATATATTATAGATTTGATGTTGATCTACTGATGGAATATTTTCTACCCAAGGCAAGTATGTGCTTTAGTTAAAGTCTGAAATAGTAGATATATAATTTAATAATCTGCAGCTACATATAGAAAAATAACAGTCATCAGAAAATCATGCATGTGAAGCTAGATCATTTCATGACTATTCAGAACATGTAGATCTATAAGGCAAGATAGTAAGAGAAACAATAAAACTGAAACATTCATGAACTTGGATGTCATTTAAAAATCTGAGGTGAATGTTGGTCCACAATCTGACTTCCATAACAAGACCCCTACAGCACAAAAATTAAAAATCAAGAATAAATAAGGGAGATATATTCAAACTAAAAAGCTGCTTCTCAGCAAAAGAAACAATAATGTGAAGAAAGAACCTACAGATTTTATACAAATCTTTATCACACGTAATTCAGAAAAAGCACTAATGTCTAGGCTATATAAAGAACTAAAAATTACCACAAAGAACAACAACAAAAACCAATTAACAAATGAACTCTATAACTGAACAGACACTTCACAGATGAAATATAAACCATTAACAAATATATGAAGAAACATTCCACCCATCTAGCAATTAGGAAAATGTAAATCAAAATTACTTTAAGATTTTATCTCACTTCAGTCAAAATGGCAATCATTAATAATACAGGCAACAACAAATGTTGGTGAGGTTGTGGGGGAAAAGGAACACTCACACATTGCTCTTGAGATTGACTCCAAATTGGTGCAACCACCATGGAAAGCAGTATGGAGACGCCTTGAAATACCAGAATGGAAACATCATTTGACCCAGCTATCCCTCTCTTTGGACTATACCCACAAGACTTAAAAACAGCATACTACAGGGAAACAGCTGCACCAATGTTTATAGAAGCACAATTCACATTAGGTAAACCATAGAACCAACCTATGTTTTCTTCAACAGATGAATAAATAAATAAAATGTGATACATGTATATATACATATAATTTCCCCCACCAATGGAATATTACTTAGCTTTAAAGATAAATGAAACTATGCCATTTGGTGGTAAAAGGATAGAGTTGAATAATATCATGCTAAGTGAAATAAGCCCCACCCTCATCCCCCTACACACAGAAACACTAAGGCCAAATGTTCTCTCCAATAAGTGTATGCTAATTCACAATGGGGGTGGGGAAAAATAGTTATTTAGATGAAGTAGAGAGGAGTGCAGGGAGGGGAGGGAATATGGGGATAGAAATGATTGTAGAATGAAACAGACATTACATATAATACATAATATAGAGAGATGCTAAAACACTGAACAAGTGGGGGGGGAAGAATAGAAATTCAGTGGATTAGACAAACTTGGATTGAAGGGAAGAAAAGGGAAATAGGAGTACAAATGACAGTAGAATGAATCAGACACAACTTTTCAATGTTTATATATAAATACACCACCAGGGAAGGTCCACACCATGTACACCTCAAGAATGGAATGCTAACTAAAATGAGTTTGACTCCATGAATAATATGTCAAAATTTGCTCTACTATCATGTATACCTAAAAAGAGTAAGAAATTTTAAAAATGACAAGGGAAAATTTGTATACCGAGAAGATTTGTGAGTTAAAAACTCTTCAATGAATCGTAATGTCATTAAGGTTAAATAAAAGTATAAAAGACTACCTTGAGCCCCTACAAAACAACAATGGTAAATAGAGTTGCCCAAGTCAGTCTGCGCAACTAGCTATAATCACAAAATTTTTGGTTTACAACTCTTTTCTATTTGTTTTACAAAGCAACATAAGAACAATACTTACAAGTTGAGCAGAGAGGAAACATTACATAGCAGTGTTATACTATGAATACTGCTGTGGGCACTCAAAGAAAGCATTCTGAACTTCCTCCCCCATGCAATAAAAAGTCATGCAGTTGAAAGACACACTAGTTACTGATTAGATAACACATACATGTGTTTGTGACATTCAGTTTGTGGGCAGCTGCTCAACTTGGCAGGTCAGGTCCAATATATAAGGAAGACACTCTCTTCACCTAAGACAGTGTTTCCTTGAGTCATACTATGAAAGCAAGAGAGAAAGAAAAAGTGAAAGACACAGGCAACTGTATTGCCAGACTAGGAAAACCCAACCACTGAACCTAAGTACTGGGGAGTCCCAAAGAGCTTTTCAGGGTCCTGACTGGGAAGTGCTGGGCAGAGCATCCTCTCCACAGGTGAGAGTCTGAAGTCTTGTTCTAACTTGTATTGAAAGTGAGGCCGAATAAATACAAGTTAAAACAAAGAAAACTTCATTCTAACATCTTGCATGACCTGGTGATCCCCTGCAGAACACCAAGCCCTCCCAAGAACAGGTCAGATCCTAGAGGAGGGAGTGATAGCCTTGAGATGACTAAATAAATTGGGATTTTAATGAGTGAGCCACCGAGCCAGATGCATTGAGAAAACAGCATTCTTTATCTGTTTCATCAAGGATTGCAGACATCATTCAATCACAAAAAGGGAAGATCTTTTAGTATTTTCCTTAGACCTCTAGGACTGAATCTTCCCTCCTGGACTTATAAAAAGTTTAAACTCTCATATGTAAAATGAAGCCAGTTTTCTGCATAAAATAATGTGGAGATAAGCATGAACCCTAGAGATTTACCCTTTGGAATAAAGAATGGTGTGAATATTATTCTCCTAGAACTTATCATTATATTTCAATAGTTATTTTCCCAAATAAAGTTAAATGAAATGTTGGTGGGTGGTGTTTTTTTGACCCAAAATGTTCACATATGAAGAGAATATTGTGTTTTTACTTTTTGAACAGGACTTGTAGATGAGAGTCTAAGGTTTATTTCAATCCAAATTGTGTTTCTCTCTCTGTGGTGTCATGGGGTCTTGGAGCTATAAGATCTGAGGAGGGACATGGTAAGTTTATAGTATCTTATAATTACTGGGTTGCAGAGGGTTCTGGGAGACCATGACACATGCAATCTCTCCTATAATTCAATAAGTATAACAAACATTATATTGTAAATTATTAAGTAGAACCAAAGGGACTACAAAACAAAAATATATAATGAAATAAAAAATGTGGGGACATAAATGCTCCTATAGTATGTATTTTTCTTTTTACAGTCATCATGTTACATGTTTCTAGCTACACTTTTTTACTGGGTGTGCAAAACTAAAGAAGTGGTCCCAAATTGTGATGTTTTTCCTACACTAGAGGTGAGTATAGTCACCTCAGTGATGAACGTCATAGAATTCATGAGGAACTGCATGGTTTCTTCAGTCCAAGAGTCAGGATGGGCTTATGGACCATGTGGATTCCCCAGGACATTAAGACTATTTCCCCCTTCAGCAACCCTCTTTTATTGCCTGAATACGCACCTTGGCTCCTAGTCTCTTGGGTCTATCTCCTCTCCCTGATTGGGAGCTTGTATAACTCTCCGGAGTTGTAGATCCCTTAGGGAGTACTGCTACTATATAAGGTGAAATGTTAAACTCATAATTCAAACTAGGGATATCTGGGCATTGTTTTAGTATCCCTAGGTCCTTCCTATAACTGTCTTAATTTTCCCATAATTACAAACAAAAGAGTATATAATTTACATGAATAATATTCTCCAAATAATACTTGATTAAACATATGAAATAATTAATTGAGAGGTTATAGCATTATTTACCCAACAGAATGTTTTACTATTGCATCGATCCATTAGCAAAGTGAATAGTGGGAGATGTGTGACATAATAACATCATTAAATGCATGACAGGGTTTACGTTAAGAAATTCACACTTTATTTAGCAACAAATTGCATCTGTATTGAAATATAAGTAAAAACGCTCTGTAAAACTGGCATGGTGGACCATGCTTTGACCCTAGGGATGTGAGAAGCTTTGCAAGTTCAAAGTCAGGCTCCATAACTTAGTGAGGACCTATGCAACTTAGCAAACCCTATCTCTAAATAAAAAAGAAAAAAATCTGAGGATGTAGTTTACTGATTAAGTGTCCCTAACTTTAAGGAGCTCTGAAATTTTTAAATTTTAAATTTCATATAAATCTTAAGAGACTTCTGAAATAATCAACTCTGAGTATTATTATTTCTCCAGTTGTGAAAAATGAGACTCTTTAGTAATTGTTGATTTATACTAAAATTATATCCTTTTAGGGATGCACAATTCTATACTTGTATTTCCTTATTTCTATCATATCACCTAAAGACGTTAAGAAAAATTTCAGCAAATGTCCAAAGCGATTACCCATTTTCTACATTTAAATGATTTTTTATCACCTAGGTCCCAAATACTTCAAGGGATGGGCTATAGATATGAAACTTACTACCATATTTATATTTGTCAAGGTGTTTTGTAAATATTTTGCTGTTATCTAAGGTACACACTTTGAACAGATGCTACTCCACATTTGCTACAGATATGAGGTCAGTAATTAAAAAATGTCGGAAATTTGAATACAGTCTTGGACACATTCTTTGGGTTTCCATATGCTATAAATCCTCCAGTGTTTTAAAAATGATGGATAAATGGCCAAAAGATTTGCAAAAATTTTTCCGTACATCTTCTCACTCATATGAATTCTGAGGTTCTGAGTAGGGTGTGAACAACTATTGGAGACTCTGTCACCTATTTTATATTCATATGATTTCTGTGCTATCATATCTCTGGTGTGAAATAGTGTTGAACTACTGTGAAATAGGGTTGATTCATCCTTAAAGACATTGATGCAATGTTTTCATTGTAAAACTTCTCTCCAGTATAAAATCTATAATGTTTAGTAAGATGTGATCTTCAATATTAAAAGCTTTGCCATTCTTCACATTTATAGGACTTCTCTCTAATATGGGTTCTCTGATGTCGAGTAAGTGATGATTGTTGATTAAAATCTTTGCCACATTCTCTACATTTGTAGGGCTCCTCTCCAGTGTGGATTTGCTGGTGCTGCGTAAATGATGATTTTTGATTGAAACTCTTGCCACACAATTTACATTTGTAGGGCTTCTCTCCAGTATGAATCCTTTTGTGACAATTAAGCTGTGAGATGGTATTAAAAGCTTTGCCACATTCTTTACATTTGTAGGGCTTCTCTCCAGTGTGGATTCGCTGGTGCTGAGTAAGTGATGATTTGTGACGGAAAATTTTGCCACACACTGTACACATGTAGTGCTTCTCTCCTGTGTGCATTCTCAGGTGCTGAATAAGATCTATTTTTTGATTAAAACATTTGTTATATTCTTTACATTTGTAGGGCTTCTCTCCAGTGTGGATTCGCTGGTGCTTAGTAAGTGATGATTTTTCACTAAAACTCTTGCCACATACATTACATTTGTAGGGTTTCTCTCCAATATGAATACTGTTGTGGCAATCAAGATTTGAGTTTGTATTAAAACTCTTGCTACACACTTTACATTTGTAGGGCTTCTCTCCAGTATGAATCCTTTTGTGACAATTATGCTGTGAGATGCTATTAAAAGCTTTGCCACACTCTTTACATTTGTAGGGCTTCTATCCAGTGTGGATTCGCTGGTGCTGAGTAAGTGATGATTTTTCATTAAAACTCTTGCCACACACATTACATTTGTAGGGCTTCTCTCCAGTATGAATCCTGTTGTGGCGATCAAGATTTGAGTTTCTATTAAAGCTCATGCCACACACTTTACATTTGTAGGGCTTCTCTCCAGTATGAATCCTTTTGTGACATTTAAGCTGTGAGATGGTATTAAAAGCTTTGCCACATTCTTTACATTTGTAGGGCTTCTCTCCAGTGTGGATTCGCTGGTGCCGAGTAAGTGATGATTTCTGACGGAAAATTTTGCCACACACTGTACACATGTAGGGCTTCTCTCCAGTGTGCATTCTCAGGTGCCGAATAAGATCTATTTTTTGATTAAAACTTTTGCCACATTCTTTACATTTGTAGGGCTTCTCTCCAGTGTGGATTCGCTGGTGCTTAGTAAGTGATGATTTTTCACTAAAACTCTTGCCACACACTTCACATTTGTAGGGCTTCTCTCCAGTATGAATCCTTTTGTGACAATTACTCTGTGAGATGCTCTTAAAAGCTTTGCCACACTCTTTACATTTGTAGGGCTTCTCTCCAGTGTGGATTCGCTGGTGCTGAGTAAATGATGATTTTTCACTAAAACTCTTGCCACAAACATTACATTTGTAGGGTTTCTCTCCAGTATGAATCCTGTTGTGGCGATCAAGATTTGAGTTTCTATTAAAGCTCATGCCACACACTTTACATTTGTAGGGCTTCTCTCCAGTGTGGATTCGCTGGTGCTGAGTAAATGATGATTTTTCACTAAAACTCTTGCCACACACATTACATTTGTAGGCCTTCTCTCCAGTATGAATCCTGTTGTGGCGATCAAGATTTGAGTTTCTATTAAAGCTCATGTCACACACTTTACATTTGTAGGGCTTCTCTCCGGTATGAATTCTCTGGTAATTTTTAAGGCTTGGGTTTTGACTGAAACCTTGGCAAAATAGTTTACATAAGTGGGGCATCATTCCAGGGTGTGTCCTCTGGTGACAAATAAGATTTGAGCTTTTATTAGTAGTTTTGTCACATTCTTTGCATTTGCATGGCATATCTCCTGTATGAACACTGTGATGTTGAGTAAAGTTCTTGAGTGCATTGCATTCTTCACATTGGTAGGTCTTCTCTGCAGAATAAATTTTTTGGTGTTGAGTAAGGGCTGAAAAACTTTTTAAGGCTTTCCCACACTTTTTACATTTACAGGTCTCTCCTTCAGTCTAAATCCTCTGTCACTTAACAAGTTGTAACTTTTCACTAAAAGTTTTTTCACATTCTTTAAATTTGTAGAATTTATCACTGTCATACTATCTGCTGTGTTTAAAAAATATAGCAAAGCATTTGCTTGCTCATTATCTTCTATACATAGAGGGCTCTCTTTCTGTATAAATTTTCTTGTATTAAGCAAGCTCTGCACTGTGGTTAAGAGCCCTTTCACATATCTTACACTTGCAGGTTTTCTCTTGGCTATGAATATTTTAATGAATACTAGTTTTTGATCACTAAAGCAAGACTTTCCTACATTTTTCATCTTGGTAAATTTCCTTTCAACAAGGACTAGGATTTCTCTATATTCATAATTTTTATCACCAATATAAATATATTGGTCATTACTCAGGGTAGAGACATGGATTTTTGTGTTACTTATAGCATTATCTATATAGTGCACTTTCCACAAATCTGTATCAGAATTGTCATTGAGCAGTAGTGGGGAAGTAGAAACATTTCTACAATTCTTAATATTATCCATTTGGGCACAAGGAGAAATTCAACTTTTGTTTCAGAAAAATGGACATTTTATAAAGAAACTCCCAAAAGGATCACTTTTAGAAACAACATTTCTGTGCAAATGTTTGAGTGGAATTTTAAATCAGTGCTACTTTTATAATTGGCCAAGTTGATAACTGATGCATGGACTAGATTTCAAATTTTCCACTTTCCCTTTCAGTTCAAAAATGGCTGTGGATTTATTCTTAAAGACATATAAATCTCCTCAAAATAATTGGAATACATTGAATTTTTGTTTCAGATATTAATTGTCTCTGGTGTCTTTTGACCATAAAATATTTATCATAAATAGGGACTACTGATTGATGTTGTCTATTATAATACAATTTTTGATCTTTACTCTCAAATATTTTCCCATTGTTTTCTTGGTTGTATATAGTCAAAGTCACACTTTCCATATCTTCCCTCTCTCTCTTTTATTCCCTGCTCTGGTAAAATTTGTCGAGGATGATGAGAAGTCATGGCTGTAATAAATAAAAATAACAAACATGTTTACTTACTGTACTGGGCTGAGTATATTTTGCAAACCTAAGAAATTACAGCAAAAAATACCATCAGCAGGGGAGTGGATTATTAAATTCAAGTCCATCATACTGTAGAAATATATAAATCAAATAAAAATACACACAGAAAATTATTTTGAAGATTTTCCTAATCATCTTTGTGTTCACAGTATCCAAGATGAGTACATTATTATGGAGAGTAATAGAGTAGAGAAAAATACATTGTGTTACACAAAGACTTTCCTTTTTTAGAATATATTTTAAAAATATACAACTTTCTTCTGTTTCATTAAAATATAAAAACATAAAATATGTGAATATTTGGGGACTGTTCAAAAAGGGGTTCCTGCTTACCAACAGAAAAAAACATGGCTAAATCGACTGTAAGCAAAGTTATGAATCACTAAAAGGAATAGTTAATTATCACTTAAAAGAAGTTTACTGAACTAAACCAACACACAAAAAACAGAATAAAAATTAGTCAAGAATTGTTAATAGTAATAATCAGAAAATGTATGTTGAAAGACTTTCTTCAGTAAACGTCTGAAAGAGTCAGGGGTGGTTGTACATAGCAACATAAGAGGTTGAGCTAGAGCATCAAAATTTGAAGGCCAAAGTAAAAAATGCAAAGTGCTAAATCGCCCTTTATTTCTCTTTCCATTACTAATAAACACATCTCAGAAAATAGAAAATATGAAACATTCAAGCAGCTCAGTTTTCTCCAAGTTGTAAAGACTCAAAGTAGGTTTTAATCCAAGTTTAAAAACTCAGGATACTGAGAGCATCCAAGAGAAAAAGACGGGTCACCTAGAAATGTGTAACCATATAATTGCGAAATCGTTAGTTGAATCTTCACAACACAGGAAGGAATTCAAGTCTATCTATATTCAAGGGATGAAAGAATAAAATTATCAACCAAGACATTATATTCACAGCTACTACCTTTCAAGAGAAGGAAAATGAAGACTTTAAACATATAAAAATATACACACTATTCATCAACACTGGATCTGTTCTCCAAAAAGTACTAATGGTAATCCTTCATAATAAAATGTAAGTGCACACGTTCATAAGTCATATGAAATTTTAAACATTTCTTGGCAAAAATAATTCTATTTTAATGTAATGACAGGTCTCCAAACATGTAATTTTGCAATAGAATTTGAAAGAAAAAAGCATACCAACAATACTGTTAATAGGCATATATACCTGTAACAAAAATACGATTTTAAAAGGACACATAAATATTTTCAGTTTTTTAATACAGTGAAGTCGAGTTGATACTCATACAAAGTATGAGTACAAGATTCTTCATTTTTAGAGTTTTTTGTTGGCAAATGCAAGATTACAAAATTCTGATTAAAACAAAACTTGGATATCTGAATTAACTCTAAATATTAAATATTGCAATTGTACATAGTCTACAGGATACTCTAAATCCAAGAACACACACATAATGAAAGCAAAGGGAAATAATAATGACACATACAAAAGTGATCAAACAAAACTTGGGCTGTCTAAATTATATTACACAAAACATAGTTTAAGACAGTTATAGGACATAGAAGACATTTTAAATTAAAAATAACTTTGAAAAGAGGCAAAAGAGAGAAAAGGACCCTTTCCCTAGGTTCTGAATTAAGAGTAAATACATTTGCTACGTACTTCATACTTCCCAAACACACAAAGAAAACACCGAGAGGGTTGAGTGAAAACAAAGAATCACTGACATACTAAGAGACATCAATCCCCACTTACTGAAAAGGGAAATACAGTGAAGCAAAATGGTAATCACAAAGCATAAGACTTTGAAAATATTTTGAAACTACTATAGACTTATAGAATCTGTGTTCATAATCACAAGTGGGATATTATGCTGGTTAGATCAATTTTATATATTAAAACAAAGGTTAATAAATATTTAAGTGATAGTTATTTTGTAACCAACATGGAATAAATATTTGGAATCAAAAGTGGTAGGGATTTTCAAACATCCCTAAATATGTGTCAGTTGATTGAACACTCTTGGGCATGCTGTTGTTCAAAATTGAAAGATTAAATTTAAAGATGTTTATATGACTTAAAGTTAACTAGAGGCTCCATGTAGTATTCATCAACCTCCTATTGTTAAAAAAAAATTTTGCAGAGAAATCTATCCTTTAAATTGTATAAATATTCCCCAAAATACAAATAAGACTATTTCCCTGCTAAAAAAAAATATACCAAAAGTTACAGCATTCAATTGTAAATGCAAACATGGAGTCAGGTAAACGGAGTTCTTAGTGAGTGTGGCAATAAGCCCTCACATCAATAGCAAATTAAAAACATCACACACCAGTGTTGTTAGATTGTTATTCAACAGAGCCAATAAGGGACACAAACCAAATATCCCTTGAGAAGAATGATGAGCAATATTGGAATATAGAAACTATAGAACTTTGAAGTCAAAGAATTTATTCTAATTATAAATTTTACAAAATGTATGTATACTAGGTTAACTGATATGTCACAGAGAGAATACTGCAGAATTCTAGAACGTGAAAACATCTGTAAACTAAAAAAGCAGCTTTCTGAACAAAAGAGAATAGTATTGTGATGAGATGACAGAAATAAGCCCTTGCTTTCTTGGAATTCTTTTTTTTTTTTTGAGATGTAAACTTTGTAGAGATCTATTTATAAAAATTGGAATTAATGTTACTGAACTGTATATTTACAATTTTGGAGACAGTAAGTTGTATTTTGTGGTTTTGATTACAATGAAAATTAAAAGATAAAGAGAATTGCAACATTTCTCAAAGCTACATTTCAAATAATGTGGTCTTTATCCTATAAATAAGAACAAGCTCATCTATATACAAATGATGGGCATGCATGTAATCTCAGCTACTAGGAAGTCTGAGGCAAGTGAATTGCAAATTCAAGACATCCTCAATAACTTAGTGAGAACCTCTCTCCAAATATGAGGTAAAACGAGCTTGGGGTGTAGTTCAGCATGAGAGTATCACTGCCATCAATCCCCATTACACTTATGCATAGAAAACTTCAATTTCTACATACATGGGCAGAATCAAAAGCCAATCAAGATAAAATACAAAAGTCATGGACAACAGAGGCTTAATATTTATACAAGGAAAAGCACATATAATATTATTGGCAATAAAAACATGAATCATACATATCTTAGTTTGTGAAGCAATTAACTGATATGAGGAAACCGAGTCCTTAAAAGGGAACCTACTGTATACAATTAAAAAAAGAAAGAAAACAAGCAATTTGTAAATATCTACCAATGTATTATTTTACAAATCCTCTAACTCAAATAAAACTTACACCATCTCTCGAAACAGCAATCTTTGTCCAACTTGAAATTCATTCCATGGCAGATAATGTCACAGAAAATCCATTACACACATCAGAAAAAACACTGATAAGGAAATTTTAGTGAAAAAATGTACAAATAAGATTAGAGAAAGTGACTTATGATAGTAATGTATTACAATGGGTGGACCTAGAGGTCTCCAGAAATGTGCAAAACTTTCCTGCAAATAATGGAAGAAGGGCTGGAGTTGTAGAGTCATGTTAGAGAGCTTGCCTAGCATGTGTGAGGCCCTGGGTTCAATTCTCAGCACCATATATGGATAAATAGGAAATTCATTAACAACTAAAAATATTTTTTAAATTATAAAAGAGCTGTCAGATAATATTGACACTCACAGGGCAAAGGGAGTGTTTTGTTGTTAATTTGAATGTATGGAGGAAAAGCAGGATACTACATAATTTTAAAGCACAAAACACAGGACAGGTTTTTCTGATATCAAGAGAAAGAATTCAAAGCTTCTCAAAAATATTTTCTGCTGGATAATGTCTCAATGAACATTTTTGATTATAGGCTTCCTCCCCTACCTCAACTATGTCCTCTGCTATATGCGGGCCACAGGATTTGACATCACTGCATTCCTCTAAGTCAACCATATGTCAAGTGAAAGATATATATCTTGCCACCAAAAGAAAATATTAATGGTGAAAATAAACATCATTAACATTTTCTTGTCAGCACCAAGAACTACCCCATCTTCTTAATTGAAAGCATAAATCTGCCACATATTCTTGTGGAGAAGTTCCCAAAAGATCTACTTCAAGGGAAGAAAATTAAATAATGATAATTAGGAATTTTGAAGGAAAGTTATGCTCACCCACAAAGACTAGGTTGCTGTAGTTCTCCAACATCACTTCTCTATATAAATTCTGCTGGGCAGGATCCAGGTATTCCCATTCCTCCTTAGAGAAATCAATAGCGACATCCCCGAATGTCAATGGCTCCTGAAATAAAAATTTTTACATAAATAGAACAAGGACCAAACCACTATTCAGTTTTTAATTTGAATTAAGAGTTTGTAGAACTGACTGTCATGTAGGAGAGTGACTTTAATTATGTAATAAGATACTTTCCATTATCTAATTCAGAGGAAAATACATAAGTCTAAAAACAGCATATATATACCATATCAGAGTGATGTGAAGGATATATACCATAACCCAAGCACTGAATAAAAGCCCAGCTCCTAACTTTTCTGCCATCAGTGAATGTGAAATTTGGCAGACATTCCAGATGCAAATCAGACTTCTCAGAGATATTCTCATAAAGAGATTGTGCACAAGGGAGACAAAAAGAAAGGTAAAAAAGCTTTTGAAGACAGTCTGGTTTCTATTCTCTCTGCTTTCTATCCATGAGATAGATTGAGATCCCCAATTCAATTAGTTTCAAGTATCATCCATGAAACATTCCCAATGTGTAAAATATTCATAAAATATTAATGTTTGGAGACAGGTAAAGTGACACTTCCACCTCGTGAAAAGACAAACTTGAAATATTTCAAGTTCTATAAGCAGTTCAACGAGTGAATCAATTTGGTACAATAGAATGAACAATGGGTTACAGAAGACTTCAAGGAGGAGATTAAAAAATTCTAAGGGGTAAACAAGAACACAGACACAACATATCAAAATCTCTTGGACACTATGAAAGCAGTACTAGGAGGAAACTTCATTGCATGGAGTTCATTCTTTAAAGAAGAAAAAGACAATAATTAATCTCATACTTTATCTCAATGCCCTAGAAAAACAAATCAACAACAAAAGCAGTAGAAGGCAAGAAATAATCGAAATTAGAACTGAAATTGAATTAAAGAAATAATTAAACCTTGACAAAAGTTGGTTCTCTGACAGACCCTATGCTAATGAAGACAAAGAGAGAGAAAATTCAAATTATCAGCATACATGATGAAAAAGGCAGTATCCCAATAGACACTACAGAAATAGAGAGAATATTTAGACATTATCTTAAAAATGTATACCCCAATAAAATAGAAGTCATTCAAGGCATGTACAAATTTCTTAAGTCATATGATATGCCCAGATTAAATCAGGAAGACATACACAATTTAAACAGACCAATATTAAATGATGAAATAGAAGATGCCATCAGAAGCTTATCAACCAAGAAAAGCCCAGGCCCAGATCGATACACTGCCAAGTTAAACAAGACCTTTAAAGAAGAAATTAAAAATACCAATACTCTTCAATTTATTTCAGAAAATACAGAAAGAAGCAGCACTTCCAAACTCATTCAATGAGGCCAATATCACCCTGATCCTCAAACCAGGCAGGGACAAATGAAAGAAAGAAAACTTCAGGCCAATATCTCGAATGAACATAGATGCAAAAATTCTGAATAAAATTCTGCCAAATTAAACACAAAAACATATTAAAAAGTCGTGCACCAAGATCAAGTGGGGTTTGTCCAGGAATATAGGGTTGGTTCAACATATAGAAATCAATAAAGGTAATTCATCACATCAATAGACTTAAAAATAAGAATCATATGATCATCTCAAGAGACAAAGAAAAACCATTTGACAACACACAGCACCCTTTCATGTTCAAAAAATTAGAAAAACTTGAGATAACAGGAACATACCTCAACATCACACTGGCTCTCTACATTAAGCCTAAGGACAACATCATTCTAAAGGGAGAAAAACTAAAGGCATTCCCTCTAAAAACTGGAACAAGTCAGGGGTGCGCTCTCTCACCATTTCTATTCAACATATTTTTTGAAACACTGGACAGAGTAATTAGACAGATGAAAGAAATTAAAGGAATACCTACAGGAAAAGAACTTAAATTAGCACTATTTGCTGAAAATATAATTCTATAACTAGAAGACCCTAAAAGCACCACCAGAAAACTTATAGAACTAAAAATGAATTCAGCAAAGCAACAAAATATAAAATTAACACATATTTTAAAAAAGGCCTTTCTGTATATCAGTGTCAAAGCCTCAAGAAGGAAATAAGAAAACCTACCTCATTTACAGTAACTTCAAAAAAAGAAAACATAAGATACTTGGGAATCAACTTAATGAAAGAGGTGAAAGATCTATACAATGAAACCTACAGAACCCTAAAGAAAGATATCAAAGAAGACCTTAGAAGATGGAAAGATCTACCTTACTCTTGCATAGGCAGAATAAATATTATCAAAACGACCATATTTGATAAATATTATCAAAACAAAAGCACTGTACAGATTTAATGCAATTCTGATCAAAATCCCAATGACATTTCTCATAGAAATAGAAAAAGCAATCATGAAATTCATCTGGAAAAATAAGAAGCCCAGAATAGCTAAAGCAATTATAAGCAGGAAGAGCAAAGCAGGTGGTATCACTATACCAGAACTTAACCTATACTACAGAGCAATAGTAACAAAAACAGCATGGTATTGGCAGTAAAACAAGCTGCTAGACCAATGGTACAGAATAGAGGACACACAGACTAACTCACAAAATTACAATTATCTTACATTAGACAATGTTGCCAAGAACATGCATTGGAGAAAAGATTGCCTCTTCAACAAACGGTGCTGGGAAAACTGGAAATCCATTTCCAAAAAAATGAAATTAAAACCCTATCTCTCACCATGCACAAAACTCAACTCAAATTGGATCAAGGACCTAGGATTTAAACCAGAGACTCTGCATCTAATAGAAGAAAAAGTAGGCCATAATCTTCATCACATGGGGCTAGGCCACCCCAACTTTCTTAATAAGATGCCTACAGCACAAGAATTAAAAACAAGAATCAACAAATGGGATGGATTCAAACTAAAAAATTTCTTCTCAGAAAATAAAATCTGAGGTGAACAGAGAGCCTACATCCTGGGAGTAGATTTTTACCCCTCACACATCACATAGAGAACTAATATATAGTATATAAAGAACTAAAAATTGCTAAGCAAGAAAAAACCAATAATCCAACCAACAAATTGGCCAAGGACCTGAACAGACACTTCTCAGAAAAGGATGTAGAATCAATCAACAAATATTTAAAAAAATGTTCATCATCTCTAGCAATCAGAGAAATGCAAATCAAAACCACCCTAAGATACCATTTCACTCCTGTAAGATTGGCAGCCATTATGAAGTCAAACAACAATAAGTGTTGGCGAGGATGTGGGGAAAAGGGCACACTTGTTCACTGCTGGTGGGACTGCAAAATGGTGAGGCCAATTTGGAAAGCAGTATGGAGATTCCTGGGAAAGCTGCGAATGGATCCACCATTTGACCCAGCTATTGCCCTTCTTGGACTATTCCCTGAGGACCTTAAAAGAGCACACTATACGGATACGGCCACATCAATGATTATAGCAGCACAATTCACAATAGCTAGACTGTGGAACCAACCTAGATGCCCTTCAATAGATGAGTGGATAAAAAAATTGTGGCAGCTATACACAATGGAGTATTATGCAGCACTAAGAAACGAAAAATCATAGAATTTGCAGGGAAATGGATGGCATTAGAGCAGATTATGCTAAGTGAAGCTAGCCAAGCCCTAAAAAACAAATGTCAAATGTCTTCTTTGATATAAAGAGAGCCACTAAGAATAGAACAGGAAGGAAGAGCATGAGGAAAAGACTAACAGTAAACTAAGACGAATGGGGGGAGAGAAAGGAAGAGAGAAGGGAAAACATATGGAAATGGTAGGAGACCTTCAGTGATACACAAAATTATAAGAGGTTATGAGGGGCAAGAGGGTGGGGGGAAAAAGGGGAGAGAATTGAACAACAGCAGAGGAGGTAGAGAGGGAAGATGGGAGGGAAGGGGAGGGGGGATAGTAGGGGATAGGAAAGGTAGCAGAATACAACAGTCACTAATATGCCATTATGGAAAAATATGAGTATGTAACAGAAGTGAGTCTGTATTATGTATTTGGGGAGTTCAAAACCCAATTGAGTCGAATGTATGAAAGATGATATGTCTTGAGCTCTGTAATGTTTTGAACAATCAATAAAAAAAAAGAAAATTCAAAAAAAAAAGAAAAAAAGAAAACTGGAAATCCATATGCAGCAAAATAAAATTTAATCCCTCTCTCTCACCATGCATAAAAGTTAACTCAACATGGATCAAGGATCTAGGAATTAAACCAGAGACTCTACAAGAGAAGATAAAGTAGGCCTTATCTCCATCATGTGGGATTAGGCTACAGCTTCCTTAATAAGACTCCTATAGCACAGGAATTAAAACCAAAAATCAACACATGGGATGGATTGAAACTAAAGATTTTTATCAAAAGAAAAAACCAATAGAATAGAGAGCCTACTTTCTGGGAGCAATTTTTACCCCTCATACATCAGATAGAGCACTAATATCTAGGGTATATAAAGAACTCAAACGTCTTAACACCCAAAAAATAATCCAATCAATAAATGGGCCAAGAACCTGAAAAAAACACTTCTGAGAAGAGGATATACAATCAATCAACAATTATATAAAAAAAGTTCATAATCTCTAGCAATCAGAGAAATTCAAATTAAAACCACTCTAAGATACCATCTCACTCCAGTCAGAAGGGCAGATATTATGAAGACAAACAACAATAAGTGTTGGTGAGGATGTGGGGAAACATACACTCATACACTGCTGGTGGGACTGCAAATTGGTGCAGCCAATTTGGAAATCAGGATGGAGATTCCTTGGAAATCTGGGAATGGAACCACCATTTGACCCAACTATTTCTCTTCTTGGACTATACCAAGAAACAAAAAGAGCACACTACAGGGACACAGCCAGGTCAATGTTGATAGCAGCACAATTCACAATAGCTAAACTATGGAGTCAACCTAGATGCCCTTCAGTGGATGAATGGATAAAATAAAATGTGGCTTATATACACAATGGAATATTACTCATCATTAAAAAAGAACAAAATCATGGCACTTGCATGTAAATGGATGGAGTTGGAGAAGATAATACTGAGTGAAGTCAGCCTATCCCCCCCCCCAAAAAATGCCAAACGTTTTCTCTGATATAAGGAGGCTGAATCATAGTGGGGTAGGGAGGGGGAGCATGGGAGGAATAGATGAATTCTAAATAGGGCAGAGGGGTGGAAGGGAAAGGGAGGGCACAGGGGATTAGCAAGGGTGATGGAATGTGATGGACATCTTTATACAAAGTTCATGAAAATTTGAAACATGAAAAATTGTGCTCTATGTGAAATAAGGATTGTAATGCATTCCACTATTGTCATGTATTTAAAAAAATAATAAAAACCATAAAAATCATGATCTAAAAAACATCTAGAAAAAAGAAAGAGGAAAAAAAGAGAGAAACAAAGAAACAAAGAAACAAACTAACTGAGATAGGATGCACTTGGTGCTACATACCTGATATATCCAGTGGTCTGGAGGCTGAGGCAGGGGGATCACAATTGTGAAGCTTACCCTAGCAACCGAGTGAAACACTGCCTAAATTTTAAAATAAATAGGCAGTAGCAATTTTAAAAAATTAAGAAAAAAATTAAATTTTTTTAAATAAAAATTTTAAAAGGACTGAGGATAGTGTTCAGTAACAGGGCACCCTGGTTCCAATCCCCAGTTTCACAAAAGGAAAAAACGAAGGAAAAAAAAGTCCTTTTCAAAGTTACAGAAAAAAAATATTTTTAAATTTATACATTGTATATATGAAAACAAAAATTCTATTCCTCCAATGACTCCATTAAAGAGAACAAGGAAAAGTGACAGATGAAAGAAACCAATTGTCTCACCTTTAACCAAACTCTTCTAAGAAAGGAGAACAGAGACTACAAGAGAAACACAGGCAAGAGCCGTGAACAGCCCCTTCAAATAGCAGGTATCTAAATGTCCCTTCATCACAAAGCAATCAACGTCTTAAGAAAGGAGGGACTGCACCATAAAGTCACATTGAACAAAAATTGAGACAGTGTTGAAGAACATGTGGGCTATCATGAAGGTCCACAGAAACAGATGTGGACCCTACAGCACCTGTCCATATGGGGACACAGCACGCTCCTCCAGAGCTGAGACCCAGGGCCTGGTGACAGAGGATGTCCATTTGGTAATAGATAAATAATAAACTATGGAAAATAACCATTTCTGGCAATCAGCCACATTTTGTTTGCCATATTGCATACAGTTTGACAAATGCTATGAAACACTGTGTCAGTTTTATATAGCTGTCACATAAATGTCACATTTCACATAAAACCATACTTAAATAGTATATCTGCAGAATTTGAAAAAAAATACAAATTCAGATAAGCACATAAAAGACTGCATTACACACCCTGGGTATAGATGATTGGACTCCTCATTATAAAGAGGACAGCTTCCCTCAGGTTCATCTATGACAACACCCATCAAAATTTCACCATGGTTTCCTTTTCATTGAAGAAGGGACCAAAGCAAACAGTTTGAAAATTCTTTTGGAAGATTACATCCATATGAAATTAGCCAAGAATTCTGAACTCTAAGAGCAAAAGCAGGAGCTATCATTACCAGGCACTAATGCATGTTATAAAATTATCATATTGCAGTAATTTGAGGACTAAAAAAATTACAAAGCAGAAATTTCATGGATGACTCCATATGTATGTAAATGTCATTTTTATTATGAAGTGCATTGAAAAGGCCTAGATAAATGCAACCATCTCCAGCAGAGGATTTGATATGAATGAACAAGACAACCCAACATGAAGGGAGGAGTTGGAACTGGAGGCGCAGAGCACTGGTAGGGCTTGGGGGCAGGACGTGTGTGGTACTGGATTACACTCCAGCATCCCCAAAGAAGCACATAGAGGAGGATTATGTTTCAAAATTATACCAGAATAGGAGGCTCCTGGATTCTCTTCACACATGGATACACCAAATAAACACCTACTTCTGTTTTGAGTCCCTCTTAAATAAAGTTATAATGGACGGAGAGACCTATGCATTGGACCACTCAGAAAATCTCTACCATCTAAAGGGCAGGCAAAGTTGGGGGACACGTGGGCATTAGTCCTGCCTTGAGCCATGTGCCACATAATTGAGACAGAATACCCCCCTCCAGTGGCACCCAGAGTAGAGGAAAACTGATTGGTGTCACAAATGCAGCACATGGGACACTAAATGACTTGTAGCTGGAAACGCAATTCATCTGGTGCTCATAGAAGAAAGAGCTGGATATCCACAAGTATCAGAATGAAAGAAAGGGGGTGATTTTCAATGGCTGTGGAGGGTCATGAGCTTTATCCATGGGACGATGGCATAAGGGGAGTGAGGTCAAGTCCCAGTTTATCCCTAGAAGGGATTTGCAGCATGATCTGCAAACTGTGGCTGCTAACAGCTGAGCTCCTCCCCAGCCAGTCCCCAAGGGTAGACAGGACAAATGCAGTCCACCCAGCAGCCCAGCCTGAGCCCTCTCCCCCCTACCTCAGTAATAACTCCAGGTCTAGCCAGTTCTTTCTGGAAGGACTATGTCCAGGCACTCAGGGTCCCAACATTTTTCCCATCTCATGGACTCTGTCCTAACCCACGAAGCTTTGTGAGCAATGGCAACTGCACATGTGCATATCTCCCTGGATCACAAAGGAGGGGCGTCACATTGATGTCTGAGTATTCCCTGTGCTACAATCCACACCAGGAGTGCAGCAAAAGGGGTCAAAACCCTGTTTCTTTCTAGAACAGGCTCACACCACCTTCCTGCAGTGAGCACAGGAAGCCTGGGTTCTAACAAATTGCATCAGGAATTCAGTCACCAGCCAAGTAGGAGACCTTCTGCAGCTTGACTCCAGCTGTGGGAAAGGCTCCTATCAAATAGGTAAAGGAACTAGTCCTCCAATGACGTGGGTATGGAGAAAGACACCCCCTCACATGGGGCTAGAATATCAGTTTAGTGCAGCCATTTAAAAAATAGAATGGAGTTCTTTAAAAGCTAACAACCACTCTGGATGCATTTCCAAAGGAACTTGAACTAGTGTGTTCATAAATGGCTGCATGCCCATCGCTGTTCCAGGATCCACAGGAGCCAGGAGGAGGGAACATCTGAAGTGGCTTCTGGATAAGGAGACTCCTCCCAGCCGCAGGGCAGTCACCTGCTCCCCTGAGAAACTTCTTTCCCTAAATGCACCTGCTCATAGGTCCACATGTGGCTGATATGTACCAGATGCTCAGGAGACCTCAGATGAGCCAGGTGTGGGATCCCTGTGTCAGGCAGAGCCAAACCAGGACCAGGAAAATATCACAGAGGGCATGAGACCCCTAGGAAATGCAGTCCACAGGGACTTGCTGCAATCAGTTCATAGGACCAGGATAATACATTAATTGTCATGGGATATTCAGCTTAAAAATAGTATAAAATACCATGGGTCAGTTTTACACGCGTGCCATATGCAGGTGGTGTTATGTGTAACTCTGATGCACTAATAAACAATCCAGCATGCTTTACTCTTAATGGAAGCACCCAATCCTAAAATTCATCCACAAAGTTAAATCTATGTAAACTTAACCAAAAAACTTTTGAAGTATAAGAGCAAAAAATTATAAGAGAAAAATATAATAAGAAGTTATTAGCTAACGCGTGCATTGTGAATCTGTTCTGTTACAATTGTCATCAAGGAATCACGACGTCAACAGAGTCCACCCACGAAGCCACGTGGTTGTAAAAATCATGCACTTAATTGCAACAGAAAAGTCATTATCAATGCAACCCTAACCAGGCCAATCTCAGCAACTTAGCTAGAGCAGCGGGCAGAATAAACACTAAAAACTACCAGGGAGAGAGCTCAGTGGTAAAGCACCCTTCTGTTAACTACCAAAACACAACAACCACCAAAAGAAATAATAATAATAAATAAATAAACTACACAAAACTAGTTTAGGAATAGGCAAGGTCCCTGTTCATCGCAGCTTTTCTCCTGGAGGAAAATGGTGTTTGGAAAATTGATTTTTTTTGGGGGGAGGGGGGTGCTGGGCATTGAGCTCAGGGGCACTCCACCACTGAGCCCTATCCCCAGCCCTATTTTTTTGGAGGCAGGGTCTCCCTGAGTCTCTAAGTGCCTCACCCACTTGTGGAGGCTGGCCTTGACCTTGCAATCCTCCTGCATCAGCCCCCACCCCCAGCCACTGGGAATGACAGGTGTGCGCCATTGTCTGGCTTGGAATTGGATTCTTCTAGTGCTGCCACCTGTCAATCACCACAGCCCGGGAAGATGCCAGGCTGCCTCCCTCACCTGCCAGAGAGATAGGACTTGAGCAGGGGCTGAGGCTGCCCCAGGGGATGGGGAGGCTGCCAGGAGTCTCCGCCACTGTCACGCTCTCCGTCCGGCTGGCCAGGAGGACAGAGTGGCACTGTCCTCAATGGGCTCAGGCCTGTGGTTGCAGAGAGCCCCCGGAGTCAGGGTCAGCCAACTCGGGTTCCCCCAGCGGGTCCCGCCAGATGGACTCCCTGCCCCGCCTCCCTCCTGAGCCTCCCTGTCCAGGCACCAGGTGCCACTGCAAACTCACCATCCCCTGGTGCCCAGTCCCCAAGCCTGCCCTGAGGAGCTTCGGCTCCTGCATGGCAGAGCCACAAGGGATCCTGGGCACGAGCGAAGCCTGAGTTCAACTGCAGGAATCTGAGTGGAACCGCGGACCGCGGAGAAATAAATCCCATTCCGAGCGCGGAGGCCCGCCCCCTGCTGCTGGCTACGCTCAGGATTGGACAGCGCTCAGCACGGGGGCTTCTGATTGGACAGGGATTCAGTCAGTCTCCGCTCTCTACAGCCTGAGCCCAGAGAGCCTTCTTTTTGAGTGACAGAGGGGTGATATCTGCTCCAGGCAGAGGAACCAAGAATGGCAGGGTTTGGGTGCAACATTTTTCTTTTCCTTTTGCGGTCTGGGCATTTTGTTAGGGTCAGGGTGACCAGAATTCTAAGTTCTGTTGGGTTTTGATGTTAGGAAATTGAAGTCATTTCTTGAAAGTTTCACCACCTGGGCCTCCTCCTATAATAAGACCTCCCAGAGCGTCCTGGGAGGCTGACTTGTCCTCTGTTCATCTGTGCAAAATTCTCCAAGCAGAACTGGCCTTTAGCCCCTTGGGAACTGCCCAGTTGTGGAGGCTCTCAATTGGGCATGGCAGACGCCCTGGAGGAGGCTCCGACCAGGTTGGCAGCATGAGCGCTGATGTTCCTCCAGCTGAGTTGAATCTATCTGGAGCCCACGTTGAGGCTAAAGGCAGAGTAAAGAGATCAGCACAGAAGAGACCCTGAGAGCGCAGACCTGGGTAAACCCCAGCTGCACCCGGGCTCCCCGCTCTCTGAAAACTGGGCGGTGAATTCAGAGGACTTGACCTCTGAGCCCCGTCCCCAGCCCTAGTTTGAATATTGTTTAGAGAGACAGGGTCTCACTGAGTTGCTTAGCACCTTGCTTTTGCTGAGGCTGCCTTTGAATTCCCCATCCTCCTGCCTCAGCCTCCCCAGCCGCTGCAATGACAGGCGTATGCCACTTTTTTTTTCTTTCTTTTTGAGAGAAATACCTGCAGTGGCCACAGGATAACAGCCTTGCACAGATCAAGGCCACCCTGGGTGCTCTCCCTGGTTCCTAGGCAATGGGATCCTGCCTCCTCCAAAAACCAGAGACACCCTGTCCAGGTGTGCATCCTTAGTATCAGCTGAATATGCTGCACTTATCAAGAAAAAAAAGAGAGAGACCCTACCTGCTTGTCTTGATGCAAACAAAGCTGATGTGTTTCCAAAGAGAGCTCTGGTCTTGTCCCACCAGTCCAGTGGTGCAAAAAGTCACATAATACAGAGAAGACTTCTACTTAAGAGGGGCGCAAGGGTCTCTCTCTTAAAGAAAAACAATTTGCGTTTGACTGGGAGTCCAGGAAAGACAACTCCAGATTTTCCTAATTTGGAAAATAACTCTATAGACTCAATGCAACCTGCTCCCCTCTGCCTTAATTAATCATGGAGGCCTCGAGGTTACCTGCCCCTTGGGACACCTGAAGATGAAGGGGGGGGCTATCTTCTCCCTGCAGCGCCCTGAACCTCCACCTTCCCACAGGCTCCAACACCTTTGACAGCATCCAATGGGGGAGCGGTTTAGAAAATTCTGGAATGTACCTAAAGACATTTCCTCATCCGGCTATGATGCTATCAATTTGGTCCCATGGTCCTTTTCAGTACTGTTTATCTTCTTCTGTTTTATTGGTTCATCTTAGATATACATGACCATAGAGTCCATTGTGGTAAACTTATCCAAACATAAAAATATACCTTATTCTCCTTAGGACCCCATTCGTGTGGGTGGCAGGATGGGTGGATTCACTTAGGTATTTTCATACAATTAAATAGAAACTTTATGGTCACTTCATGCTACTCTCTTTCCTGTTCTTATGTCCCCTCCCTTCCTGTTGCTCCCCCTTTCTCACATCTACTGAACTTCTCTTCTTGACCCCCATTCCTTGTGATGTAGATAACACATATCAGGGAAAACATGTGCCCTTTGGTTTTGGGGGATTGCCTTATTTTACTTTAGCGTGATAATCTCCAGATCCATTCATTTACTGGCCAGTGTTATGAAGTCATCCTTTTTTAAAGCTGAGTAATATTCCACCATGTATACACACCACAATTTCTCTATCTATTCATCTGTTGGTGGGCATTTAGGCTGGCTCCATAGCTTAGCTATTGTGAACTGTGCTATCACGAACATTGATGTGACTGTGTCCCTGTAGTATGCTGATTTTAAATCCTCTGTACATATTCTGTGGAGAGGTATAACTGAGTCAGAGGGTGGTTCCAGTCCTAGTTTCTTGAGGAATCTCCATCCTGCTTTCCAGAGGGGTTGCACCAATGTGCAGTGCCTCCAACAAGGTGTGAGCATTCCCTGTCCCCCACATCCTCACCAATTTATTGTTACTGTATTCTTGATAATTGCCATTCTGACTGGAGTGAAAGAGAATCTCAGTGTAATTTAATTTGCATTTCTATAATTGCTAGAATATGATGCCTTTTCAGTATTTTTTAAAAATCTTTTCTATTGGAGTCGGACACAATACATTTATTCTATCCGTTTATTTTTTCTGTGGTGCTGAGGATGGAACCCAGTGCCTGCACATGCTAGGTGAGCACTCTATAGCTGAGCCCCAGCCCCAGCCCTCATTTTCAGTATTTTTTACTTTTACTTGTCAGTAACAGCAGCCCAGGTATTTGGGGGACCAGTTTTGCTGCTTTTGTGAAATGGGAACATTTCTCTTGAAGGAAGACTGGGAAGGTCAAGGCACATGCCCAGGATTCCAGGGATGAGCAGTACATGGTTGTCTTGTCCAGGATGAGGAGAAGATTATGTGGCTGAGAAGAGGGAAAGAGCTGGGGACACCCTGAGGCCAGAACCCTTCCTTCCACCATGAGGGAAATGGTTAATTATTCTTGATGTTACTTTTCTTCACCAAAATGTGAAATTTCCCTGAACTACCAGTTCCACTAAATTTAGGTCCCTGGATGGAGCTCAGATTTGTCTTGAGAGGCAAGGAAAAGTGAATAACCAACCCAGTGGTTCCAATAACCAACAAGATAGACCTTGGGCTCCTTGGAGACAAAACACTGGGTTTTAACCAATAATTAACAATCCAACAGCACCCAGCACCCAATTAATGGGGGATGGAGAATTGGATCAGTGGGTGTGGGGGTCTGTGGGTGGCCAGCTGCAGGAGCTTGCCTCTGGGGTGCATTCCTTGCATCTGGGAGGTTTTTCAACACCAATGAGATAAACAGAGTGGTGAGAACACTGGAAAAAACCCTCTGCAATATTCTAGCCTGGAAAATACATAAGCACTTTAAAAGCATCTTAATGTTTACCCTCAGTCAAATGTGCCTCAATCTGAATGAAACCATTTGAAAAGAGTTGTCAACATGAAAAGTTTCTGAAATCTGCTGGTTTGTGGATCACTGCAAATCCATATGAGTCCATGGCTAAATACATAAGTAAAAATAGAAATCTAATAATGAGCATTTTCTTAAAACTTCTCTCTTGAAAACACTGCCCTATTTGCTTTGATAACTAAATCACCATTTAATCATTCCTCTAGCAACACTTGAGGTCCATAAAGAACTGTGGAACACGTCTGGTTGGGACAGAAATGCTGGGATACCAAGAAGAAAGTTACTCGGAACCTCAGAGGAAAAGATTCATACATCACCAGAATGCAGGAATGCCCACAAAATATTTGAAATTAAAAACAAGGGACTGGGGTTGGGTCTCAGTGACAGAGCACCTGCCTAGCACCTGTGAGGCACTGGGTTTGATACTCAGCACCACATTAAATAGAAATATGTAAAATAAAGGTATCCTGTCCAACTAAAAACTATTTTTAAAAATAAAGATGAGATTTATGAAAAAGCAACTCCCTGCAATGCAGCATTTCTCCTAGACCAGCTTCCTGTACCCCCAAATACTAGCATGATGTGAGCAAGGTTAGAAAAATGGGTGAGAAATTACAGAACTCTGCTCTGGCCCCATCTCTAGTCCAGCCCCACTTAAATGTCCCTCTCCAAATAGCAACACCTCATACCACGTATTTACTGTCTGTCTCTTTAGCGCTTTCTCACATTTTTTCCTTTCTTTCTTCTTGTGGTGCTGGGGATTGAACCCAGTACCTTGTGCATGCAGGGCAAGCACACTACCAACCTCACTGAATCCCTAGCCCCTCACATTCTTCCCTGAATGTGCATCTCTTTTCTAAATAGGTCTGTTCATGCACCTGACAATGATGAAGTTGTTTTCTGCTTTGAAAACCAAGGAATCTACTTTTTCTGAGCTGATGTCCTTCTCTTTCCCTGAAATCCCTTCCCATTACACAACCTCACACAGCAAAAGTCAGACTTGAGCTTTGTAATTGTGTGGGGTTTTTTATTGTTTGGGGTCTGATATCACATATATCACTGGAGGGAGGTAACTAGCAGCCATGCACTTTTTTTAATAAGCAAAGGACAAGGTTTGCCAGCACATGTCATTAAGGCCAGGGATTTGGAAGGCTGCTGCAGGAGGATCTCAAGTCAGAGGCCACAGTTGGCCTCTTAGCAAGACTCTGCCTCAAAGTAAAATATTCAAAGTTCTGACTGGTGAGTCTTCATGAACAATGAAGGGTCAGAATTTCTGTTTCAACAGTCTCCCCTTAGGATGCTGTGTGTAGGTGTGTGACTGTTACCTTTCAACAGGACCTAGAGCGGTTGCTGGTGCCCACCTGTATTAATAAATAGATCAAATGAAGTGAGTAAATAAGTAAAGCAATAATAGATTTGACACTGTAGCTGGTTGAGAACCCAGGGATATGGAGGTTAGGTTGTGTTTCTTGGCTCTTGTGTTCTTGCAAGAGTGGATTTTAGATAATACATAAAATGTAATCAAAGTAGAGCAAAGCTCATTGGCCCAGAAATCACTATCAGGAAATGGGGAGAAAAACAGTGAGTCTTCTCTGAAATCTCTAGGCCTCACACCCCTTTGATCCTGAAGTTTATGGGAGATGCTGTGGGTGATTCCAGAATTCTGCCCATGGACCAATTCCTACTCTTAACTGGCAGTGGAATGACACTGTGTTTGTAGGTTCCTACTCCACATGGTCTTGTCCAGAGGCGCCAAAGGAAAACCCGTGTGTGTATGTGTGTGTGTGTGTGTGTGTGTGTGTGTGTGTGTGTGTGTTCTTTGTGAATTTTACTATAATAAAATTTTACTATGGCAGCTGTTATGAAGACAAACAACAACAAGTTTTGGCGAGGATGTGGGGAAAATTGTGCACTCATACACTGCTGGTGGGACTGCAAATTGGTGCAGCCAATATGGAAAGCAGTATGAATATTCATTGGAAATCTGAGAATGGAACCACCATTTTACCCAGATATCCTGTGGAGCCAACCTAGAGGCCCTTCAGTGGATGAATGGATAAAAATATGTGTTATATATACGCAATGGAATTTTGTTCAGCAATAACAGAATAAAATCATGTGTGTGGGGGAGATTATGGTATTTTTCTCTTGGTATCTGACTTTTGGGGAATAGAGTTTTTCTGAGATTCTCACCAGTATCTTTGCCTTTGTCAAAGGGGCATTGCAACTTACTTGTGTTTCTTGCTGTCTATCTTTTGTGGTTTTCCAATATGAGGTATGAGGTAGAAGTGGATTTTAAGTGGATATTTTTAATGTAGAAGTTCACTAATTACTATTAGAAGCAACAGATGAGATCAGTACAGTAATAAAATTTAATATCATCAGTTATTTATGTGCATATGAAAATAAGTAGCAAACATAAAATTAAAGACAGTTCTAATGACCATAATATCAAAAGCAAAATACTTGGGAATTTTTCAAGAAATGTGAACACTTGCACATTTAACATGGCTTGTTTTTATACAATATACCATTATCCCTAAGCCACCTTCTTTTTTGTGGTGACCTGAACTCAGAAAAAAAATGGGAATTAAAAGTTTCCCCTGTGATCCTGAGGAGAGGACTTAGGTATGGTATACCAGTGAGCTCTATCATCATCCCATTTTTATTTTTCTTTGAGATATGATCTTCCCAAGTTAGTGAGGCTAGACTCAAAGTTGTGACCCTCAAGGCTTGGCTTCCATGTCAGTTCGGGTTACATGCATGTGCCATCACAACTCTGGTAGGGATTAGCCTTTTTTGTTTTCTTTAGTTGTAGTGGACTCAGTAACTTATTTTGTATATTTATTTTTATGTGGTGCTGAGGACTGAACCCAGTGCCTCACATGTGCTAGGCAGCTGCTCTAACCCTGAGCCCCAACCCCAGGGATTAAATTCTTGACTTTCATATTACAGGTTGGCTCAGGATAATATCTAGGTTTGCAAACATGAATAATGTCCCCATTTTGTGAGTAGAAGGTAGAGGCCACAATGAGAGAAAATGTCTATCCTTATCCTTAAAAGAGGAACATCAACTGTGGATTCACCTGCAACTTAGTGTTTGAGGATTGCCCAGATATTACAAATACAAGCAGAAGAGACATGAGGTCAAGGCTCTGAGGGAGGGGGACTAGGTATTTCAAATTGTGAGGCATCACATTGAGAAATGCAATGCTAAGGTAGCTGGGTATGGAGAATAGGGTCCCTCACATTTAACTGTAGGATCCCAGAAGATATAGAAGAAAATAAACCATTTACTGGGTACATTTTAAAAAGATGATCATGGGTAGGACTTGGTCAGAAGTCATCATTATCACACCCCACCCACACGCCCACACACATTACTTCCCTTTTACCTCTTCCCCACTTTAGCAGTCAAGTCAACATCCACTCCTCAAGGTGCATCCTTGCATGAAGAGAAAGGACTGAGCCACAGTTCCCTGGGGATATCAATGGGCACATCTTTGCCTAGCTTATGGCAGAAACTAGCAAAGGAATGGCAGAGTTCAGGAACATCTCTGTCTCCTTTCTCTCACAAACAAATAACTAGAGATTTCAATTATAAATTGATGGATGAAGTGAACTTGGGAGTATTGGGCCAAATATTTGGAACACTGAAAATATAAATGTTCAGCAGCCTAATGTCTTATTTCTTTTTTTAACTTTGTTTTTGTTTTTAATGCTGTGGATTGAGCCCAGGGGCACTCAACCTCTCAGCAACATTCCTGATCTTTTTTTGTAACTTAGTTAGAGACAGGGTTTCACTGACTTGCTTAGTCCTTTTCCAAGTTGTTGAGGCTGGCTTTGTATCAGCCTCCAGAGACACTGGGATTACAGTCATGCACCACCACACCTGGCTAAGGTTTTATTTCATTATTTGCACAAGAGCAGTTTTTCATGTAATATAACCTACTGAATGCTCTCAAAATATTGCACTTTGTGAAAGATTCAGAGATAGCTTATTAACTTTATATTAACAAACTTAAAGAATGTGATTTTTCTTATGCCTTGGCTTCTTTTTACTTGATAAAATCAGGTTAGGACATAGTTTTCTAGTTTCTTTTTTTTGGGGGGGGTATACTAGGGATAGGTCCCAGTATCACTCAACCACAAAGCCACTTCCCCAGTCATCTTTAATTTTTTTTTAGAAACAGGGTCTCACTGAGTTGTATAGGTCCCTATTAATTTGCTGAGTCTGTCTTTGAACTCGTGAATTTCCTGCCTCAGTTGGGATTGCAGGGATGTGCCCCCACTCCCAGGTTCTTCATTCTTTTGTAGTTGTTGCTTTCTTTTGTTACATAAACTCAAGTTGAATAACAGTATGTTTAACAATACAGACATAGAGAAAACCCAGTGATGTAGGTAAGCAATTGAACATATCCACCAAAAAGTACATTGTATATTCACCATGGTGTATTACTCAGCCATCAATACAAACTCCTCTAATGGTCAGCAAAATGGATGAAATTGGATGATGTCATGCTAAGGGAAGAAATACACAATAGTGTCACATCTCATATGTTAACTAATATAATATCATGTGCAAGTACAATAGTGATTAGTACGGCTGAGGAGTGTGTGGGGGCATGAAAGGCAGAAGAGGGTGTTTGGATATTATGAATACATGTATCTGCATATGTATAAACATCACACTGAATCCCATGAGTAGGTGCAAGTGCTATGTGATGATAAAACCCATCATCTTTCATAATTATCCATTTTGCACTAAGAATAGAATCCTGCTGTCTTTTGGAATTTGCAGTATATGGTGCGATATTATTGATGATGCTCTCTGATAACCACCAGGCTCTCTCTACACATCCATTCTATTTTCTGCCAGGCTCTGAACATAGAGTATACAATGTATTTCTGCATCTGGATCATCTCACTTAGCCTAAAGTCCTCCAGCTTGTCTGTGTTATTGGAGAATATTCTTTTGTTTCTGGGGTTTGGACCCAGGGTTGCCTTAACTGTGACAGAGATCCACCATCATTATCTTCTTCAGTTTTAAGACAGAATGTTACCAAACTACTAAGGCTGGCTTTCAAATTTTGGCAACACTGCCATATACACCATCCTTATTTTAAATTTGAGTAATAAGTGAGGTGTGGAGGCACATTTCTTTTGTCATGCTAGGGACTCGATAGGCTGAGGGAGGAGAATCATGATCTTGGAGCAAGCTTCACATCTTGGTGACACCCACTGCACCTTAAAAGACCTTGTCTCAAAATAATGGTAGAAAAACTGAAAAGGTTATATATGTATGTTGACACATTTGTGTGTAAACACAGTGATAAATCTCTCTTTCGCTATTATCTGTAATATACCATAGGTTCTTCTTCCTGAGTTACTCTTTGGAAATTTAGGATGTGGATAGTATGGTGGTTAACATGGGAGGGTAGATATTCCTAAAGATGGATTTTATTTCCTTCAATTGTTGAAGTGGTTAATGTCAGCTGTCCATTTGAATGGATGGAGATACCCAGAGAATTGGTGTGGAAGATCTCTGCAGGTGTCTGTGAGTGTGCTTCCAGAAGGCTGAGTCAGAAAGCCTGGGGAATACCTGTAATGAACATACATATTGGTGTTCGATAGGTTTGATTTGGAAAAGAGCAAGAGAAGCAGTCACTCGCTTATGCTCCAAGCTTCTTGAAGTCCCCTTTGGGGAATTGCACCATTGGCTCTACCTGGGTCTTTTTAAAAATTTTTATTTGTTTTAATTAGTTATCCATGACAGTAGAATGCATTTATATACTTTGATATATCATACATAGATGGGATATAATTTCTCATTTTTCTGAGTATATTTATTGTAGAATCACATGGGTCATACAGTCACATACATACATACATAAAGCAATCATGTCTGTTTCATTCTCTTTCTTATCCCCACATCCCCTGCCTTCCCCTCCTTTCACTTTCCTCTACCTAATGTAAGTTAATGCGATTCTTTTTTTTCTTTTGCATTACAATTTTAATACACATATATACCACAATTTTTGTATCTTTTTTTATGCAACGCATGTTGACACACAATTCAAGTCTTCATACATGTATTTTGAATGTATGACACATTCTACCAACCTTGCTAATTCCTGTCCCCCTCCCTTTTCCTCCCACCCCTCTGCCCTATCTAGGATTCATCTATTCCTCCTATGCTCCCCCTGCATACTCCACTGTAAGTCAACCTCCTTATGTCAAGGAAATATTCAGCATTTCTTTTTAGAGGGCAGTCATTGGTAGCTTCACTTATCATTATCTTCTCCAACTCCATCCATTTACATGCAAATGCCATGATTTTATCCTTTTATTGCTGAGTAAAATTCCATTGTGTATATATGCCACATTTTTTTATCCATTCATCCACTGAAGGGCATCTATGTTGGCTCCATAGTTTAGCTATTGTGAGTTATGCTGCCATAAACATTGATCTGGCTGTGTCCCTGTAGTATGATGTTTTTAAACCTTTGTCCTTAGACTGAGGAGAGGGATAGGTGGGTCAAATGGAGTTTCCATTCCCATATTTCCAAGGAATCTCCATTCTACTTTCCAAATTGGCTTCATCAATTTGCAGTCCCACCAGCAGTGTGTAAGTGTACCTTTTCCCCACATCCTCACCAACACTTATTGTTTTTTGTCCTCATAATAGCTGCCATTCTGACTGGAGTGAGATGATATCTTAGAGTAGTTTTGATTTGCATTTCTCTGATTCCTAGAGATGATGAGCATTTTTCATATATTTATTGATTGTATATCCATCCTCTCCTGAAAAGTATCTGTTCAGGTCCTTAGCCCACTTGTTGACCAGGTTATTCATTTTTTCATCTACCAGGATCATTTAAGTCCTCTATCCTGGACCACAGCTGCTTCATTTGCTTCCTCATATTGTGAAGCTTCCAGCTTCTTGGACTGAGCTGTTACCAGTTTCCCAGTGTTGCCAACCTGTAGGCAAACACTTGGTGACTATTACATCCATGATTATGTGAGTAAATATAATAAGCTCCCTTCTGTATACACATGTACATTTTTGTGTATTCTATTTTTATGAAGAATCCTAAATATACAGGCATATTCTCAATGTCTGGGTCATATTGCATCTCTAGTTCTAATTTTTTTGAGAACCCCCCCTTATAGTTTTTTTAATGTCTATTAAAATTTATGTTCCTGGCAAGGATGTCCAAGTGTTTCTTTTTCTGTATATCCTCTGCAGTATGTGCTACCTACCAACATTTTGAGGATTGAGCCCACAAGTGTGTGGTTATATCTCATTTTGATATAACCTGAAAGCATAAAAATTTTAGAAGAAAATGAGAAATTTTTTTTTCCATTGGCATTGGCAATGGTTTTAGATAGAATATGCAGAGCCTGGGCAAGGAAAAATGGCTGACACTATATAAAGCTAAAAATGCTTCTATACAGCAAAGAAATCAATCAATGAAATGTAAAAGTAGACTTGGTTAAAGAAAACCGGTTCTAGCCCCATGTCTGAAAAAGCTCAACATCCAAAATATAAGAAACTTACACGACTCACCAAAATTTAATATAAACCCCTCATAACCTAATTTAAATATGGTAAAATACTTGGATTCTGCCCTAAAAATTAAACAAGTGTGTAAAGACATATGAAAGTTACTCAAGATCACGTATTAGGCTACATAAAATGGTAATTTAGCTTTTCTGCTTTATTTGTCTCACAGGATTATGGGTGCACACTCTCCATCCTTCACGGGGCATTTGAGATCAATTAGCAAAATGCCAGGTTCTCATTTCCCCACATTATGCTTCCTCATTATTCCATCTTAATTGCCAAGAAAATCTCAAGCCTGGAAAACAAAAAAAATAGAGATAAATTGCTAGATAATCATCAACGTTGAAAATTACTTCAGAAATCAATAAATACATTAGTAGACCCAGATGTGAAGAAATATAAAATAGTCCTACAAATCAACATTTAACTTTACAACTTCTCAAAAAATACTTGCACTTATGCTGATATGGGAGCACATGCCACTAGTCTTTACTACCTGGAGGCCACAGCAGGAGAAGGATTTAGGCTAAGGAATTTGAGGCTAACCTGGCAAAAACCCAGCTCTAAAAATTGACTCACCAAAAAACCAAACAGTAATCACATTTTTAAAAAAGGAGCCTTCACAGGTGATTTCTATGAAACATGTAATAAGGATCAGTAACAATAATTCATGATCACGTCTAAATGTAGAAGAAGAAAATTGACTAATTCTTTCTGTAAGGCCAGAAATATCAGCTAACACAGCATAAGAATGGAAATTGCAGACCATCTTTTTATAGATGTTGACGCAGATTTTCAAAACCCCTAGCAAACTGAGAACAACCACAAAAAGAATGATTGGACTTCATGACCAAGAGGGACATTGTCATATGGGAAGTTTCCAAAAATCATTTTGATAGAGCAAACCTTCTGGCAAATCACTTATCAAATTACTGTAAAACTTATGGCCAATTATGACCAGAGAAAAATTCTTTTTCAATCCACTAAAGGGCAGCTATGAACTGTTTTCATATTTAAAGTTGTTAACTGAAGTGTTTCACAATTTAGTTTTAGAAAAAGATAAAAATGTTTGCTTTGGTGGCTTCTAAATATCGTTTGAGAATATTAAACAGGATTTTCATCAAAAATCAAATAGCAGATGCAGATGATACTATTATTTTTATAATGTCTCTAAGCAATTTCCATAAACTAATGAAACATAAGAATAAGTTCAATAATGTCATGGTCAACATTAAATCATTTAAATTATGTACAGTAGCAATGAGCAGTGTTAAAATCACAAATATAGGAAAATAATCTAAACGAAAGTATTAAAAGAATTGTTCACTGCAAAGTAAAATGTAAAGGTGAAAATAAAATGCAAATTAGATCATGGAAACAAAATGGGAAAACTGTTAATATTCAATGATTAAAAGTTTGATTTGGGGTTTTAAGGGTTGATAGTCTTTCTCCAGACTAGCGCATGGGGTGGAGCTGGACTTCCTCCTCCCTCTGGCCTGGCATGGTGCCGAGCTTCCTCCTCTGGTCTGATATATATTCTATATATGTCAATTAAGTTATTACTTGTGTTATTGATCTCTATAGTTTCTTTATTCAACTTTTGCTTGGAAGATCTATCCAGTGGTGAGAGAGGTGTGTTAAAGTCACCCCAGATCATGTTGTGGTCAATTTGACTCTTGAACTTGAGAAGAGTTTGTTTGAACATAGGTGCGCCATTGTTTGGGGCATATATATTTATGATTGTTATGTCTTGTTGGCATATGGTTCCCTTGAGCAGCATGAGATGTTCTTATTTATCTATTTTGATTAACTTTGGCTTGAAGTCTACTTTATTTAATATAAGTATGGAGACCCCTGCTTGCTTTCAAAGCTCATGTGAGTGGTATGTGTTTTCCTAATATTTCACCTTCAGTCTGTCTTTTCCAGAGTCTCCTGGAGGCAGAATATGGTTGGATTTTTTTTAATCCAGGCTACTAGCCTATGTCTTTTGATTGGTGTGTTTAAGCCACTAACATTTAAGGCTATTATTGAGTCATTATTTGTATTTCTAGACATCTTTGTTTATTTTTGCTACTTGAAGTGTTGTTATTGTGTTATTGTTTAATTTTTAATTTGTATCTTCATATAGAATCCAGCATTTTAATTGAACATGTGTAGTGATCAAATCTGTGCAACTTCTACCTTCTAAAATATCATTTTGATGTTTGAAACCTGTGAACTCTTTTTAGAATGTCCACAGTCTAATAATTACTTATAGAGTTCAAATTATGGGCTATAAAACCTAAGAGTTACTTTTCCCTCTTAACTGCTTTTTGGCACTCCTTGCCAACTGTCTCCTATAACAGATACAAAAAGATTTTCTCTTTTTTGGTTCTTTGTGATCAACTTTCTCAGCTTCAACATATGAGTGCAAACACACATGATTTGTGAAATATGAAAAATCACTAGAAAAAGACAGTCTCCTATGGTAAATCCAGAAAAAAGAATATAAATTTAAAAACAGTAAACTATAATCCCAGTGCTTTGTAAGGCTAAGAAAGGAGGATGCTGAGTTCAAATCCAGTAACAGCAGGACCCTGAGCAACTTGGTGAGATGCTGTCTCTAAATAAAATACAAAATAGCAGTGGGGATGTGGCTCAATGGTTGAGTGCCCATGAGTTTAAACCCTGGTACCCGCCCCCAAATATTTTAGGGTTCACATTTAATCATTAGGCCTTAGTTATTTTTTGGTGAGATCTATATATAAATGGCATATGCCAATTCTTATGAATGTTTTTTATGTAAGTCAAATATTATATAAATATTTTGATAGTATAAGATTAAATTGATCTATGTTAGCATATAAAGAAATAATTTAAAAAATGTTTTAGGTGAGGCAGAATGCCTGCAATCCCCTTGGCTCAGGAGTCAGAGGATTACAAGGCCAAAGCTCAGTAACTAGTCAAGATTTTCTCCCAATATTAATAAAATGGCTTGTGAGATAGTTTAATGACTAAATGCCCTGGGTTCAATATGGGGTACAAAGGAAAGGAGGAGGGTTTAAAATTGCCTTATCTCAACAACAAAAAGACATGTGAAATTTAAAACCAAAAACTGCATTCTATCACTTCTCTGTGACACACAGACTCTGCTTTAATTCATTTTAAACATTTGAATCTTTCACAATCTAAGTTTTCTAACACTCAATAAATGACAAGTTTTAATCACGGGGGTCTCAAGGCCATTGGATGAATTTAAGGTCAGTGTAGCTGAGGAAAATGCAGTCATACAAACTGGAGTGTGCAGGTGCCATGAATTTGCACTAATAGTCAAGAACTCATGGATGGGTTGTTCATTGCCTTGAAACTGTTGGAAAATTGTTTTCTGATGGTAAATTTCTGCATCAGTATTGGGAAGAACTTAGACCCTTTCCTGATAGAATGCTTCAAAGAAAGGGACACAATTTCATGCAATAATGAGGAGAACTAATCTTCATACAGGTAGTGGCCAGGAGAAAGCACAGTCTGGTCATTCTGCTAGCTCCAGTTTTGAACCACAATCATCACTAAATGATGTGCATCAATTATATATGGTTAAAATGGTGTAAATGCACCATGGTAGTGTTGTGAAGAAATATCTATAGTCATGTCCCTGCTGAGGCTCCGTTGTTAGGAAGCATCCTGGGGGATGGGAATGATTCATAGATGACTGAAATCCTGAGCTATGTACCTTCCCAGCTGTGCACATTATGCCTGGCACAACATAGTCCAGGAGATCATGAGACACAATACAAGTTCTCTGACATCAAGGAGGTAATCTGAGAAACACCCCTCAAACAAGGGTCTAAGGAGTGATACTTCCAGCTTGGTCCATGGTTGCCCTATTGTACTGGGCACTCATGTCCTTTATGCACTGGAGAAATCAAGCTGCCCCCTAGAGTGGGCATTCTGTGTGGAAGGATATGTAAATCACAGGGAATCTAACACAGATTTCTGAAATAGGTTACATTTGAAGAATTCACATATGGTAAGAAGAAGGAAAGGCCAAGTGAGGAGATGAGAAAAAACAGATCACACATGAAAAAGAAATTTTCAAAAAAACATCAGAAGTTTTGTTTTTTAGAGCTGATGGTAAAGACTCCCTCTAGTATCTGGATCCAGGAAGGAGTCATGTGACATATGGTGCTGTCACTAATGTCAGGGGAGGCTGTGTGATCCATGCACCATCATCTGTGTTGCAACCATCTAGTGAGGACTGCTCAGGCAGTGGACACGAGCTGGTGGTCAGGACAGAAGTAGAGAGAATTACAGGAGAAGGACACCCCACTGCAAGTCAGGGTTATTTGGACCCTCTGGGTGGGCGCATTCCAGGGTGAAAGTGAGGAAGAAACATCTCTTCTCCCATATGCAGTGTGAGCACCATCCTGTTCACAACGGGAGAGGAAATAGGATCTGTCACCCCTAACAACACACGTGAAGACCTACAGCTTGAGGTTGTCCTCATCTCACAGCTCAGCTTCACCACTACTGCCAACCCTCCCCATGTCCTCTTGGTGTTCACTAACATAAAAACAGACAAAAGGGAGATGGAGAATTGAGACTGGTCTTGCTTCAAGAAAGAGGGCTTGGGACTGATGTCAGCCTTGGCAGAAACTCTTACTTGTGGCTCTTTGTGTGCTGGGAATCTACAAAGAGAACTAGGGAGAAATGGCTGACACCTGAGAGAGGGCAACACCATCACCCAGCCCCTCTGCTGCAAAACACACCCTCCAGTAACACGACGAGCAAACCCTGGGCAAGACTTGACTGAATTGCAGCTCTTTGTGAGAAGTAGAGGTGAGAACCATGGGTTGCTTTTGTAAATTGTCAGGGTTTGAAAATACAGCTCAGGTTTCACAGTTACATCTATTATATTTATATTGCTATTATTTAAAATTTCTCCTGAGAAAAGGAACTAGAAGCGAACTTGTTCTTTAAAGTCAAGAAAGAAGAGGCCCCAGAGGGGCTTCTCTGTGGGGACAAGTGCATGGAGTACTGCATACAGGGCATAGGTTAAGGGTGTCTGTGTGGCAGGCCACCCCCTATGCTAGGCGTGTGAGTGGCAAACTGCTTTCCCATCGCACAACTCTGGGCACGAGGCCATGTGTTGCAGTCCCACACTTTAATTGTTCACTGCAAGGACAGTTAGCAGACATTGCATTGGTGGCTGTCTATATTTTGCTTAGGCACTGCCTGAGTACATATACATGGTAACTGCACAATAAAATCAGGCCTGCTTCCTGCTTGGTCTCTGGAGGACTTGATTAGAGACTCCACAGCCACACTCTCCTCAACCCTGTTCTGTGGACATCCTCAGGGATGAGAGAGCCCAAGCACTTCTCTGCAGACCCCAAGCTCTCATCACTGGGAAATCCACAGGATCCTGCAGGAGGGTCCATTTTCCCAGACTGATATTGCGATGGAAGAGTCAAGTTCTGCTTTCAGCTTTCCTGCTTTATCTTGTTCTCTGTGTCTTGGGGTCACATTTATCTGTGCATGCAAATGACATAAAAAATTGAATTTTGGAAATAAATCTGAAAGTGACCAGGGCAGGATGGATTTCAAGTGTCCTGAATGTTCCTCTAAGCAAAATTGAATTTACACATTTCCATTATTAGATATTTCAAAAGGTTTTTAGTGATTAAAACAGAATGGACTAATACATAAAAATATTCTTCCAAATTCTTGTGAATTATATTAATTAATTAATTTGGCACCATGAATTGGAACTTACCAGCACATTTATTTGATTTCCTAAAATATTTAATGTACTTCCTTCTGATCACGGTCCCTTGTTTGACATTTACCAACTGAAAATTCTTAACCATGTGAGATTCCATTCTATAAAATGAGGTTTTGAACATAGAACCTCATTTCCCTCTAAAGATTTCAAAATGTACAATTACTCAAACCATAATGGTTCTATGAGTTATGAAGATGACCAAAGCAAGATTATCAATCAAAATATTAAAACTTATTAATTCCCTGGTAATAACTATACACATTAATACTGTTTAAAATCTCTACATGACATACCATATGTAAGTTATGTCCCATGAAGTTATTAAATTGAAAAATGAAGAAGTAAAACTGACATTCCTTATAAGAAAAATTGACTCATTTTAGCAGGATCTCAAAGAAGCAAACATCTTTAGAAGACAACATCCTCATTACACCATACAGAACATGGTCCTCTGGGCTCCAACAGTTCTAATGAGGTCAGAGGACCATTTTGTGTATGGTGCAATGAGGATATTGTCTTCTGAAGATGTTTACTACTTTAATAAGCAAAGAAGCTACTGGAAAAGCTCACTAGTAGACCGAATTTCCTCCTCCAATGCCCTTTTCAGAAGCCACACTAACTCTGCATCTGAGGACACAGAGGTAATTTGTCACCTGAATCAGCTTAGCAGAGCACAAACATTTGTAAGTTTTATGGAAAGGATGTGTTTCAGATCTATCTCTGCAGATTTGTAATTTTAATGTCTGTAGAAAAGCAAGAAGTTCCCACAGGAGAACACAGAACTGTGGCTTCCCCAGTGGGACATGTCATCTCTCTCAATTTTATTGTCTTCTCTGATGGATAACAGCAATCCAAGAAATCTAGGCTTCAACTCTTAAAGTTTCCTGGACACATCTGGAAAAGGATCTTGATTGAGATCATTTTCTCATGTTGATAAGGAAACTTAAATTACTCTAATTCTGGTCCTAAAATCAAATTAGTCCAACCCTGTCCCACAACCTATAATCCCTCAAAACTTTGATGTGAGGGACTCCTGGTGCCCCCATAATTTCCCTGAAGCCCTGAAGTGTGTGATGGGCCTCTCTGTTCCTAGTTTGCAGATGGAGCACACCTTCTTGGGGGTAGTGATGGTTTGGTAAGTCATCTTTAGAAAGTGACAGTCCCGTGGCTCAAGCTCTAAGTGAAATAATAAAATTAAGAAAAGAAGAGAAAGAGCTATAGGTCACATGTTGTAGAAATCACAGGCAGATGGAATCTAGTGAGAGCCGAGGCAGAGTCCAAGCTGGAGTCCACTCTAATAAAACTACAGGATCAACTCCACCTTCTCTGAGAGAAAACCATGTAAAAAGCAGGCTCAGTCTCCTGGGTACTGTATAAAAATATACATAGAAGCATTAACATGCTATATTAAAAAAGGATCCCCATTATCTGGAGTCAAAAGAAAGGACAGTCATTTCAAGCAGACCCACTTATGTTCCAGTTGTAGAAATCAGAAGATAGTTCTTGAACACTGCCATTATCAACATGTGAACGGTTAGTACAGGCATGATAATGAATGAAACATTCATTTTTTCTAGAGGTAATTGTAAACTTGGACTAAATGGAAATATATAAAATGAAAACTTATATCTACAGACAGAAATTTCACATGGATGGGATGAGGGAGGTTGGAAAACTGAAGAATAAAGTCTCTACAATTGCCAAAGCATGAGACCTCCAAAGCCACACGAGAGGGAAACATAAAACAGGAAAAGGGTGCAAGTCATTGAACAAGTATTTCAGCATATGAACAGTTAGGAAAGACACATCAAGGGTGGAGGAAAAGTGTCCCCTCATGCAGCCCCCATCCTGGACCAGCCACATGAAAGTTTTGTGCCTTTGGTGAATTGAACTCTGCCTTACTCCCTGGCATAGCCCATTAATCACCAAGGTGCCACCTGGAATTCTGTCCCTCATACACACTCACCTCCTGGGAGGCTTCTGAATGAGCCATGGCAGAGAGTTGGCAAGTACTTCCAACTTTGTGGAGCCAAGAGGATCTCTTTGGAGAGGTGTAGAATTGCACACCACACCTTTGTTGTAATGTGGACATGCTGTGTAATTAGATGTGGTTGAGTCCAATCTCTTTGTAGCCCTGATTTTTCATAGAGAGGCAAATAATTTCATCTCTAATTGTGAGGATTAGGCCAAAACATACTGAACAAGTGGATTCCAACCAGTTAAAGAAGGCTCTCTGTGGAGCTGGGCATGGTGGCATTTGCCTCTAATCTCAGCATCTTGGAAGGCTGAGGAAGGAGGATCATGAGTTCAGAGCCAGCCTCAGTGAAAAAAAATTTACTAAGCAGATCAGTGAGATCCTGTCTCTACATAAAATAGGGATAGGGTAGTGGCCCAGGGGTTGAGTGCCCCTGAGTTCAATCTTCGTCATCGTACCCCCCTAAAAGACTGGGGAGTGAGTCTCAGGCTTTTGATTTATAACAACTTTCATGAAGATCTAAAATGTAGAACTAGTATAGAATAAGTGTTATGGGCCAAGCTCTGGGGTGGATGTGCATGCATTTGAATCCAGGATTTTATGTATATTTATATATATTATAGAGTTGATGTTGATCTACTGATGGAATATTTTCTACAGAAGGCATGTATTTGCGTTAGTTAAAGTCTGAAATAGTAGACATATATTTTAAACCATCTACAGCTACATATTGAAAAATAATAGTCATCAGAAAATCATGTATGTGAAGCTAGCTCATTTCATGATTCTTTAGAACATGTAGATCTATAAGGCAAGATAGTGAGAGAAACAATAAAACTGAAACATTAATGAACTTGAGATACCATTTAAAAATCTGAGGTGAATGTTGGTTCACAATCTGACTTCCATAACAAGACCCCTACAGCACAAATATTAAAAATCAAGAATAAATAAAGGGGATAGATTCAAACTAAAAAGCTGCTTCTCAGCAAAAGAAACAATAATTGAAGAAAGAATCTACAGATTTTATACAAATATTTACTACACATAATTCAGAAAAAGCACTAAGGTCTAGGGAATATAAAGAACTCAAAATTTACAACCAATAAAAAAAAGAACTCAAAATTAACACAAACAACAACAACAAAAACCAATTAACAAATTGACTCACTAACTGAACAGACAACTTCACAGAAGAAATATAAGCCATCAACAAATATATGAAAAAATATTCCACCTATCTAGCAATTAGGAAAATGTAAATCAAAATTACTTTAAGATTTTATCTCACTTCAGTCAGAATGGCAATCATTAATAATACAGGCAACAATAAATGTTGGTGAGGTTGGGGGGAAAAAGGAACACTCACACATTGCTCATGAGATCGACTCCAAATTGGTGCAACCACCATGGAAAGCAGTATGGAGACGACTTGAAAAACCAGAATGGAAAGATCATTTGACCCAGCTATCCCTCTCTTCAGACTATACCTAAAGGAATTAAAAACAGCATACTACAGGGAAACAGCTGCACCAATGTTTATAGCAGCACAATTCACAATAGATAAACAATAGAACCAAACTATGTTTCCTTCAACAGATGAATGGATAAATAAAATGTAAGATATATATATAAAATTTCCCCCACCAATGGAATATTACTTAGCTTTAAAGATGAATGAAACTATGCCATTTGGTGGTAAAAGGATAGAGTTGAAGAATATCATGCTAAGTGAAATAAGCCGCCCTCCCACACACACTCAAACACAAAGGCCAAATGTTCCCTCCAATAAGTGTATGCTAATTCACAATGGGGGTGGGAAAGAATAGATATTTAGATTAAGTAGAGAATTGCAGGGAGGCTAGAAAATATGGGGATAGAAATGATAGTAGAATGAAACAGACATTACATATAATACATAATATATAGAGATGCTAAAGCACTCAACAAGGGAGGGGGAGAGAATAGAAATTCAGTGGATTAGACAAAGTTGGATTGAAGGGAAGAAAAGGGAAATAGGAGTACAAATGACAGTAGAATGAATCAGACACAACTTTTCAATGGTTATATATAAATACACCACCAGGGAAGGTCCACATCATGTACACCTCAAGAATGGAATGCTAACTAAAATGAGTTTTACACCATGTATAATATGTCAAAATTTGCTCTACTATCATGTATACCTAAAAAGAGTAAGAAATTTTAGAAATGATAAGGGATAATTTGTATACTGAGAAGGTTTGTGCGTAAAAAACTCTTCAATGAATGCTAATGTCATTAAGGTGAAATAAAAGTATTGAGCCCCTACAAAGGTGAAATAAAAGTATTGAGCCCCTACAAAACAACAATGGTAAATAGAGTTGCCCAAGTCAGTCTGTGCAACTATCATTTATCACAAATTTTTTGGTTTGCAACTCCTTTCTATTTGTTTTACAAAGCAGCACAAGAACAATACTTACAAGTTGAGCAGAGAGGAAGCATTACATAGCAGTGTTATGAATACTATAAATAGTGTTGTGTGCACTCAAAGAAAGCATTCTCAATTTCCTCCCCCATGCAATAAAAAGTCATGCAGTTGAAAGACACACTAGTTACTGATTAGATAACACATACATGTGTTTGTGACATTCAGTATGTGGGCAGCTGCTCAACTTGGCAAGTCAGATTCAATAGATAAGGAAGACACAGTAATCACACAAGACAGTGTTTCCTTGAGTAATACTATGAAAACAAGAGAGAAAGCAAAAGTAAAAGACAAAGGCAACTCTATTCCCAGACTAGGAAAACCCCAACTCTGAACCTATGAACTGGGGAGTCCCAAACAGCTTTTCAGGGTCCTGACTGGGAAGTGCTGGGCAGAGCATCCTCTCCACAGGTGAGAGTCTGAAGTCTTGTTCTAACTTGTATTGAAAGTGAGGCCAAATAAATACAAATTAGAACAAAGAAACTTCATTCTAACATCTTGCATGACCTGGTGATTCCCTGAAGAACACCAAGTCCTCCCAAGAGCAGGTCAGATCCTAGAGGAGCGAGTGATAGCCTTGAGATGACTAAATAAATTGAGATTCCAATGAGTGAGCCACCCAGCCAGGTGCATTGAGAAACCAGCATTCTTTATCTGTTTCATCAAGGACTTCAGACATTATTCAAACAAGAAAAGGGAAGATCTTTAGTATTTTCCTTAGACCTCTAGGACTGAATCTTCCCTCCTGGCCTTATAAAGAGTTTAAACTCTAATATGTAAAATGAAGCCAGTTTTCTGCATAAAATAATGTGGACATAAGCATGAAACCTAGAGATTTACCCTTTGGAATAAAGAATGGTGTGAATATTATTCACCTAAAACTTATCATTATATTTCAAGAGTTATTTTCCCAAATAAAGTTAAATGAAATGTTGGTGGGTGGTGTTTTGTTGACCCAAAAGGCTCACATATGCAGAGAATATTGTGTTTCTACTTTTTGAACAGGACTTGTAGATGAGAGTCTAAGGTTTATTTCAATCAAAATTGTGTTTCTCTCTCTGTGGTGTCATGGGCTCTTGGAGCTATAAGATCTGAGGAGGGACATGGTTAGTTTATAGTATCTTATAATTACTGGGTTGCAGAGGATTCTGGGAGACCATGACACATGCTATCTACTGTATAATTCAATAAGTATAACAAACATTATATTGTAAATTATTAAGTAGAAACAAAGGGTCTACAAAATCAAAATATATAATGAAATAAAAAATTTGGAGGCATAAATGCTCCTATGGTATGTCTTTTTCTTTTTACAGTCATCATGTTACATGTTTCTAGCTACACTTTTTTACTGGGTATGCTAAACTAAAGAGGTGGTCCCAAATTGTGATGTTTTTCCTACACTAGAGGTGAGTATAGTCACCTCAGTGATGAACGTCATAGAATTCATGAGGAACTGCATGGTTTCTTCAGTCCAAGAGTCAGGATGGGCTTATGGACCATGTGGATTCCCCAGGAAACATTAAGACTATTTCCCCCTGCAGCAATCCTTCATTATTGCCTGAATACACACTATGCACATTGGCTCTTAGTCTCTTGGGTCTTTCTCCTCTCCCTGATTGGGAGCTTGTATAACTCTCCAGAGTTGTAGATCCCTTAGGGTGTACTGGTAATCTATAAGGTGAAATATTAAACTCATAATTCAAACTAGGGATATCTGGGCATTATTTTAGTATCCATAGGTCCTTCCTATAACTGTCTTAATTTTCCCATAATAAAAAACAAGAGAGTACATAATTTACATAAATAATATTATCCAAATAATACTTGATTAAACATATGAAATAATTAATTGAGAGGTTATAGCATTATTTACCCAACAGAATGTTTTACTATTGCATCGATCCATTAGCAAAGTGAATAGTGGAAGATGTGTGACCTAATAACATCATTAAATGCATGACAAGGTTTACATTAAGAAATTCACACTTTATTTAGCAACAAATTGCATCTGTAATGAAATATAAGTATAAACGCTCTGTAAAACTTGCATGGTGGACCATGCTGCGACCCTAGGGATGTGAGAAGCTTTGCAAGTTCAAAGTCAGGCTCCATAATTAATGAGGACCTATGCAACGTAGCAAACCCTATCTCTAAATAAAAAAGAAAAAAAATCTGAGGATGTGGTTTACTGATTAAGTGCCCCTAACTTTAAGGGGCTCTGAAATGTTTAAATTTTAAATTTCATATAAATCTTAAGAAATGTCTGAAATAATCAACTCTGAGAATTATTATTTCTCCAGAAAAATGAGACTCTTTAGTAATTGTTGATTTATACTAAAATTATATCCTTTTAGGGTTACACAATTCTATACTTGTATTTCCTTATTTCTACAATATCAGCTAAAGATGCTAGAAAATTTTCAGCAAATGTCGAAAGCGATTACCCATTTTCTACATTTAAATGATTTTTTCCCTCCTAGGTCCCAAATACTTCAAGGGATGGGCTATAGATATGAAACTTACTACCATCTTTATATTTGTCAAGGTGTTTTTCTAAATATTGTGCTGTTATCTAAGGTACACACTTTGGACAGATGCTACTCCACATTTGCTACAGATATGAGATCAGTAATTTAAAAAATGTGTGAAATTTGAATACAGACTTGGACACAATCTTTGGGTTTCTATATGCTATAAATCCTCCAGTGTTTTAAAAATGTTGGATCAATGGCCAAAACCTTTACAAAAAATTTTCCACATGTCCTCTCACTCGTATGAATTCTGAGGTGCTGAGTAGGGTATGAACAACTGTTGGAGACTCTGTCACCTATTTTATATTTATATGATTTCTGTGCTATCATATCTCTGGTGTGAAATAGTATTGAACTACTGAGAAATAGGGTTGATTCATCCTTAAAGACACTGATGCAATGTTTTCATTGTAAAACTTCTCTCCAGTATAACATCTATAATGTTTAGTAAGATGTGATCTTCAATATTAAAAGCTTTGCCATTCTTCACATTTACAGGACCTCTCTCTAGTAAGGGTTCTCTGGTGTCGAGTAAGTGATGATTGTTGATTAAAAGCTTTGCCACATTCTCTACATTTGTAGGGCTTCTCTCCAGTGTGGATTCGCTGGTGATAAGTATGTGATGATTTTTGACTGAAACTTTTGCCACACACTGTACATTTGTAGGGCTTCTCTCCAGTGTGGGTTCTCAGGTGCCGAGTAAGTACTATTTTTTGATTAAAACTTTTGCCACATTCTTTACATTTGTAGGGCTTCTCTCCAGTGTGGATTCTCTGGTGCTTAGTAAGTGATGATTTTTGACTGAAACTTTTGCCACACCCTGTACATTTGTAGGGCTTCTCTCCAGTATGAATCCTGTTGTGGTAATGGAGATGTGAGTTTGTATTAAAACTTTGCCACACACTTTACATTTGTAGGGCTTCTCTCCAGTATGAATACTTTTGTGCCAATTACGCTGTGAGATGCTATTAAAAGCTTTCCCACATTCTTCACAGCTGTAGGGCTTCTCTCCAGTGTGAATTCGCTGGTGGTGAGTAAGTGATGATGTGTGACTAAAACTCTTGCCACACTCTTTACATTTGTAGGGCTTCTCTCCAGTATGACTCCTTTTGTGACAATTACGCTGTGAGATTCTACTAAAAGCTTTGCCACACTCTTTACATTTGTAGGGCTTCTCTCCAGTGTGGATTCGCTGGTTCTGAGTAAGTGATGATTTTTCACTAAAACTCTTTCCACACGCTTTACATTTGTAGGGCTTCTCTCCAGTATGAATCCTGTTGTGGCGATCAAGATTTGAGTTTCTATTAAAACTCATGCCACACACTTTACATTTGTAGGGCTTCTCTCCAGTGTGGATTCGCTGGTGCTGAGTAACTGATGATTTTTGACTGAAACTCTTGCCACACACTGTACATTTGTAGGCCTTCTCTCCCATATGAATTCTCTGGTAATTTTTAAGGCTTGGTTTTTGACTGAAACCTTTGAAAAATTGTTTATATATGTAGGGCATCACTCCAGGGTGTTTCCACTGGTGACAAATAAGATTGGAGCTTTTATTAGAAGTTTGGTCACATTCTTTCCATTTGCATGCCATATCTCCTGTATGAACACTGTGATGTTGAGTAAAGTTCTTGAGTGCATTGCATTCTTCACATTGGTAGGTCTTCTCTGCAGAATAAATTTTTTGGTGTTCAGAAAGTTTTGAAAAACTTTTTAAGGCTTACCCACACTTTTTACATTTACAGGTCTCTCCTTCAGTATAAATCCTCTGTTACTTAACAAGTTGAAACTTTTCACTAAAATTTTTTCAAATTCTTTAAATTTGTAGTATTTATCACTGTCATAGTATCTGCTGTGTTAAAAAAAATAGCAAAGCATTTGCTTGCTCAATATCTTCTATACTTAGAGGGCTCTCTTTCTCTATAAATTTTCTTGTATTAAGCAAGCTCTGCACTGTGGTTGAGAGCCCTTTCACATATCTTACACATGCAAGTTTTGGCTTGGCTATTAATATTTTAATGAATACTAGTTTTTGATCACTAAAGCAAGACTTTCCTACATTTTTCATCTTGGTAAATTTCCTTCAGAAAAGGACTAGGATTTCTCTATATTCATAATTTTTATCACCAATGTAAATTTACTGGTCATTACACAGGGGAGAGACATGGCTTTTTGTGTTACTTATGGCATTATCTATATAGTGTACTTTTCACAAATCTGTATCAGAATTGTCATTGAGCAGTAGTGGGGAAGTAGAAACTTTTCTACAATTCTTAATATTGTCCATTTGGGCACAAGGAGAAATTAATCTTTTGTTTCAGAAAAATGGACATTTCATACAGAAACTCCCAAAAGGATCACTTTTAGAAACAACTTTTCTGTACAAATGTTTGACTTCAATATTAACTCAGTGCTACTTTTATAATTGGCCAAGTTAAAAACTGATGCATGGACTAGATTTCAAATTTTCCACATTGCCTTTCAGTTCAAAAATGGCTGTGGATTTATTCTTAAAGACATATAAAACTCCTCAAAATAATTTGAATACATTGAATTTTTGTTTCAGATATTAATTGTCTCTGGTGTCTTTTGATCAAAAATTTTTATCATAAATAGGGACTAGTGATTGATTTTCAAATATTTGAACTTTACTCTCACCTATATTTTCCCATTGTTTTCTTGTTTGTAGATAGTCAAAGTCACAGTTTACATATCTTCCCTCTCTCTCATTTATTCCCTGCTCTGGTAAAATTTGTCGAGGATGATGAGAAGTCATGGCTGAAATAAATAAAAATAACAAACATGTTTACTTACTGTACTGGGCTGGGTATATTTTGGAAACCTAAGAAATTACAGTAAATAATAACATCAGCAGGGGAGTGGATTATTAAATCCAAGTCCATCATTACTGTAGCAATATATAAATCAAATAAAAATACACACAGAAAATTACTTTGAAGACTGTCATAATCATCTTTGAGTTCACAGTATCCAAGATGAGTACATTACTATGGAGAGTAATATAGTAGAGAAATATACATTATGTTACACAAAGATTTTCCTCCTTTAGAATATATTTTCAAAATCTACCAACTTTCTGTTTCATTAAAGATAAAAATATGAAACATATGAATATTTGGGGACTGTTCAAAAAGGGGTTCCTGTTTACCAACAGAAAAAAACATGGCTAAATCAACTGTAAGCAAAGTTATGAATCACTCAAAGGGAATAGTCAATTATCATTTAAAAGAAGTTTACTGAACTAAACCAACACACAAAAAAAACAGAATAAAAATTAGTCAAGAATTGTTAATAGTAATAAGCAGAAAATGTATGTTTAAAGACTTTCTTTAGAAAATGTCGGAAAGAGTCAGGGGTGGTTGTACATAGCAACATAGGAGGTTGAGCTAGAGTATCAAAATTTGAAGGCCAGACAAAGTAAAAAATGCAAAGTGCTAAATTACCCTTTAGTTCTCTTTCCAATACTAATAAACAAATCTCGAAAAATAGAAAAAATGAACATCCAAACAGCTCAGTTTTCTCCATGTTGTAAAGACTTAAAGTAGATTTTAATCCAAGTTTTAAAACTCAGAATACTGAGATCATCCAAGAGAAAAATATGGGTCACCTAGAAATGTGTAACTATATCATGTGAAATCAAATCTTCACAACACAGGAAGAAATTCGAGCCTATCTATATTTAAGGGATGAAAGAATAAAATTATCAGCCAAGACATTATATTCACAGCTACTACCTTTCAAAAGAGAAGGAAAATGAAGACTTCAAACATATAAAAATACACACACTATTCATCAACACTGGATCTGTTCTCCAAAAAGTACTAAATGTAATCTTTCATAATAAAATGTAAGTGCACAGCATCATAAGTCATATGAAACTTTAAACATTTCTTGGCAAAAACAATTCTATTTTATTGTAATGATGGGTCATAAAACATGTAATTTTGCAATAGAATTTGAAAGAAAAAAAGCATAACAACAATACTGTTTATAAGCATATATACCTGTAACAATAATATAATTTTAAAAGGACACATGAATATATTCAATTTTTTAATAAAGTGAAGTCAAGTTGATACTCATACAAAGTATGAATAGGAGACTCTTCAGTTTTAGAATTTTTGTTGGTAAATGCAAGATTACAAAATTCTGATCTAAACAAAACTTGGATATCTGAATTAACTCTAAATATTGCAACTGTTGGTAGTCTACAGGATACTCTAAATCTAAGCACACACACACACTGAAAGCAAAAGGATATAATAATGACACATACAAAAGTGATCGAACAAAACCTGGGCTGTCTAAATTATAGTACACAAAACATAGTTTAAGACAGTTATAGGACATAGAAAGCATTTTAAATTAAAAAAAAAACTTTGAAAAGAGGCAAAAGAGTGAAAACTACCCTTTCCCTTAGGTTCTGAATTAAGAGTAAATACATTTGCTACGTACTTCATACTTCCCAAACACACAAAGTAAACACTGAGAGGGTTGAGTGAAAACAAAGAATCACTGTCATACTAAGAGACATCAATCCCCACTTACTGAAAAGGGAAATACAGGGATGCAAAATGGTAATCACAAAGCATAAGACTTTGAAAATATTTTGAAACTACTATAGACTTATAGAATCCCTGTTCTTAATCACAAGTGGGACATTATGCTGGTTAGATCAATTTTATATATTAAAACAAAGGTTAATAAATATTTAAGTGATAGTTATTTTGTAACCAACATGGAATAAATATTTGGAATCAAAAGTGGTAGGGATTTTCAAAAATCCCTAAATATGTGTCAGTTGATTGAACACTCTTGGGCATGCTGTTGCTCAAAATTGAAAGATTAAATTTAAAGATGTTTATACTACTTAAATTTAACTAGAGGCTCCATGTAGTATTCATCAACCTCCCATTGTTAAACAATATTTTTTCAGAGAAATCTATCCTTTAAATTGTATGAATATACCCCAAAATACAAATAAGACTATTTCCCTGCTAAAATTATACTAAAATTTACAGCATTCAATTGTAAATGCAAACATGGAGTCAGGTAGATGGAGTTCTTAGTGAGTGTGGCAATCAGCCCTCACATCAATAGCAAATTAAAAACATTGCACACCAGTGTTGTTACATTGTTATTCAACAGAGCCATCATGGGGGACGCAAACCAAATATTTCTTGAAAAGAACTATGAGCCATATCGGAATATAGAAACTATAGAACTGTGAAGTGAAAGAATTTATTCTAATTATATATTTTACAAAATGTATGTACAAGAGGTTAACTGAAATGTCACTGAAAGAATACTGCAGAATTCTACGAACATGACATCTCTAAACTAAAAAAGAAGCTTTCTGAACAAAAGAGAATAGTTTTGTGATGAGGAGACAGATATGAGCCCTTGCTTTCTAGGCATTTTTTTGAGATGTAAACTTTGTAGATATATATTGCATAACAATTTGAATTACTGTTACTGAACTGTATATTTAAAATTTTAGAGACAGTAAGTTTTATTTTGTGGTTTTGATTACAATAAAAATTAAAAGAAAGAGAATTGCAACACCTCTCAAAGCTACATTTAAAATAATGTGGTCTTAATTTTATAAATAATAACAATCTCATCAGTATACAAATGATGGGCATGCATGTAATCTCAGCTACTAGGAAGTCTTAGGCAGGAGAATTGCAAATTCAAGACATCCTCAATAACTTAGTGAGAACCTCTACCAAATATGAGTGAAAAGGAGCTTGGGGTATAGTTCAGCATGAGAGTATCACCACTACTGCCAACCCCCCCCCCCATGTCATCTTGGTATTCACTAACAGACAAAAGGGAGATGGAGAATTGAGACTGGTCTTGCTTCAAGCAAGTGGGCTTGGGATTGATGTCAGCCTATGCAGAAACCTCTTACATGTGGCTCTTTGTATGCTGGGAATCTATGAAGAGCACTAGGGAGAAATGACTGACACCTCAGAGAGGGCGACACCATCACCCAGCGCCTCTGCTGCAAAACACACCCTCCAGTAACATGACGAGCAAACCCTGGGCAAGACTTGACTGAATGAATGGCAGTTCTTTGTGAGAAGTAGATATGAGAACCACAGGTTGCTTTTGTAAATTGTCAGGGTTTGAAAATACAGCGCAGGGTTAACACTTACAGCTATGATATTTATATTACTATTATTTTAAATTTCTCCTGAGAAAAGCAACTGCTTTATTGCCTGAATACGCATGTTGGCTCCTACTCTCTTGGGTCTTTCTCCTCTCCCTGATTGGGAGCTTGTATACCTCTCCGGAGTTGTAGATCCCTTAGGGTGTACTGCTACTCTATAAGGTGAAATGTTAAACTCATGATTCAAACTAGGGATATCTGGGCATTATTTTAGTATCCCTAGGTCCTTCCTATAAGTGTCTTAATTTTCCCATAAATACAAACAAGAGAGTATATAATTTACATAAATAATATTATCCAAATGATACTTGATTAAACATATGAAATAATTAATGGAGAGGTTATAGCATTATTTACCCAACAGAATGTTTTACTATTGCATCGATCCATTAGCAAAGTGAATAGTGGGAGATGTGTGACATAATAACATCATTAAATGCATGACAAGGTTAACATTAAGAAATTCACACTTTATTTAGCAACCAATTACATCTGTTATAAAATATAAGTAAAAACGCTCTGTAAAACTTGCATGGTGGACCATGCTTTGACCATAGGGATGTGAGAAGCTTTGCAAGTTCAAAGTCAGGCTCCATAACTTAGTGAGGACCTATGCAACTTAGCAAACCCTATCTCTAAATAAAAAAGAAAAAAATCTGAGGATGTGGTTTACTGATTAAGTGCCCCTAACTTAAACGAGCTCTGAAAATTTTAAATTTTAAATTTCATATAAATCTTAAGAGACTTCTGAAATAATCAACTCTGAGTATTATTATTTCTCCAGTTGTGAAAAAAGAGACTCTTTAGTAATTGTTGATTTATACTAAAATTATATCCTTTTAGGGATGCACAATTCTATACTTGTATTTCCTTATTTCTATCATATCACCTAAAGATGTTAAGAAAAATTTCAGCAAATGTCCAAAGCGATTACCCATTTTCTACATTTAAATGATTTTTTTCCCTCCTAAATCCCAAATACTTCAAGGGATGGGCTATAGATATGAAACTTACTACCATCTTTATATTTGTCAAGGTGTTTTTGTAAATATTTTGCTGTTATCTAAGGTACACACTTTGAACAGATGCTACTCCACATTTGCTACAGATATGAGGTCAGTAATTAAAAAATGTCGGAAATTTGAATACAGTCTTGGACACATTCTTTGGGTTTCTATATGCTATAAATCCTCCAGTGTTCTAAAAATGATGGATCAATGGCCAAAAGCTTTGCAAAAATTTTTCCGTACATCTTCTCACTCATATGAATTCTGAGGTGCTGAGTAGGGTGTGAACAACTATTGGAGACTGTGTCACCTATTTTGTATTTATATGATTTCTGTGCTATCATATCTCTGGTGTGAAATAGTGTTGAACTACTGTGAAATAGGGTTGATTCATCCTTAAAGACATTGATGCAATGTTTTCATTGTAAAACTTCTCTCCAGTATAAAATCTATAATGTTTAGTAAGATGTGATCTTCAATATTAAAAGCTTTGCCATTCTTCACATTTATAGGACTTCTCTCTAATATGGGTTCTCTGATGTCGAGTAAGTGATGATTGTTGATTAGAATCTTTGCCACATTCTCTACGTTTGTAGGGCTTCTCTCCACTGTGGATTCTCAGGTGCCGAGTAAGTACTATTTTTTGATTAAAACTATTGCCACATTCTTTACATCTGTAGGGCTTCTCTCCAGTGTGGATTTGCTGGTGCTTAGTAAGTGATGATTTTTGATTGAAACTCTTGCCACACAATTTACATTTGTAGGGCTTCTCTCCAGTATGAATCCTTTTGTGACAATTAAGCTGTGAGATGCTATTAAAAGCTTTGCCACATTCTTTACATTTGTAGGGCTTCTCTCCAGTGTGGATTCCCTGGTGCTGAGTAAGTGATGATTTGTGACGAAAAATTTTGCCACACACTGTACACATGTAGGGCTTCTCTCCAGTGTGCATTCTCAGGTGCCGAATAAGATCTATTTTTTGATTAAAACTTTTGCCACATTCTTTACATTTGTAGGGCTTCTCTCCAGTGTGGATTCGCTGGTGCTTAGTAAGTGATGATTTTTCACTAAAACTCTTGCCACATACATTATATTTGTAGGGTTTCTCTCCAGTATGAATCCTGTTGTGGCAATCAAGATTTGAGTTTTTATTAAAACTCTTGCCACACACTTTACATTTGTAGGGCTTCTCTCCAGTATGAATCCTTTTGTGACAATTACGCTGTGAGATGCTATTAAAAGCTTTGCAACACTCTTTACATTTGTAGGGCTTCTCTCCAGTGTGGATTCGCTTGTGCTGAGTAAGTGATGATTTTTCACTAAAACCCTTGCCACACACAGTACATTTGTAGGGTTTCTCTCCAGTATGAATACTGTTGTGGCAATCAAGATTTGAGTTTGTATTAAAACTCTTGCCACACACTTTACATTTATAGGGCTTCTCTCCAGTATGAATCCTGTTGTGGCGATCAAGATTTGAGTTTCTATTAAAGCTCATGCCACACACTTTACATTTGTAGGGCTTCTCTCCAGTATGAATCCTTTTGTGACAATTAAGCTGTGAGATGGTATTAAAAGCTTTGCCACACTCTTTACATTTGTAGGGCTTCTCTCCAGTGTGGATTCGCTGGTGCCGAGTAAGTGATGATTTGTGACGGAAAATTTTGCCACACACTGTACACATGTAGGGCTTCTCTCCAGTGTGCATTCTCAGGTGCCGAATAAGATCTATTTTTTGATTAAAACTTTTGCCACATTCTTTACAATTGTAGGGCTTCTCTCCAGTGTGGATTCGCTGGTGCTTAGTAAGTGATGATTTTTCACTAAAACTCTTGCCACACACTTTACATTCGTAGGGCTTCTCTCCAGTATGAATCCTTTTGTGACAATTACGCTGTGAGATGCTATTAAAAGCTTTGCCACACTCTTTACATTTGTAGGGCTTCTCTCCAGTGTGGATTCGCTGGTGCTGAGTAAATGATGATTTTTCACTAAAACTCTTGCCACACACATTACATTTGTAGGGTTTCTCTCCAGTATGAATCCTGTTGTGGCGATCAAGATTTGAGTTTCTATTAAAGCTCATGCCACACACTTTACATTTGTAGGGCTTCTCTCCAGTATGAATTCTCTGGTAATTTTTAAGACTTGCGTGTTGACTGAAACCTTGGCAAAATAGTTTACATATGTGGGGCATCATTCCAGGGTTTGTCCACTGGTGACAAATAAGATTTGAGATTTATTAGAAGTTTTGTCACATTCTTTGCATTTGCATGGCATATCTTCTGTATGAACACTGTGATGTTGAGTAAAGTTCTTGAGTGCATTGCATTCTTCACATTGGTAGGTTTTCTCTGCAGAATAAATTTTTTGGTGATGAGTAAGGGTTGAAAAACTTTTTAAGGCTTTCCCACACTTTTTACATTTACAGGTCTCTCCTTCAGTCTAAATCCTCTGATACTTAACAAGTTGTAACTTTTCACTAAAAGTTTTTTCACATTCTTTAAATTTGTAGAATTTATCACTGTCATAGTATCTGCTGTGTTTAAAAAATATAGCAAAGCATTTGCTTGCTCATTATCTTCTATACATAGAGGGCTCTCTTTCTGTATAAATTTTCTTGTATTAAGCAAGCTCTGCACTGTGGTTAAGAGCCCTTTCACATATCTTACACTTGCAGGTTTTCTCTTGGCTATGAATATTTTAATGAATACTAGTTTTTGATCACTAAAGCAAGACTTTCCTACATTTTTCATCTTGGTAAATTTCCTTTAGACAAGGACTAGGATTTCTCTATATTCATAATTTTTATCACCAATATAAATATATTGGTCATTACTCAGGGTAGAAACATGGCTCTTTGTGTTACTTATAGCATTATCTATATAGTGCACTTTCCACAAATCTGTATCAGAATTGTCATTGAGCAATAGTGGGGAAGTAGAAACATTTCTACAATTCTTAATATTATCCATTTGGGCACAAGGAGAAATTCAACTTTTGTTTCAGAAAAATGGACATTTTATAAAGAAACTCCCAAAAGGATCACTTTTAGAAACAACTTTTCTATGCAAATGTTTGAGTGGAATTTTAAATCAGTGCTACTTTTATAATTGGCCAAGTTGAAAACTGATGCATGGACTAGATTTCAAATTTTCCACTTTTCCTTTCAGTTCAAAAATGGCTGTGGATTTATTCTTAAAGACATATAAATCTCCTCAAAATCATTGGAATACATTGAATTTTTGTTTCAGATATTAATTGTCTCTGGTGTCTTTTGACCATAAAATTTTTATCATAAATAGGGACTACTGATTGATTTTGTCTATTATAATACAATTTTTGAACTTTACTCTCACCTATATTTTCCCATTGTTTTCTTGGTTGTATATAGTCAAAGTCACACTTTCCATATCTTCCCTCTCTCTCTTTTATTCCCTGCTCTGGTGAAATTTGTCGAGGATGATGAGAAGTCATGGCTGTAATAAATAAAAATAATAAACATGTTTACTTACTGTACTGGGCTGAGTATATTTTTCAAACCCAAGAAATTACAGCAAAAAAACCATCAGCAGGGGAGTGGATTATTAAATCCAAGTCCATCATTACTGTAGAAATATATAAATCAAATAAAAATACACACAGAAAATTATTTTGAAGATTTTCCTAATCATCTTTGTGTTCACAGTATCCAAGATGAGTACATTATTATGGAGAGTAATATAGTAGAGAAAAATACATTGTGTTACTCAAAGACTTTCCTCCTTTAGAATATATTTTAAAAATCTGCCAACTTTCTTCTGTTTCATTAAAATATAAAAACATAAAATATGTGAATATTTGGGGACTGTTCAAAAAGGGGTTCCTGCTTACCAACAGGAAAGAAAACATGGCTAAATCGACTGTAAGCAAAGTTATGAATCACTCAAAGGGAATAGTCAATAATCATTTAAAAGAAGTTTACTGAACTAAACCAACACACAAAAAACAGAATAAAAATTAGTCAAGAATTGTTAATAATAGTAATAATCAGAAAATGTATGTTGAAAGACTTTCTTTAGTAAACGTCTGAAAGAGTCAGGGGTAGTTGTACATAGCAACATAGGAGGTTGAGCTAGAGCATCAAAATTTGAAGGCCAAAGTAAAAAATGCAAAGTGCTAAATCGCCCTTTATTTCTCTTTCCAGTATTAATAAACACATCTCAGAAAATAGAAAATATGAAACATTCAAGCAGCTCAGTTTTCTCCAAGTTGTAAAGACTCAAAGTAAATTTTAATCCAAGTTTAAAAACTCAGGATACTGAGAGCATCCAAGAGAAAAAGACGGGTCACCTAGAAATGTGTAACCATATAATTGCAAAATCCTTAGTCGAATCTTCACAACACAGGAAGGAATTCAAGTCTATCAATATTCAAGGGATGAAAGAATAAAATTATCAACCAAGACATTATATTCACAGCTACTGCCTTTCAAAAGAGAAGGAAAATGAAGACTTTAAACATATAAAAATATACACACTATTCATCAACACTGGATCTATTCTCCAAAAAGTACTAACGGTAATCCTTCATAATAAAATGTAAGTGCACAACATCATAAGTCATATGAAATTTTAAACATTTCTTGGCAAAAATAATTCTATTTTATTGTAATGACATGTCTCCAAACATGTAATTTTGCAATAGAATTTGAAAGAAAAAAGCAAACCAGCAATACTGTTAATAGGCATATATACCTGTAACAAAAATATGATTTTAAAAGGACACATAAATATGTTCAGTTTTTTAATACAGTGAAGTCGAGTTGATACTCATACAAAGCATGAGTACGAGATTCTTCATTTTTAGAATTTTTTGTTGGCAAATGCAAGATTACAAAATTCTGATTAAAACAAAACTTGGATATCTGAATTAACTCTAAATATTGCAACTGTACATAGTCTAAAGGATACTCTAAATCTAAGAACACACACATAATGAAAACAAAGGGATATAATAATAACACATACAAAAGTGATCAAACAAAACCTGGGCTGTCTAAATTATAGTACACAAAACATAGTTTAAGACAGTTATAGGTAATAGAAGACATTTTAAATTAAAAATAACTTTGAAAAGAGGCAAAAGAGAGAAAAGGACCCTTTCCCTAGGTTCTGAATTAAGAATAAATACATTTGCTACGTACTTCATACTTCCCAAACACACAAAGAAAACACCGAGAGGGTTGAGTGAAAACAAAGAATCACTGACATACTAAGAGACATTAATCCCCACTTACTGAAAAGGGAAATACAGTGAAGCAAAATGGTAATCACAAAGCATAAGATTTTGAAAATATTTTGAAACTACTATAGACTTATAGAATCTGTGTTCATAATCACAAGTGGGATATTATGCTGGTTAGATCAATTTTATATATTAAAACAAAGGTTAATAAATATTTAAGTGATAGTTATTTTGTAACCAACATGGAATAAATATTTGGAATCAAAAGTGGTAGGGATATTCAAAAATCCCTAAATATGTGTCAGTTGATTGAACACTCTTGGGCATGCTGTTGTTCAAAATTGAAAAATTAAATTTAAAGATGTTTATATGACTTAAAGTTAACTAGAGGCTCCATGTAGTATTCGTCAACCTACTATTGTTAAAAAAAAATTTTTGCAGAGAAATCTATTCTTTAAATTGTATAAATATCCCCCAAAATACAAATAAGACTATTTCCCTGCTAAAAAAATATACTAAAAGTTACAGCATTCAACTGTAAATGAAAACATGGAGTCAGGTAAACGGAGTTCTTAGTGAGTGTGGCAATAAGCCCTCACATCAATAGCAAATTAAAAACATCGCACACCAGTGTTGTTAGATTGTTATTCAACAGAGCCATCATGGGGGACGCAAACCAAATATCCCTTGAGAAGAATGATGAGCAATATTGGAATATACAAACTATAGAACTTTGAAGTCAAAGAATTTATTCTAATTATATATTTTACAAAATGTATGTATACTAGGTTAACTGATATGTCACAGAGAGAATACTGCAGAATTCTAGAACGTGAAAACATCTGTAAACTAAAGAAGCAGCTTTCTGAACAAAAGAGAATAGTATTGTGATGAGATGACAGAAATGAGCCCTTGCTTTCTAGGCATTCTTTCTTTTTTTTTTGAGATGTAAACTTTGTAGAGATCTATTAATAAAAATTTAAATTAATTTTACTGAAATGTATATTTAAAATGTTGGAGACAGTAAGTTTTATTTTGCGGTTTTCGTTACAATGAAAATTAAAAGATAAAGAGAATTGCAACATTTCTCAAAGCTACGTTTCAAATAATGTGGTCTTTATCCTATAAATAAGAACAAGCTCATCCATGTACAAATGATGAGCATACATTTAACCTCAGCTACTAGGAAGTCTGAGGCAAGTGAATTGCAAATTCAAGACATCCTCAATAACTCAGTGAGAACCTCTCTCCAAATATGAGTGAAAAGGAGCTTGGGGTGTAGTTCAGCATGAGAGTATCACTGCCATCAATCCCCATTACACTTATGCATAGAAAACTTCAATTTCTACGTACATGGACAGAATGAAAAGCCAATCAAGATAAAATACAAATGTCATGGACAAAAGAGGCTTAATATTTATACAAGCAAAAGCACATATAATATTATTGGCAATACAAACATGAATCATACATATCTTAGATTGTAAAGCAATTAACTGATATGAGGAAACCCAGTCCTTAACAGGGAACCAACAGTATACAATTAAAAAAAGAAAAAAAAAACCAAGCAATTTGTAAATATCTACCAATGTATTATTTTACAAATCCTCTAACTCAAATAAAACTTACACCATCTCTCAAAACAGCAGTCTTTGTCCAACTTGACATTCATTCCATGGCAGATAATTTCACAGAAAATCCATTACACACATCAGAATAAACACTGATAAGGAAATTTTAGTGAAAAAACGTATAATTAAGATTAGAGAAACTGACTTATGATAGTAATGTATTACAATGGGTGCACCTAGAGGTCTCCAGAAATGTGCAAAACTTTCCTGCATATAATGGAAGAAGGGCTGGAGTTGTAGAGTCGTGTTAGAGAGCTTGCCTAGCATGTGTGAGACCCTGGGTTCAATTCTCAGCACCATATATGGATAAATAGGAAATTCATTAAAAACTAAAAATATTTTTTAAATTATGGAAGAGCTGTCAGATAATATTGACACTCACAAGGCAAAGGGAGAGTTTTGCTGTTAATTTGAATGTATGGAGGAAAAGCAGGATACTACATAATTTTAAAGCACAAAACACAGGACAGGTTTTTCTGATAACAAGAGAAAGAATTCAAAGCTTCTCTAAAATATTTTCTGCTGGATAATGTCTCAATGAACATTTTTGATTGTAGGCTTCCTCCCATACCTCAACTATGTCCTCTGCTATATGTGGGCCACAGGAGTTGACATCACTGCATTCCTCTAAGTCAACCATATTTCAAGTGAAAGATATATATCTTGCCACCAAAAGAAAACATTAATGGTGAAAATAAACATCATTAACATTTTCTTGTCAGCACCAAGAACTACCCCATCTTCTTTATTGAAAGCATAAATCTGCAACACATTCTTGTGGAGAAGTTCCCAAAAGATATACTTCAAGGGAAGAAAATTAAATAATGATAATTAGGAATTTTGAAGGAAAGTTATGCTCACCCACAAAGACTAGGTTGCTGTAGTTCTCCAACATCACTTCTCTATATAAATTCTGCTGGGAAGGATCCAGGCAGTCCCATTCCTCCTTAGAGAAATCAATAGCGACATCCCCGAATGTCAATGGCTCCTGAAATAAAAATTGTTAGATCAATAGAACATGGACCAAACCACTATTCAGTTTTTAATTGGAATTAAGAGTTTGTAGAACCGACTGTCATGTAGGAGAGTGACTTTAATTATGTAATAAGATACTTTCCATTATCTAATTCAGAGGAAAATACATGAGTCCAAATACAGTATATTTATACCATATCAGAGTGATGTGAAGGATATATACCATAACCCAAGCACTGAATAAAAGCCCAACTTTTAACTTTTCTGCCATCAGTGAATGTGAAATTTGGCAGACATTCCAGATGCAAATCAGACTTCTCAAACATATTCTCATAAGGTGATTGTGTACAAGGGAGAAAAAAGACTGGTTAAATAGCTTTTGAAAACAGTCTTGTTCCTATTCTCTCTGGTTTCTATCCATGAGATAGATTGAGATCCCCAATTCAATTAGTTTCAAGAATCATCCATGACACATTCCCAATGTGTAAAATATTCATAAAATATTAATGTTTGGAGACAGGTAAAGTGACACTTCCACCTCGTGAAAAGACAAACTTGTAATATTTCAAGTTCTATAAGCAGTTCAACGAGTGAATCAATTTGGTACAATAGAATGAACAATGGGTTACAGAAGATTTCAAGGAGGAGATTAAAAAATTCTTAGAGGAAAACAAGAACATAGACACAATATATCAAAATCTATTGGACACTATGGAAGCAGTACTAGGAGGAAACTTCATTGCATGGAGTTCATTCTTTAAAGAATAAAAAGTCAATAATTAATCTGATACTTTATTTCAATGCCCTAGAAAAACAAATCAACAGCAAAAGCAGTAGAAGGCAAGAAATAATCGAAATTAGAACTGAAATTGAATTAAAAGAAACAACTAAACCTTGACAAAAAGTTGGTTCTCTGACAGACCCTATGCTAATGAAGACAAAGAGAGAGAAAATTCAAATTACCAGCATACATGATGAAAAAGGCAGTATCCCAATAGACACTACAGAAATAGAGAGGATATTTAGAAATTATCTTGAAAATGTATACCCCGATAAAATAGAAGACATTCAAGGCTTTACAAATTTCTTAAGTCATATGATATGCCAGATTAAATCAGAAAGACATACAAAATTTAAACAGACCAATATTAAATGATGAAATACAAGATGTCATCAGAAGCTTATCAACCAAGAAAAGCCCAGGCCCAGAAGGATACAATGCCGACTTAAACAAGACCTTTAAAGAAGAAATTCAAAATACCAATATTCTTTAATTTATTTCAGAAAATACAGAAAGAAGCAGCACATCCAAACTCGTTCAATGAGGCCAATATCACCCTGATCCCCAAACCAGGCATGGACAAATGAAAGAAAGAAAACTTCAGGCCAATATCTCGAATGAACATAGATGCAAAAATTCTGAATAAAATTCTGCCAAATTAAACACAAAAACATATTAAAAAGTCGTGCACCAAGATCAAGTGGGGTTTGTCCAGGAATATAGGGTTGGTTCAACATATAGAAATCAATAAAGGTAATTCATCACATCAATAGACTTAAAAATAAGAATCATATGATCATCTCAAGAGACACAGAAAAACCATTTGACAAAACACAGCACCCTTTCATTTTCAAAAAATTAAAAAAACTAGAGATAACAGGAACATACCTCAACATCACACTGGCTCTCTACATTAAGCCTAAGGACAACATCATTCTAAAGGGAGAAAAACTAAAGGCATTCCCTCTAAAAACTGGAACAAGTCAGGGGTGCGCTCTCTCACCATTTCTATTCAACATATTTTTTGAAACACTGGACAGAGCAATTAGACAGATGAAAGAAATTAAAGGAATAACTACAGGAAAAGAACTTAAACTAGCACTATTTGCTGAAAATATAATTCTATAACTAGAAGACCCTAAAAGCACCACCAGAAAACTTATAGAACTAAAAATGAATTCAGCAAAGCAACAAAATATAAAATTAACACATATTTTTAAAAAGGCCTTTCTGTATATCAGTGTCAAAGCCTCAAGAAGGAAATAAGAAAACCTACCTCATTTACAGTAACTTCAAAAAAAGAAAACATAAGATACTTGGGAATCAACTTAATGAAAGAGGTGAAAGATCTATACAATGAAACCTACAGAACCCTAAAGAAAGATATCAAAGAAGACCTTAGAAGATGGAAAGATCTACCTTACTCTTGCATAGGCAGAATAAATATTATCAAAACGACCATATTTGATAAATATTATCAAAACAAAAGCACTGTACAGATTTAATGCAATTCTGATCAAAATCCCAATGACATTTCTCATAGAAATAGAAAAAGCAATCATGAAATTCATCTGGAAAAATAAGAAGCCCAGAATAGCTAAAGCAATTATAAGCAGGAAGAGCAAAGCAGGTGGTATGACTATACCAGACCTTAACCTATACTACAGAGCAATAATAACAAAAGCAGCATGGTATTGGCAGTAAAACAAGCTGCTAGACCAATGGTACAGAATAGAGGACACACAGACTAACTCACAAAATTACAATTATCTTACATTAGACAATGTTGCCAAGAACATGCATTGGAGAAAAGATTGCCTCTTCAACAAACGGTGCTGGGAAAACTGGAAATCCATTTCCAAAAAAATGAAACCCTATCTCTCACCATGCACAAAACTCAATTCAAATTGGATCAAGGACCTAGGATTTAAACCAGAGACTCTGCATCTAATAGACGAAAAAGTAGGCCATAATCTTCATCACATGGGGCTAGGCCACCCCAACTTTCTTAATAAGATGCCTACAGCACAAGAATTAAAAACAAGAACCAACAAATGGGATGGATTCAAACTAAAAATTTTCTTCTCAGAAAATAAAATCTGAGGTGAACAGAGATCCTACATCCTGGGAGTAGATTTTTACCCCTCACACATCACATAGAGAACTAATATCTAGTATATAAAGAACTAAAAATTGCTAAGCAAGAAAAAACCCAATAATCCAAAAAACAAATTGGCCAAGGTCCTGAACAGACACTTCTCAGAAAAGGATGTAGAATCAATCAACAAATATTTTTAAAAAAAGTTCATCATCTCTTGCAAGTAGAGAAATGCAAATCAAAACCACTCTAAGATATCATCTCACTCCAGTCAGAATGGCAGTTACCATAAAGACAAACAACAAGTGTTGGCAAGGATGTGGGGGAAACAGCACACTCATACACTGCTGGTGGGACTGCAAATTGGTGCAAACAACATGGAAAACTGTATAGAGATTCCTTTGAAATTTGGGATTGAAAACAGCATTTGACCCCAGTATTCCTCTTCTCAGACTATTCTCAAAGGACTTGAAAACAGCATACTACAGGGTCACAGCCATGTCAATGTTTATAGCAGCACAATGCAGAATAGCAAACTGTGGAGCCAACCCAGATGCCCTTTAGTGGATGATTGGATAAAAATATGGGGCATATATACACAATGCAATTTTACTCAGCAATAATAAAATCATGGCAATTGCAGGTAAATGGATGCTATTGGAGAAGTGAAGTGAGGCATACCGAAAAAATAAATGTTGAATGGTTTCTCTGATATAAGAAGGCGGACTATAGTGGGGTAGGGAGGGGGAGGTTAGGAGGAATAGATGAATTGTACATAGGGCAGAGGGGTTGCAGGGGAGGGGATGACGCAGGGAATTAGCAGTGATTGTGGAATGTGATGACACCATTATCCAAAGTACATGTATGAAGACCCAAATTGGTGCCAACATACCTTACATACAACCAGAGATATGAAAAATTGTCATATATATGTGTATTAAGAGTTTTATTGCATAAAGAAATAGGTACATATATAATGGCATAAATTAGCATGAATATACTTTCTATACAAAGATATGAAAAATTGTGCTCTATGTGTGTAATAAGAATTGTAATGCATTCCACTGTTGTCATGTATTTAAAAAAATAAATAATTTTTTATACAAAGAAATGTGTTGAAATCCATTGGGAACACTATAAGCCTATATGCCTATATATCTTAAAAACTAGAGCTGGAAGGGAAGATGCATGAACAACATGAGAAACCAAGAAAGAATGTGCCCCAAACAAAGATGCTACATTATTAGAATCCATGGTCAGAATAGCAGGATAAATGGGAGAAGGTACATAATTTTCTGTGAATTAAAGGATGATATGAGACCAAATACAGGCAGCAAAGGATTATTTTGATAAATACTTACATAAGCAAATACAGAAAGCAAAATATTCCTTCAATAAAGAGATAGAGATTTTGAAAAAAAAAAACCCAGAGATCCTTGAAATGAAGGAAACAGTAAACCAAATTAAGAACTCAATAGGAAGTATCTCCAACAGAATAGATCACTTGGAAGACAGAACCTCTGACATTGAAGGCAAAATATATAATCTTGAAAAAATAAAGTTGACCCCAGTGAAGATGGTAAGAAACCATGAGCACAAGATTCAAGAATTGTGAGATAATATGAAAAGACCAAGGGCTGGGGATGTGGCTCAAGCGGTAGAACGCTCACCTGGCATGCGTGCGGCCCGGGTTTGATCCTCAGCACCACATACCAACAAAGATGTTGTGTCTGCCAAAAACTAAAAAATAAATATTAAAAAAAAAGAAAAGACCAAATTTAACAACTATTGGGATAGATGAAGACATAGAGGTCTAAACTACAGTAATGGACAATCTATTCAATGAAATAATACCAGAAAAATTTTCAAACATGTAGAGTGAATTGGGAAATCAAACACAAGGATCGTATAGGATACCAAATGAACAAGATCACTCAGGTCTACACCAAGGCACATCATAATGAAAACACCTAGCATACAGGAGGAGCAGAGCATTTCAAAAGCCACAAGAGAATGAAATCAAATTACATATGGGGAAAACCAATCAGGATCTCAGATTTCTGAACTGAGACCCTGAAATCTACAAGATCCTGCAACAATACAAACCAAGCTCTGAAAGAAATGGATGCCAACCAAGAAGCATACCCAGCAAAATTAAATTTTGATTAGCAATTAGATTTTGATTAAGATGTTATTTTATGACAAAATAAAAACCTTCTGTCATACACAAAATTAAAAGAATTTACAACCAGAAACCTGCACTACAGAACACCCTTGGCAAAATATTCCATGAGGAGAAAATAAACAACAATAAAAAATCAGAAAAGGGTAGTATCACTCTAAAGGAAAAACCTATCAAAGAGAAACTGACTTAGTTAAATACCAAAAATACACAAAAATAACTGGGAATACAAATCTTGTCTCAATAATAACCCTGAAAGTTTAGTTCCAACTCAGCAATCAAAAGACAGGCAGATTGGATTTAAAAAACACCAACAATATGCTGCCTCCAAGAGATTCATATCATAGAAAAAGACACCTACACACTGAAGGTCACAGGTTGGAAAAAATATATCACTCAGGTAGGGGCTGGGGCTCAGTGATAGAGCACTGGCCTAGCACATGTGAGGCCCTGTATTTGATCCTCAGCACTACATAAAACTAAATAATAAAGGTATTGTGATCATATACAAAAAATAAATATTAAATCACATACTACCACTCACATGGACTGTGGAGGCAAGCAGGGGTTTCCATTCTTATATCAAATAATGTGGACTTCAAGTGAAAGTTAATCAAAAGGGATAAAGAAGGACACTACATTATGCTTAAAGGAACCATACACCAACAAGACAGAACAATTATAAATATACACACCCCCAAAACAATGGAGCATCTATGTTCAAACAGACTCTTCTCAAGTTTAAGGGCCAAGTAGACCACAAGACAATAATTCTGGGTGACTTTAACACACCTCTTTTACCACTGGATTGATCTTCCAAACAATATCCAGACAGAAACTATAGAACTCAATGATACAATCAACAACTTAGATTTAACTGACATACATAGACTATTTCATCCTTCAACAGGTGAAGAGACTTTCTGCTCAGCAGCAAATGGATCCTTCTCTAAAATAGACCATATGTCATGCAAAAAGCAACTCTAAGCAATACAGAAAAGTAAAGAAACTACCCTGCATTCTATCAGATCATAGTGGAATGACATTAGAAGTCAATAATAAAAATAGAACCTACTCCAACACCTGGAGACTAAATAATATGCTAGTGAATGAACAATGGGTTGCAGAAAACATCAAAGAGGAGATTTTAAAATTCTTAGAAGTGAATGAGGACACAGATACAATATATCCAAATCTCTGGGACACTATGAAGGCATTACTAAGAGGAAAGTTTATTGCATGGAGTTCATTCCTTAAAAAAAGAAAAAGTCAAATAAATGACCTAAAATTATATTTCAAAGCCATTGGAAAAACAATTAATCAACACCAAAAACAGTAAAGAACAGAAAATAATTAAAATCAGAGGCGAGATCAATGAAATTGGAACAAAAGAAGCAAATAAAAATTGACAAAGTGACTGGGAATGGTACCACCATTTGACCCAGCTATCCCACTCCCTGGTCTATACCTAAAGGACTTAAAAACAGCATACTACAGGGACACAGTCACGATGTTTTTAGCAGCAAAATTCACAAGAATTAAACTGTGGAGCCAACATAGATGCCCTTCAGTGGATGAATGGATAAAGAAAACATGGCAGTTGTACACAATGGAATATTTACTCAGCAATAAAATTATTCACCAATAAAATTACTCACCAATAAAAGAAAATAAAATCATGGCATTTGAAGGTAAATGGATGACATTAGAGAAGATAATGCTAAGTGAAGTTAGACAAATAAGAAATAACAAATGCCGAATGTTTTCTCTGATATAAGGAGGCTGACTCATAGCGGGGTAGGGAGGGGGAGCAAGGGAGGAATAGATGAATTCTATTTAGGGCAGAGGGGTGGGAGGAATAGGGAGGGGAAAGGGATTAGCAAGGATGGTTTAATACAATATACATCATTATCCAAAGTACACATATGAACACACGAATTGATGTCAACCTACTTTATATACAGAGATAGGAAAAATTGTGCTGTATATGTGTAATAAGAATTGCAATGTATTCCGCTGCCATATATTTTCAATTTTTTAAAAAATTTTCAAAATGAAATGTTGGCTCTTTGAAAAACAAATACATTTGATAAAACCTTATCCATGCTACTGTAGAGGAGGAGAGAAATACTCCAATTACTTAAATCCATTATGAAAAAGGAAATATCACCCTGAACACTAGAGAAATACAGAAGATAATTAGAAATTATTTTGAAAATTTGTACTGCGATAAAACAGAAAATATTGAAGTCATCAACAAATGTCTAGAATCATGTGACTTACACAAACTGAGTAAGTTAAACAGATCATTTTCAAGCAATGAAATAGAAGACACCAACAAAAGTCTATCAACCAAAAATAAATAAATCCCAGGACTCAATGGATACAAGACCTTCAAAGAAGAACTAACACCAATACTACTCAAATTATTCCATGAAATAGAAAAGGAGGGACCACTTCCAAACTCACTCTATGAGGCCAATATCTCCTTGATGCTAAAATCAGACAAACACAGAAAAGAAAGTGTACTTCAGACCAATACCTCTAAAAAGCAGAAGCAAAAATTCTGAGTTAAAATTCTGGCAAATCAAATACAAAAACATATCAAAAAGATGGTTCATCATGATCAAGTGGGATTCATCCCAGGTTTGCAAGGTTGGTTCTACATACAGATATCAATAAATGTAATTCAGCACATCAGCAGATTTAAAGATAAGAACCTTATGATCATCTCCACAAATGCATAAAAAGCATTTGACAAAATACAGCACCCCTTCATGTTCAAAACACTAGAAAAACTAGGGATAACAGGAACTTCCCTCAACATTTTAAGGCTCTCTATGCCAAGTCTCAGGCCAACATCATTCTAAATGGAGAAAAACTGAAGGCATTATCCTCTATAATTGGAAACAAGACAGGGATGCCCTCTCTCACACTTCTATTCAATATAGTTCTTAAAACAATGCTGATGATATGATTCTGTACCTAGAAGACTCAAAAAGCTCCACTAGAAAACTTCTAGAACTAGAATTCAGCAAAGTAGCAGGATATAAAATCAACACCCATAAATCAAAGGCATTTCTGTATATCAGTGACAAATCCTCTGAGAGAGAAAAGAGAAAACCTACCCCATTCACAATATCCTCAATTAAAAAGGATACTTGGGAATCAACAAGAGGTGAAGGATCTATACACTGAAAACTATGAAATACTAAAGAGTAATCAAAGACCTTAGAAGATGGAAAGATTTAACTTGATCTTGAATAGGCAGCATTAATATTATCAAAATGACCATACTACCAAAAGCACTATACCGGATAAAAAAATGTGGCTCATATACACAATGCAATATTACTCATCATTAAAAAAGAACAAAATCATGCCACTTGCATGTAAATGGATGGAGTTGGAGAAGATAAATCTAGGTGAAGTCAGCCAATCCCCCCCCAAAAAAAATGCCGAATGTTTTCTCTGATATAAGGAGGCTGACTCATAGTGGGTTAGGGAGGGGAGCATGGGAGGAATAGATGAATTCTAAATAGGGCAGAGGGGAAAGGGAGGACACAGGGGATTAGCAAGGATGATGGAATGTGATGGACATCTTTATACAAAGTTCATGTATGAAGACTTGAATTGGGTGTCAACATACCTTATATACAAAGAGAGAAGAACAATTGTGATATATATGTGTATTAAGAGTTGTAATGCAAAAAAGTCCATGTAGAATGGCATAAATTGATGTGAACATACATTATATACAGAAATATGAAAAATTGTGCTCTATGTGAAATAAGGATTATAATGCATTCCACTGTTGTCGTGTATTTAAAAAAAATAATAAAAAAAAACAAAAAAATCATGATCTAAAAAACATCTAGAAAAAAAGAAAACAAACAAACAAACTACTAACTGAGATAGGATGCATTTGGTGCTGCATACCTGATATATTCATTGGTCTGGAGGCTAAGGCAGGGGGATCACAATTGTAAAGCTTACCCTAGCAACCGAGTGAAACCCTGCCTAAATTTAAAAATAAATAGGCAGTAGTAATTTTTAAAAATTAAGAAAAAATTAAATTTTTTTAAATAAAAATTTTAAAAGGACTGAGAATAGTGTTCAGTAATAGGACACCCTGCTTCCAATCCCCAGTTTCACAAAAGGAAAAAAAAGAATGAAAAAAAGTCCTTTCCAAAGTTACAGAAAAAAATATTTTTAAATTTATACATTGTATATGTGAAAAAAAATTCTATTCCTCAAATGACTCCATTAAAGAGAACAAGGAGAAGTGACAGATGAAAGAAACCAATTGCCTCACCTTTAACCCAACTCTTCTAAGAAAGGAGAACAGAGATTGTGAGAGAAACACAGGCAAGAGCCGTGAACAGCCCCTTGAAATAGCAGGTATCTACATGTCCCTTCATCACAAAGCAATCAACGTCTTTAGAAAGGAGGGACTGCACCATAAAGTCACATTGAACACAAATGGAGACAGTGTTGAAGAACATGTGGGGTTATCATGAAGGTCCACAGAAACAGATGTGGACACCTGTCCATATGGGGACACAGCACACTCCTCCATAGCCTGGTTCCAGAGGATGTCCATTTGGTAATAGATAAATAATAAACTATGGAAAATAACCATTTCTGGCAATCAGCCACATTTTGTTTGCCATATTGCATACAGTTTGACCAATACTATGAAACACCATGTCAGTTTTATATAGCTGTCACATAAATGTCACATTTCACATATAAGCATACTTAAATAGTACATCTGCAGAATTTGAAAAAAAAACAAATTCAGATCAGCAAAAGACTGAATTGAACATCCTGGGTATAGATGATAGGACTCCTCATTATAAAGAGAATGGCTTTCCTCAGGTTCGTCTAGGATAACACCCCATCAAAATTTCACCATGGTTTCCTTTCCATTGAAGAAGGGACCAAAGCAAACAGTTTGAAAATTCTCCTGGAAGGTTAAATCCATATGAAATTAGCCAGGAATTCTGAACTCTAAGAGCAAAAGCAGGAGCTATCATTACCAGGCACTAATGCATGTTATAAAATTATCATATTGCAGTAATTTGAGGACCAAAAAAATCACAATGCAGAAATTTCATAGATGACTGCATATGTATGTAAATGTCAATTTTATTGTGAAGTGCACTGAAAAGGCCTAGCTAAATGCCACCATCTCCAGCAGAGGATTTGATATGAATGAACAGACAACCCAACGTGAAGGGAGGTGTGGGAACTGGAGGCGCAGAGCACTGGTAGGGCTTGGGTGCAGGACGTGTGTGGTACTGGATTACACTCCAGCATCCCAAGGAAGCAAATATTGAGTAGAATTATATTTCAAAATTACACCAGAATAGGAGGCTCCTGGATTCCCTTCACAGATGGATACAGCAAATAAACACCTACTTCTGTTCTGAGTCCCTCTTAAATAAAGTTATACATGGACGGAGAGACCTATGCATTGGACCACTCAGAAAATCTACCATCCAAAGGGCAGGCAAAGATGGGGGACACGTGGGCATTAGTCCTGCCTTGAGCCATGTGCCACATAATTGGGATAGAATACCCCCATCCAGTGGCACCCAGAGTAGAGGAAAACTGATTGGCATCACAAATGGAGCACATGGGACACGAAATAACTTGTAGCTGGAAACACAATTTGTCTGGTGCTCATAGAAGAAAGAGCTGGATATACACAAGTATCAGGACGAGAGAAAGGGGGAGATTTTCAATGGCTGTGGAGGGTCATGATCTTTATCTTTCATGGGACCAGGGCAGAAGGGGAGTGAGGTCAAGTCCCAGTTTATCCCTAGAAGGGATTTGCAGCATGATCTGCAAACTGTGGCTGCTAACAGTTGAGCTCCTCCCCAGCCAGTCCCCAAGGGTAGACAGGACAAATGCAGTCCACCCAGCAGCCAGCCTGAGCCCTCTCCCCCCAACCTCAGCAATAACTCCAGGTCTAGCCAGTTTTTTCTGGAAGAAGGATCTCCAGGCACTCAGGGTCCCAACATTTTTCCCATCTAATGGACTCTGTCCTAACCCACGAAGCTTTGTGAGCAAGGGCAACTGCACATGTGCATATCTCCCTGGATCACAAAGGAGGGGGCGTCACATTGATGTCTGAGTATTCCCTGTGCTACAATCCACACCAGGAGTGCAGCAAAAGGGGTCAAAACCCTGTTTCTTTCTAGAACAGGCTCACACCACCTTCCTGCAGTGGGCACAGGCAGCCTGGCTTCTAACAAATTGCATCAGGAATTCAGTCACCAGCCAAGTAGGAGACCTTCTGCAGCCCGACTCCAGCTGTGGGAAAGGCTCCTATCAAATAGGTAAAGGAACTAGTCCTCCAATGACGTGGGTATGGAGAAAGACACCCCCTCACATGGGGCTAGAATATCAGTTTAGTGCAGCCATTTTAAAAAATAGAATGGAGTTCTTTAAAAGCTAACAACCACTCTGGATGCATTTCCAAAGGAACTTGAACTAGTGTGTTCATAAATGGCTGCATGCCCATCGCTGTTCCAGGGTCCACAGGAGCCAGGATGAGGGAACATCTGAAGTGGCTTCTGGATAAGGAGACTCCTCTCAGCCGCAGGGCAGTCACATGTTCCCCTGAGAAACTTCTTTCCCTAAATGCACCTGCTCATAAGTCCACATGTGGCTGATATGTACCAGACGCTCAGGAGACCTCAGATGAGCCAGGTGTGGGATCCCTGTGTCAGGCAGAGCCAAACCAAGACCAGAAAAATGTCGCAGAGGGCACCAGACCCCTAGGAAATGCAGTCCACAGAGACTTGCTGCAATCAGTTCATAGGACCAGGATAATACGGAATATTCAGCTTAAAAATAGTGTTAAATACCATGGATCAGTTTTACACGGGTGCCATATGCAGGTGGTGTTATGTGTAACTCTGATGCACTAATAAACAATCCAGCATGCTTTACTCTTAATGGAAGCACCCAATCCTAAAATTCATCCACAAAGTTAAATATATGTAAACTTAACCAAGAAACTTTTGAAGTATAAGAGCAGAAAATTATAAGAGAAAAAAATAATAAGAAGTTATTTCCTAACGCGTGCATTGTGAAGCTGTTCTGTTACAATTGTCATCACGGAATCACCACGTCAACAGAGTCCACCCACGAAACCACGTGGTTGTAAAAATCATGCACTTAATTGCAACGGAAAAGTCATTATAAATCAAACCCTAACCAGGCCAATCTCAGCAACTTAGCTAGACCAGCGGGCAGAATAAACACTAAAAACTACCAGGGAGAAAGCTCAGTGGTAAAGCACCCTTCTGTTAACTACCAAAACACAACAACCACCAAAAGAAATAATAATAATAAATAAATAAACTCCACAAAACTAGTTTAGGAATAGGCAAGGTCCCTGTTCACCGCAGCTTCCCTCCTGCAGGAAAATGGTGTTTGGAAATATGATTTTTTTTTGGGGGGAGGGGGGGTGCCGGGCATTGAACTCAGGGGCACTCCACCACTGAGCCACATCCCCAGCCCTAGTTTGCATTTGATTTTGAGGCAGGGTCTCCCTGAGTCTCTAAGTGCCTCACCAACTTGGGGAGGCTGGCCTTCACCTCGCAATCCTCCTGCATCAGCCCACACCCCCAGCTGCTGGGAATGACAGGTGTGTGCCATCCGCTGGCTTGGAGATTTGATTCTTCTAGTGCTGCCACCTGTCAATCACCACAGCCCGGGAAGACGCCAGGCTGCCTCCCTCACCTGCCACAGAGATAGGACTTGAGCAGGGGCTGAGGCTGCCCCAGGGGATGGGAGGCTGCCAGGAGTCTCCGCCACTATCAAATTCTCCACCCGGCTAGCCAGGGGGACAGAGGGGCACTGTCCCCAATGGGCTCAGGCCTGTGGTTGCAGAGAGCCCTCGGAGTCAGGGTCCGCCAACTCGGGTTCCCTACACAGTGGGTCCCGCCAGATGGACTCCCTGCCCCGCCTCCCTCCTGAGCCTCCCTGTCCAGGCACCAGGTGCCACTGCACACTCACCATCCCCTGGTGCCCAGCCCCCAAGCCTGCCCTGGGGAGCTTCGGCTCCTGCATGGCAGAGCCACCCGGGATACTGGGCACGAGCGAAGCCTGAGTCCAACTGCAGGAATCTGAGTGGAACCCAGGACCGCGGAGAAATAAATCCCATTCCGAGCGCGGAGGCCCGCCCCCTGCTGCTGGCTACGCTCAGGATTGGACAGCGCTCAGCACGGGGCTTCCGATTGGACAGGGAACCAGTCAGTCTCCGCTCTCCACAGCCTGAGCCCAGAGAGCCTTCTTTTTGAGTGACAGGGGGTGATATCTGCTCCAGGCAAGGAGGAAACAAGAATGGCAGGGTTTGGGTGCAACTTTTTTCTTTTCCTTTTGAGGTCTGGGCATTGGGTCAGGGTTAGAATGACCAGAATTCTAAGTTCTGTTGGGTTTTGATGTTAGGAAATTGAAGTCATTTCTTGACAGTTTCCCCACCTGGGCCTCCTCCTATAATAAGACCACCCAGAGCGTCTTCGGGTGCTGACTTGTCCTCTGTTCATCTGTGCAAAATTCTCCAAGCAGAACTGGCCTTTCGCCCCTTGGGAACTGCCCAGTGGTGGAGGCTCTCGACTGGGCCTGGCAGGCGCCCTGGAGGAGGCTCCGACCAGGTTGGCAGCATGAGCGCTGATGTTCCTCCAGCTGAGTTGAATCTATCTGGAGCCCACGTTGAGGCTGGAGGCAGAGTAAGGAGATCAGCACAGAAGAGACCCTGAGAGCGCAGACCTGGGTAAACCCCAGCTGCACCCGGGCTCCCGCACTCTCTGGACACTGGGCATTGAATTCAGAGGACTTGACCTCTGAGCCCCGTCCCCAGCCCTAGTTTGAATATTGTTTAGAGAGACAGGGTCTCACTGAGTTGCTTAGCACCTTGCTTTTGCTGAAGCTGGCTTTGAATTCCCCATCCTCCTGCCTCAGCCTCCCCAGCCGCTGCAATGACAGGCGTATGCCACTTTTTTTTTTCTTTCTTTTTGAGAGAAATACCTGCAGTGGCCACAGGATAACAGCCTTGCACAGATCAAGGCCATCCTGGGTGCTCTCCCTGGTTCCCAGGCAATGGGATCCTGCCTCCTCCCAAAACCAGAGACACCCTGTCCAGGTGTGCATCCTTAGTATCAGCTGAATATGCTGCACTTATCAAGAAAAAAAAAGAGAGAGACCCTACCTGCTTGTCTTATGCAAACAAAGCTGATGTGTTTCCAAAGAGAGCTCTGGTCTTGTCCCCCCAATTCAGTGGTGCAAAAAGTCACATAATACAGAGAAGACTTCTCCTTAAGAGGGGCGCAAGGGTCTCTCTCTTAATGAAAAACAATTTGCGTTTTACTGGGAGTCCAGGAAAGACAACTCCAGATTTTCCTAATTTGGAAAATAACTCTATGGACTCAATGCAACCTGCTCCTCTCTGCCTTAGTTAACCGTGGAGGCCTCGAGGTTACCTGCCCCCTGGGACACCTGCAGATGAAGGGGGGGGTCCTTTCTTCTCCATGCAGCGCCCTGAACCTCCACCTTCCCACAGGCTCCAACACCTTTGACAGCATCCAATGGGGGAGCGGTTTAGAAATTTCTGGAATGTACCTAAAGACATTTCCTCATCCGGCTATGATGCTATCAATTTGGTCCCATGGTCCTTTTCAGTACTGTTTATCTTCTTCTGTTCTATTGGTTCATCTTAGATATACATGACCATAGAGTCCATTGTGGTAAACTTCTCCAAACATAAAATATACCTTATTCTCCTTAGGACCCCATTTGTGTGGGTGGCAGGATGGGTGGATTCACTTAGGTATTTTCATACAATTAAATAGAAACTTTATGGTCACTTCATGCTACTCTCTTTCCTGTTCTTATGTCCCCTCCATTCCTGTTGCTCCCCCTTTCTCACATCTAGTGAACTTCTCTTCTGGACCCCCATTCCTTGTGACGTGGATAACACATATCAGGGAAAACATGTGCCCTTTGGTTTTGGGGGATTGCCTTATTTTACTTTAGCATGATAATCTCCAGATCCATTCATTTACTGGCCAGTGTTATGAAGTCATCCTTTTTTAAAGCTGAGTAATATTCCACTGTGTATACACACCACAATTTCTCTATCTATTCATCTGTTGGTGGGCATTTAGGCTGGCTCCATAGCTTAGCTAGTGTGAGTTGTGCTACCATGAACATTAATGTGGCTGTGTCCCTGTAGTATGCTGATTTTAAATCCTCTGGACATATTCTGTGGAGAGGTATAATTGAGTCAGAGGGTGGTTCCAGTCCTAGTTTCTTGAGGAATCTCCATCCTGCTTTCCAGAGGGGTTGCAACAATGTGCAGTTTCTCCAACAAGGTGTGAGCATTCCCTGTCCCCCACATCCTCACCAATTTATTGTTACTGTATTCTTGATAATTGCTATAGTAACTGGAGTGAAAGAGAAGCTCAGTGCAGTTTTAATTGGCATTTCGCTAATTGCTAGAATATGTTGCCTTTTCAGTATTTATTTTTTAAAATAGTTTTTTCTATTAGAGTTGGACCCAATAACTTTATTCTATCCATTCCTTTTTCTGTGGTGCTGAGGATGGAACCCAGGGACTCCCATGTGCTTGGCAAGCACTCTACAGCCGAGCCTCAGCCCCAGCCCTCATTTTCAGTATTTTTTACATTTGCTTCTCAGTAACAGCAGCCCAGGTATTTGGGGGACGAGTTTTGCTGCATTTATGAAATGGGAATATTTCTCTTGAAGGAAAACTGAGAAGGTCAAGGCACATGCCCAGGATTCCAGGGATGAGCAGTACACAGTTGTCTTCCCCAAAATGAGGAGAAGATTATGTGTCTGAGAAGAGGGAAAGAGCCAGGGACCCCTGGGGTCAGAACCCCTTCTTCCTCCATGAGGGAAATGATTCATTATTATTGCTGTTACTTTTCTTCACCAAAATGTGAAATTTTCCTAAATTACCGGTTCCACTAAATTTGGGTTCCTGGATGGAGCTCAGATTTGTCTTGAGAGGCAAGGAAAAGTGAATAACCAACCCAGTGGTTCCAATAACCAACAAGCTAGACCTTGGGCTCCTTGGGGACAAAACACTGGGTTTTACCCAATAATTAACAATCCAACAGCACCGGACACCCAATTAATGGGGGATGGAAAATTGGATCAGTGGGTGTGGGGGTCTGTGGGTGTCCAGCTGCAGGAGCTTGCCTCTGGGTGCATTCCTTGCATCTGGGAGGTTTTTCAACACCAATGATATAAACAAAGTGGTGAGAAAACTGGCAAAACCCTCTGCAATATTCTAGCCAGGAAAATTCATGAGCACTTTAAAAGCATCTTCATATTTACCCTCAGTCAAATGTGCCTCAATCCGAATGAAACCATTTGAAAAGAGTTGTCAACATGAAAAGTTTCTGAAATCTGCTGGTTTGTGGATCACTGCAAATCCATATGAGTCCATGGCTAAATACATAAGTAAAAATAGAAATCTAATAATGAGCATTTTCTTAAAACTTCTCTCTTGAAAACACTGCCCTATTTGCTTTGATAACTAAATCACCATTTAATCATTCCTCTAGCAACACTTGAGGTCCATAAAGAACTGTGGAACACGTCTGGTTGGGGCAGAAATGTTGAGATACCAAAAAGAAAGTTACTCTGAACCTCAAAGGAAAAGATTCATAAATCACCAGAATGCAGGAATGCCCACAAAATATTTGAAATTAAAAACAAGGTACTGGGGTTGGGGCTCAGTGACAGAGCACCTGCCTAGCACCTGTGAGGCACTGGGTTCAATCCTCAGCACCACATTAAATAGAAATATGTAAAATAAAGGTATCCTGTCCAACTAAAAACTATTTTTAAAAATAAAGATGAGATTTATGAAAAAGCAACTCCCTGCAATGCAGCATTTCTCCTAGACCAGCTTCCTGTACCCCCAAATACTACCATGATGTAAGCAAGGTTAGAAAAATGGGTGAGAAATTGCAGAAGTCTGATCTGGCCCCATCCTTAGTCCAGCTCCAGTTAAATGTCCCTCTCCAAATAGCAACACCTCAGACCACTTATTTGCTGTCTCTCTCTTTAGGGTTATCTCACATTTTTTCCTTTCTTTCTTCTTGTGGTGCTGGGGATTGAACCTGGGACCTTGTGCATGCAGGGCAAGCACACTACTGACCTCACTACTGACCTCATCCCCGGCTCCTCACGTTCTTTCCTGAATGTGCATCTGCTTTTCTAAATAGGTGTATCCATGCACCTGACAAATCAAGTTCTATTCTGCCATGAAAACCAAGGAACCTACTTATTCTGAGCTGATGTCTCTCTCTCTCCCTGGAATCCCTTCCCATCACATGACCTCTCACAGCCAGAGTCAGACTTGAGCTTTGGAATTGTGTGGGGTTTTTATTGTTTGGGTTGTGATATCACACACATCACTGGAGGGAGGTAACCAGCAGCCATGCATTTGTTTAATAAGGAAAGTACAAGGTTTGGTAGCACATGTCTGCAAGGCCAGGCATTTGGGAGGCTGCTTCAGGAGGATCTCAAGTCAGAGGACACAGTTGGCCTCTTAGCAAGACCCTGTCTCAAAATAAAATATTCAAAGTTCTGACACTGGTGAGTCTTCATGAACAATGAAGGGTCAGAATTCCTGTTTCCACAGTCTCCCCTTAGGATGCTGTGTGTAGGTGTGTGACTGTCACCTTCCAACAGGACCTAGAGCAGTTGCTGGTGCCCACCTGTATTAATAAATAGATCAAATGAAGTGAGTAAATAAGTAAAGCAATAAAAGATCTGACACTGTAGCTGGTTGAGATCCCAGGAATATGGAGGTTAGGTTGTGTTTCTTGGCTCTTGTGTTCTTGCAAGAGTGGATTTTAGATAATACATAAAATGTAATCAAAGTAGAGCAAAGCTCATTGGCCCAGAAATCACTATCAGGAAATGGGGAGGAAAACAGTGAGTCTTCTCTGACATCTCTAGGCCTTACACCCCTTTGATCCTGAAGTTTATGGGAGATGCTGTGGGTGATTCCAAAATTCTGCCCATGGACCAATTCCTACTCTTAACTGGCAGTGGGATGACACTGTGTTTGTAGGTTCCTACTCCACATGGTCTTGTCCAGAGGCACCAAAGGAAAACCCAAGAGTGTCTGTGTGTGTGTGTGTGTGTGTGTGTGTGTGTCTTTGTGAATTTTACTATAATAAAATTTTACTATGGCAGCTGTTATGAAGACAAACAACAACAAGTTTTGGCGAGGATGTGGGGAAAATTGTGCACTCATACACTGCTGGTGGGACTGCAAATTGGTGCAGCCAATATGGAAAGCAGTATGAATATTCATTGGAAATCTGAGAATGGAACCACCATTTTACCCAGATATCCTGTGGAGCCAACCTAGAGGCCCTTCAGTGGATGAATGGATAAAAATATGTGTTATATATACGCAATGGAATTTTGTTCAGCAATAACAGAATAAAATCATGTGTGTGGGGGAGATTATGGTATTTTTCTCTTGGTTTCTGACTTTTGGGAAATAGAGTTTTTCTGAGATTCTCACCAGTATCTTTGCCTTTGTCAAAGGGGCATTGCAACTTACATCTGTTTCTTCTGTCTATCTTTTGTGGTTTTCCAATATGAGATATGAGGTAGAAGTGGATTTTAAGTGGATATTTTTAATGGAGGGGTTCACTAATTACTATTAGAAGCAACAGATGAGATCAGTACAGTAATAAAATTTAATATCATCAGTTATTTATTTGCATAAGAAAATAAGTAGCAAACATAAAAATAAAGACAGTTCTACTGACCATAATATCAAAAGAAAATACTTGGGAATTTTTCAAGAAATGTGAAGACTTGAACATTTAACATGGCTTGTTTTTAGAAAATATACCATTATCCCTAAGCCACCTTCTTTTTTTGTGGTGACCTTAACTCATAGAAAAAAGATAGGAATTAAAACTTTCCCCTGTGATCCTGAGGAGAGGACTTAGGTATGGTCTACCAGTAAGCTCTATCATCATCCCATTCTTATTTTTCTTTGAGATATGGTCTTGCCAAGTTAGTGAGGCTAGACTCAAAGTTGTGACCCTCAAGGCTCGGCTTCCAGGGCAGCTGGGGTTACATGCATGTGCCATTACAACCCTGGAAGGGATTAGTCTTTTTTGTTTTCTTTAGTTGTAGTGGACAGAATACCTTTATTTTATATATTTATTTTTATGTGGTGCTGAGGATTGAACCCAGTGCCTCACATGTGCTAGGCAGCTGCTCTCACCCTGAGCCCCAACCCCAGGGATTAAATTCTTGACTTTCATATTACAGATTGGCTCAGGAAAATATTTAGGTTTGCAAAGGAGAATAATGTCCCCATTTTGTGAGTAGAAGTTAGAGGCCACAATGAGAGAAAATGTCTATCCTTATCCTTGGAAGAGGAACATCAACTGTGGATTCACCTGCAACTTAGTATTTGAGAATTTTCCAGATATTAAAAATATAAGCAAAAGAGACATGAGGTCAAGGCTCTGAGGGAGGGGGACTAGGTATTTCAAATTGTGAGGCATCAGATTGAGAAATGCAATGCTAAGGTAGCTGGGTATGGAGAATAGTGTCCCTCACATTTAACTGTAGGATCACAGAAGATATAGAAGAAAATAAACCATTACAGGGTACATTTTAAAAAGATGATCATGGATAGGACTTGGTCAGAAGCCATCATTATCACACCCCACCCACACACCCACACACATTACTTCCCTTTTACCTCTTCCCCACTTTAGCAGTCAACATCCACTCCTCAAGGTGCATCCTTGCATGAAGAGAAAGGACTGAGCCACAGTACCGTGGGGATCACAATGGGCACATCTTTGCCTAGCTTATGGCAGAAACTAGCAAAGGAATGGCAGAGTTCAGGAACATCTCTGTCTCCTTTCTCTCACAAACAAATAACTAGAGACTTTAATTATAAATTGATGGATGAAGTGAACTTGGGAGTATTGGGCCAAATATTTGGAACACTGAAAATATAAATGTTCAGCAGCCTAATGTCTTATTTCTTTTTTTAACTTTGTTTTTGTTTTTTAATGCTGTGGATTGAGCCCAGGGGCACTCAACCTCTCAGCAAAATTCCTAATCTTTTTTTGTAACTTAGTTAGAGACAGGGTTTCACTGAATTGCTTAGTCCTTTTCTACGTTGTAGAAGCTGGCTTTGTATCTGCCTCCAGAGACACTGGGAATACAGTCATGCACCACCACACCTGGCTAAGGTTTTATTTTTATTATTTGCACAAGAGCAGTTTTTCATGTAATATTACTGAATGCTCTCAAAATATTGCACTTTGTGAAAGATTCAGAGATAGCTTATTACCTTTATATTAACAAACTTAAAGAATGTGATTTTTCTTATGCCTTGGCTTCTTTTCACTTGATAAAATCAGGTTACGACATAGTTTTCTAGTTTCTTTATTCTCTTTTTTTGGGGGGTGGGGGGTATACTAGGGATAGGTCCCAGTATCACTCAACCACAAAGCCACTTCCCCAGTCATGTTTAGTTTTGTTTTAGAAACAGGGTCTCACTGAGTTGTATAGGTCCCTATTAATTTGCTGAGTCTGTCTTTCAACTCGTGAATCTCCTGTCTCAGCCTCCGAAGCCATTGGGATTGCAGGGATGTGCCCCCACTCCCAGGTTCTCCATTCTTTTGTAGTCGTTGCTTTCTTTTGTTACATAAATTCAAGTTGAATAACAGTATGTTTAACAATTCAGATAGAGAGAAAAGCCAGTGATGTAGGTGAGCAATTGAACATATCCACCAGAAAGTACATTGTATAGTCACCATGGTGTATTACTCAGCCATCAATACAAACTCCTCTAATGGTCAGCAAAACAGGTGGAATTGGATGATGTCATGCTAAGTGAAGAAATACACAATAGTGTCACATCTCATACGTTAACTAATATAATATCATGTGCAAGTACAATAGTGATTAGTATGGCTGAGGAGTGTGTGGGGGCATCAAGGGCAGAAGAGGGTGTTTGGATATTATGAATGCATGTATCTGCATATATATAAACATCACACTGAATCCCATAAATATTTGCAATTGCTATGTGATAATAAAACCATCATCTCTCATAATTATCAAATTCTACACTAAGACCACAATCCTACCGTCTTTTGGAATTTCCAGTATATGATGTGATATTATTGATGATGCTCCCTGATAACAACCAGGCTCTTCCTACACATCCATTCTATTTTCTTCCAGGCTCTGAACATAGAGTATACAATGTATTTCTGCATCTGAATCATCTCACTTGGCCTAAAGTCCTCCAGTTTGTCTGTGTTATTGGAGAATATTCTTTTCTTTCTGGGGTTTGGACCCAGGGTTGCTTTACCTGTGACAGAGATCCACCATCATTATCTTTTTCAGTTTTAAGACAGAATGGTACCAAACTACTAAGGCTGGCCTTCAAATTTTGGCAACACTGCCATATACACCATCCTTATTTTACAGTTGAGTAATAAGTGAGGTGTGGAGGCATATTTCTTTTGTCATGCTAGGGACTCGATAGGCTGAGGGAGAAGAATCATGATCTTGGAGCCAGCTTCACATCTTGGTGACACCCACTGCACCTTAAAAGACCTTGTCTCAAAATAATTTTTTAAAAATTGAAAAGGTTATATATGAATGTTGATACATTTGTGTGTAAACACAGTGATAAATCTCTCTTTCTCTATTATCTGTAATATACCATAGGTTCTTCTTCCTGAGTTACTCTTTGGAAATTTAGGATGTGGATAGTATGGCGGTTAACTTGGGAGGGTAGATATTCCTAAAGATGGATTTTATTTCCTTCAGGTGTTGAAGTTGTTAATGTCAGCTGTCCATTTAAGTGGATTGAGATACCCAGAGAATTGGTGTGGACGATCTCTGCAGGTGTCTCTGAGTGTGCTTCCAGAAGGCTGAGTCAGAAAGCCTGGGGAATACCTGTAATGAACATATATATTGATGTTCAATAGGTTTGATTTGGAAAAGAGCAAGAGAAGCAGTCACTCATTTATGTTCCAAGCTTCTTGAAGTCCCCTTTGGGGACTTGCACAATTGGCTCTACCTGGGTCTTTTTAAAATTTTTTATTTGTTTAAATTAGTTATCCATGACAGTAGAATGCATTTATATACTTTGATATATCATACATAGATGGGATGTAATTTCTCATTTTTCTGAGTATACATATTGTAGAATCACATGGGTCACACAGTCACATACATACATAAAGGACTAATGTCTGTTTCTTTCTCTTTCTTATCCCCATATCCCCTGCCTTCCCCTTCTTTCACTTTCCTCTACCTAATGTAAGTTAATGTAATTCTTTTTTTTCTTTTGCATTACAATTTTTAACACACATATATACCACAATTTTTGTATCTTTTTTATGCAAGGTATGTTGACACCCAGTTCAAGTCTTCATACATGTATTTTAGATGTATGACACATTCCACCATCCTTGCTAATCCCTGTCTTTCTCTGTTTTCCTCCCACCCCTCTGCCCTATCTAGATTTCATCTATTCCTCCTATGGTTCCCCTGCATACTCCACTATAAGTCAGACCCCTTATGTCAGGTAAATATTCAGCATTTGTTTTTAGAGGGCGGTCATTGGTAGCTTCACTTATCATTATCTTCTCCAACTCCACCCATTTACATGCAAATGCCATGATTTTATTCTTTTCTTGCTGAGTAAAATTCCATTGTGTATATATGCCACATTTTTAATCTATTCATCCACTGAAATGCATCTGTGTTGGCTCCATAGTTTAGCTATTGTGAATTGTGGTGCCATAAACATTGATCTGGCTGTGTCCCTGTAGTATGATGTTTTTAAACCTTTGTGCTTAGACTGAAAAGAGGGATAGGTGGGTCAAATGTAGGTTCCATTCCCATATATCCAAGGAATCTCCATAATACTTTCCAAATTGGCTCCACCAATTTGCAGTCCCACCAGCAGTGTATGAGTGTACCTTTTCCCCACATCCTTGTCAACACTTACTGTTGTTTGTCTTCATAATAGCTGCCATTCTGACTGGAGTGAGGTGGTATCTTAGAATAGTTTTGATTTGCATTTCTCTAATTCCTAGAGATGATGAGTATTTTTTCATATATTTATTGATTATATATCCTCTCCTTAGAAATATCTGTTCAGTCCTTAGCCCACTTGTTGATCAGGTTATTTGTTTTTTCATCTACCAGGATTATTTAAGTCCTCTATCCTCGACCACAGCTTCTTCATTTGCTTCCTCATATTGTGAAGCTTCCAGCTTCTTGGACTGAGCTGTTACCAGTTTCCCAGTGTTGCCATCCTGTAGGCAAACATTTGGTGACTATTTCTCTCATGATTATGTGAGTAAATATAATAATCTCCCTTCTGTATACACATGTACATTTTTATGTATTCTATTTTTCCAAAGAATCCTAAAAATACAGGCATATTCTCAATGTCTGGGTCATATTGCATCTCTAGTTATAATTTTTTGAAAAAACCCTTATAGGTTTTTAAATGTCTATTCAAATTTATATTCCTGGCAAGGATGTCCAAGTGTCTCCTTTTCTGCATATCCTCTGAAGTATGTGTTACCTACCTACATTTTGAGGATTGAGCCCACAAGCGTGTGGTTATATCTCATTGTGATATAACATGAAAGAATAAAAATTCCAGAAGAAAATGAGAATTTTTTTGCCATTGGTGTTGGTAATGGTTTTAGATAGAATATGCAGAGACTGTGCAAGGAAAAACAGCTGAGACTATATAAAACTAAAAATGCTTCTATACAGAAAAGGAATCAATCAATGAAATGTAAAAGTAGACTTGGTTAAAGAAAACCGATTCTAGCTGCATTTCTTAAAAAGCTCAACATCCAAAATATAAGAACCTTACACAACTCACCAAAATTAAATATAAACCCCTCATAACCTAATTTAAATGTGGTAAACTACTTAGATTCTGCCCTAAACATTAAACAAGTGTGTAAAGACTTATGAAAGTTACTCAAGATCACGTATTAGGCTACATAAAATGATAATTTAGCTTTTCTGCTTTATTTATCTCAGAGGATTATGGGTGCACACTCTCCATCCTTCACGGGGCATTTGAGATCAATTAGCAAAATGCCAGGTTCTCATTTGCCCACATTATGCTTCCTCATTATTCCATCAAATTGCCAAGAAAATCTCGAGCCTGGAAAACAAAAAAATATAGATAAATTGCTAGATAATCATCAACTTTGAAAATTACTACAGAAATCAATAGAATACATTAGTAGACCCAGATGTGAAGAAATATAATACAGACCTACAAATCAACATTTAACTTTACAGCTGCTCAAAAAATACATGCAGTTATGCTGATATGGGAGCACATCCCACTAGTCTTCACTACCTTGAGGCCACAGCAGGAGGAAGATTTAGGCTAAGGAATTTGAGGCTAACCTGGCAAAAACCCAGCTCTAAAAATTGACCCACCAAAAAACCAAACAGTAATCACATTTTTAAAAAGGAGCCTTCATGGGTGATTTCTATGAAACATGTAATTAGGATCAGTAACAATAATTCATAATCACGTCTAAATGTAGAAGAAGAAAATTGACTAATTCTTTCTGTAAGGACAGAAATACCAGCTAACACAGCATAAGAATGGAAATTGCAGACCATCTTTTTATAGATGTTAATGCAGACATTCAAAACCCCTAGAAAACTGAAAACAACAACAAAAAGTATTATTGGACTTCATGACCAAGAGGGACATTGTCATATGGGAAGTTTCCAAAAATCATTTTGATAGAGCAAAGCTTTTGGCAAATCACTTACCAAATTACTGTAAAACTTATGACCAATTATTACCAGAGGAAAATTCTTTTTCAATCCACTTAAAAGCAGCTATGATCTGTTTTCATACTTAATGGTGTGAACTGAAGTGTTTATCAATTTATTTTTAGGAAAAAATGTATGCTTTTCTAACTTCTAAATATTGTTTGAGAATATTAAACTGGATTTTATACATCAAAAATCAAATAGCATATGCAGATGATACTATTATTTTTATAATGTTTCTAAGCAATATCTATGAACTAATGAAACATAAAAATTAGTTCAATAATGTCATTGGTTAAATGGTCAACATTAAATCATTTAAATTATATACAGTAGCAATGAGCAGTGTTAAAATTGAAGCACAATCCATTCACAAATATAGGGAAAACAATCTAAAAATATTAACAAAAAAATTGTTCACTGCAAAGTAAAAAATTAAGGTGAAAGTAAAATGCAAAAAAGATAATGACAACAAAATGGGAAAACTGTTAATATTCAATAATTAAAAGTCTGATTTTGGGTTTTAAGGGTTGATAGGCTTCCTCCAGATTAGCACGTGGGGTGGGGCCAGGCTTCCTCCTCCAATCTGATATGTATTCTATATATATATGAGGTAAGTTATTAATTGTGTTATTGAGCTCTATAGTTTCTTTATTCAACTTTTGCTTGGAAGATCTATCCAGTGGTGAGAGAGGTGTGTTAAAGACACCCCAGATCACGTTGTGGTCAATTTGACTCTTGAACTTGAGAAGAGTTTGTTTGAACATAGGTGCGCCATTGTTTGGGGCATATATATTTTTGATTGTTATGTCTTGTTGGCATATGGTTCCCTTGAGCTGTATGAGATGTTCTTCTTTATCTATTTTGATTAACTTTGGCTTGAAGTCTACTTTATTTAATATAAGTATGGAGACCTCTACTTGCTTTCAAGGTTCATGTGAGTGGTATGTTTTTTCCCAATCTTTCACCTTCAGTCTGTCTTTTCCAGAGTCTCCTGGAGGCAGAATATGGATGGATTTTTTTAAAATCCAGGCTAATAGCCTATATCTTTTGATATATCTTTTGATTGGTGTGGTTAAGCCAGTAACATTTAAGGTTACTATTGAGACATGGTTTGTATTTCCAGCCATCCTTGTTTATTTTTTTCTATTTGACTTGAAGTGTTAATTATTGTTTAATTTTTAATTGGTATCTACATATAGGATCCAGCATTTTAATTGAACATGTGCAGTGATCAAATCTGTGCAATTTCTACCTTCTAAAATATCATTTTGATGTTTGAAACCTGTGAACTCTTTTTAGAATGTCCACAGTCTAATAATTACTTATCTGATTCAAACTCTGGGCCATAAAACCTAAGAGTTACTTTTCCCTCTTAACTGCTTTTTGACACTTCTTGCCATCTGTCTCTTAAAACAGACATAAAAAGCTTTTCTCGTTTGTGGTTCTTTGTGATCAACTTTTTCAGCTTCAACATATGAGTGCAAACACAGGATTTGTGAAATATGAAAAATCACTAGAAAAAGACAGTCTCCCATGGTAAATCCAGAAAAAATAATATAAATTTAAAAATTGTAGACTATAGTCCTAGTGCCTTGGGAGGCTAAGACAGGAGGATGGTGAGTTCAAATCCAGCAACAGCAAGACCCTGAGCATCTTGGTGAGATGCTGTCTCTAACTAAAATACAAAATTGGAGTAGGGATGTGGCTCACTAGTTGAGTGCCCATGAGTTTAATCCCTGGTAACCCCCCCAAAAATATATTAGGGTTCATGTTTAATCACTAGGCCTTAGTTATTTTTTGGTGAGATCTATATATGAATGGCATATGCCAATTCTTATGAATTTTTTATGTAAGTCAAATATTATATGAATATTTTTATAGTATAAGCTTAAATTGATCTATATTAGCATGTAAAAAAATAACTTAAAAATGCTTTTAGGTGAGGCTGAATGCCTGCAATCCCATCGGCTCAGGAGTCAGAGGATTACAAGGCCAAAGCTCAGTAACTTAGCAAGATTTTCTCCCAATATAAAAAATGGCTGGTGAGATAGATTAATGACTAACTGCCCAGGGTTCAATCTGGGGTACAAAGGAAAGGAGGAGGGTTTTAAAATTACCTTGTCTCAAAAACAAAAAGACATGTGAAATTTAAAACCAAAACCGGCATTCTATCACTTTTCTGTGACACACAGAATCTGCTTCAATTCATTTTAAATATTTGAATCTTACACAATCTAAGTTTTCTAACACTCAAGAAATGACATGTTTTAGTCACGTGTGTCTCCAAGCCATTGGATGAATTTAAGATCAGTGTAGCTGAGGAAAATGCAGTCATACAAACTGGAGTGTGCAGGTGCCGTGAATTTGCAGTAATAGTAAAGAACTCATGGATGAGTTGTTCATTGCCTTGAAACTGTTGGAAAATTGTTTTCTGATAGTAAATTTCTGTATCAGTATTGGGAAGAACTTAGACCCTTTCCTGATACTATGCTTCAAAGAAAGAGACACAATTTCATGAAATAATGAGGAGAACTAATCTTCATACAGGTAGTGGCCAGGGGAAAGCACAGTCTGGTCATTCTGCTAGCTCCAGTTTTGAACCACAATCACCACTAAATGATGTGCATCAAGTATGATTAAAATTGTGTAAATGTACCATGGTAGTGTTGTGAAGAGATATCTATAGTAATGTCCCTGCTGAGGCTCCATTGTTGTTAGGAAGCATCCTGGGGAATGGGAATGATTCATAGATGACTGAAACCCTGAGCTGTGTACCTTCCCAGCTGTGCACATTATACTTGGCACAACATAGTCCAGGAGATCATGAGACATAACACAAGCTCTCTGACATCAAGGAGGTAATCTGAGAAACACCCCTCAAACAAGGGTCTACAGAGTGATACTTCTAGCTTGGTCCACGGATGCCCTATCATACTGGGCACTCATGTCCTTTATGCACTGGAGAAATCAAGCTTCCCCCTAGAGTGGGCATTCTGTGTGGAAGGATATGTAAATCACAGGGAATCTAACATAGATTTCTGAAATAGGTTACATTTGAAGAATTCACATATGGTAAGAAGAAGGAAAGGCCAAGTGAGGAGATGAGAAAAAACAGATCACACATGAAAAAGAAATTTTCAAAAAAAAAATCACAAGTTTTGTTTGTTAGAGCTGATATTAAAGACTCCCTCTAGTATCTGGATCCAGGAAGGAGTCATGTTAGATATGGTGCTGTCACTAAAGTCAGGGGAGGCTGTGTGACACATGCACCATCATCTGTGTTGCAACCATCTAGTGAGGACTGCGAAGGCAGAAGACACGAGCTGGTGTTCAGGACAGAAGTAGAGAGAATTACAGGAGAAGGACACCCCACTGCAAGTTAGGGTTATCTGGACCCTCTGGGTGGGCACATTCCATGGTGAAAGTGAGGAAGAAACATCTCTTCTCCGATATGCAGTGTGAGCACCATCCTGTTCACAACGGGAGAGGAAATAGGATCTGTCACTCCTAACAACACATACGCAGACTTAAAGCTTGGGGTTGTCCTCATTACCCAGCTCAGCTTCACCACTACTGCCAACCCTCCCCATGTCCTCTTGGTGTTCACTAACGTAAAAACAGACAAAAGGGAGATGGAGAATTGAGACTGGTCTTGCTTCAAGCAAGAGGGCTTGGGACTGATGTCAGCCTTGGCAGAAACCTCTGACCTGTGGCTCTTTGTGTGCTGGGAATCTATGAAGAGCACCAGGGAGAAATGACTGACACCTGAGAGAGGGTGACACCATCACCCAGCTTCTCTGCTGCAAAACACACCCTCCAGTAACACGATGAGCAAACCCTGGGCAAGACTTGACTGAATGAATGGCAGCTCTTTGTGAGAAGTAGATATGAGAACCATGGCTTGCTTTTATAAATTGTCAGGGTTTTAAAATACAGCTCAGGTTTCACACTTACATCTATAGTATTTATATTACTATCATTTTAGATTTCTCCTGAGAAAAGCAACTAGAAGAGAAATTGTTCTTTAAAGTAAAGAAAGAAGAAGCCCCAGAGGTGCTTCTCTTTGGGGACAAGTGCATGAAGTACTGCATGCAGGGCATAGGTTCAGGCCATCTGCGTGGCAGGGCTCTCCCCATGCTAGGCGTGTGAGTGGCAAACTGCTTACCACATCGGCACAGCTCTGGGCAGGAGGCCATGTGTTGCAGTCCCACTCTTTAATTGTTCACTGCAAGGACAGTTAGCAGACATTACATTGGTGGCTGTCTATATTTTGCTTAGGCACTGCCTGAGTACATATACATGGTAACTGCACAATAAAATCAGGACTGCTTCCTGCTTGGTCTCTGGAGGTCTTGATTAGAGACTCCATATCCACACTCTGTTCTGTGGACCTCCTCAGGGTTGAGAGAGCCCAAGCACTTCTCTGCAGACCCCAAGCTCCCATTACTGGGAAACAAACATGATCCTGCAGGAGGGTCCATTTTCCCTGACTGATATTGCAATGGAAGAGTCAAGATCTGCTTTCATCTTTCCTGCTTTATCTTGTTCTGTGGGTCTTAGGGTCACATTTATCTGTGCATGCTAATGACATAAAAAATTGAATTTTGGAAAAAAATCTGAAAGTGACAAGGATAGGATGGATTTCAAGTGTCCTGAATGTTCAACTAAGCAAAATTCAATTTACATATTTCCATTATTAGATATTACAAAAGGTTTTTAGTGATTAAAACCGAATGGACTAATACATAAAAATATTCTTCCATATTCTTGTTAATTATATTCACAAGCCTATAATTTGGCACCATGAATTGGAACTTACCAGCACAGTTATTTGATTTTCTAAAATATTTAATGTACTTCCTTCTGATCATGGTCCCTTGTTTGACACTTACCAACTGAAAATTCTTAACCATGTGAGATTCCATTCTATAAAATGAGGTTTTGAACATAGAACCTCATTTCCCTCCAATGATTTCAAAATATACAATTACTCAAACCATAATTGTTCTATGAGTTATGAAGATGACCAAAGCAAGATTATTAATCAAAATATTAAAACTTATTAATTCCCTGGTATTAAGTATACAAATTTGTAGTGTTTAAAATCTCTACATGACATACCATAGGTAAGTTATGTCCCATGAAGTTATTAAATTGAAAAATGAAGAATTAAAACTGACATTTTGTATAAGAAAAATTGACTCATACTCCCAATTTTACCCCAAATGCAGATTGCAGAATCACGTCGGTTATACATCCACAATTTTACATAATGCCCAATTAGTAATTGTTGTAAAATTGGGAGTTCATAACCCACTTCAATCTAATGTATGAAATATGATATGTCAAGAGCTTTGTAATGTTGTGAACAACCAATAAAAAAATTAAAAATTAAAATAAATAAATAAATAAATATACCAAGCCTAAAAAAAAAGAAAAGAAAAAGAAAAATTGACTCATTTTAGCAGGATCTCAAAAAAAGCAAACATCTTCAGAAGACAATATCCTCTAGAGGACCATGTTCTGTGTGGTGCAATGAGGATATTGTCTTCTAAAGATGTTTACTTTTTTGAGATCCAATGAAGCTACTGGAAAAGCTCACTAGTAGATTGAATTCCCTCCTCCAATGCCCTTTTTAGAATCCACACTAACTCTGCATCTGACGACACAGAGGTACTTTGTCACCTGAAAAAGCTGAGCAGAGCACAAACACTTTTAAGTTTTATGGAAAGGATGTGTTTAAGTTCTGTCTCTGCAGATTTGTAATTTTAATGTCTGTAGAAAAGCAAGAAGTTCCCACAGGAGAACAAGGAACTGTGGCTTCCCCAGTGGCACTTGTCATCTCTCTCAATTTTATTGTCTTCTCTGATGGATAACAGCAATCCAAGAGATCTGGGCTTCAAACTCTTAAAGTTTCCTGGACACATCTGGAAAAGGATCTTGATTGAGATCATTTTCTCAGGTTGATAAGGAAACTTAAATTACTCTAATTCTGGTCCAAAAATCAAATTAGTCCAAACCCTGTCCCACAACCTATAATGCCTCTACTTTGATGTGAGGGACTCCTGGCACCCCCATAATTTCCCTGAAGCCCTGAAGTGTGTGATGGGCCCCTCTTTCCTAGTTTGCACATGAAGCACACCTTCTTGGGGTTAGTGATGGTTTGGTATGTCATCCTTTCCAAAGTGACAGTCCTGTGGCTCGAGCTCTAAGTGAAATATTAAAATTAAGAAAAGAAGAGGAAGAGCTATAGGTCACATGTTATAGAAATCACAGGCAGATGGAATCTAGTCAGAGTCGAGGCAGAGTCCTAGCTGGAGTCCACTCTTAGAAACCTACATGATCAACTCCACCTTCTCTGAGAGAAAACCATGTAAAAAGTAGGTTCAGTCTCCTGGGTACTGTATATAAATATACATAAAAGCATTAAAGTGCTATATTAAAAAGGATCCCCATTATTTGGAGTCAAAAGAAAGGACAGTCATTTCAAGCAGACCCACTTATGTCCCAATTGTAGAAATCAGAAGACAGTTCTTGAACACTGCCATTATCAACATGTGAAGGGTTAGTACAAGCATGATAATAAATGAGACATTTGTTTTTTCTAGAGATAGCTGGAAACGTGGACTAAATGGAAATATATAAAATGAAAACTTATATCCACAGACAGAAATTCCACATGGATGGGATGAGGGAGGTTGGAAAACTGAAGAAAAAAGTCACAATAATTGCCAAAGCATGAGACCTCCAAAGCCACATGAGAAGGAAACATAAAACAGGAAAAGGGTGCAAGTCATTGAACAAGTATTTCAGCATATGAACACTTAGGAAAGAAACATCAAGGGTGGAGGAAAAGTATCCCCTCCTGCAGCCCCCATCCTGGACCCGCCACATGAAAGTTTTGTGCCTTTGGTGAATTGGGCTCTGCCTTACTCCCTGGCATAGCCCATTAATCACCAATGTGCCACCTGGAATACTGTCCCTCATACAAACTCACCTCCTGGGAGGCTTCTGAATGAGCCATGGCAGAGGGTTGGCCAGTATTCCCAACTTTGTGGAGCCAAGAAGAGCTCTTTGGAGAGGTGGAGAATTGCAGACCACACCTTTGTTGTAATGTGGACATGCTGTCTAATTAGGTGTTGTAGAGTTCAATCTCTTTGTAGCCATGATCTTTCATAGAAAGGAAAATAATTTCATCTCTAATTGTGAGGATTAGGCCAAAACATACTGAACAAGTGGGTTCCAACCAGTTCAAGAAGGCTCTCTGGGGAGCTGGGCATGGTGGTATTTGCCTGTAATCTCAGCAGCTTGGAAGGCTGAGAAAAAAGGGTCATGAGTTCAGAGCCAGCCTCAGTGAAAAAAATTTACTAAGCAGATCAGTGAAATCCTGTCTCTACATAAAATAAGGATAGGGATGTGGCTCAGGGGTTGAGTGCCCCTGAGTTCAACCTTCGTCATCATACCCCCCCAAAAAAGAAGAATGTCTGGGGAGCGAGTCTCAGGCTTTGGATTTATAAGAGCTTTCATGGAGGTTCTAAAGTGTAGAACTAGTATAGAATAAGTTTTATGGGCGAAGCTCTGGGGTGGATGTGCATGCATTTGAATCCAGGCTTTTATATATATTTATATATATTATAGATTTGATGTTGATCTATTGATGGAATATTTCCTATGCAAGGCATGTATGTGCTTTAGTTAAAGTCTGAAATAGTAGATTTATATTTTAGATAATCTGCAGCTATATATTAAAAAAAATAGTCATCAGAAAATTATGTATGTGAAGCTAGATCATTTCATGACTCTTTAGAACATGTAGATCTATAAGGCAAGATAGTAAGAGAAACAATAGAACTGAAACATTCATGAACTTGGGATACCATTTAAAAATCTGAGGTGAATGTTGGCTCACAATCTGACTTCCATAACAAGACTCCTACAGCACAAATATTAAAAATCAAGAATAAATAAAGGGGATAGATTCAAACTACAAAGCTGCTTCTCAGCAAAAGAAACAATAATTGAAGAAAGAATCTACAGATTTTATACAAATCTTTACTACACATATTTCAGAAAAAAGCACTAATGTCTAGGGAATATAAAGAACTCAAAATTTACAACCAATAAAAAAAAGAACTCAAAATTAACACAAACAACAACAACAAAAACCAATTAACAAATTGACTCACTAACTGAACAGACAACTTCACAGAAGAAATATAAGCCATCAACAAATATATGAAAAAACATTCCACCTATCTAGCAATTAGGAAAATGTAAATCAAAATTACTTTAAGATTTTATCTCACTTCAGTCAGAATGGCAATCATTAATAATACAGGCAACAATAAATCTTGGTGAGATTGTGGGGGAAAAGGAACACTCACACATTGCTCATGAGATTGACTCCAAATTGGTGCAACCACCATGGAAAGCAGTATGGAGACGCCTTGAAAATACAGAATGGAAACATAATTTGACCCAGCTATCCCTCTCTTTGGACTATACCTAAAGGAATTAAAAACAGCATACTACAGGGAAACAGCTGCACCAATGTTTATAGCAGCACAATTCACAATAGATAAACCATAGAACCAACCTATGTTTCCTTCAACAGATGAATGGATAAATAAAATGTGATTATATATATAATTTCCCCCACCAATGGAATATTACTTAGCTTTAAAAATGAATGAAACAATGCCATTTGGTGGTAAAAGGATACAGTTGAAGAATATCATGCTAAGTGAAATAAGCCCCCCCCACACACAAACACAAAGGCCAAATGTTCCCTCCAATAAGTGTATGCTAATTCCCAATGGGGGTGGGGAAGTATAGTTATTTAGATTAAGTAGAGAGGAGTGCAGGGAGGGGAGGGAATACGGGGATAGAATTGATAGTAGAATGAAACAGACATTACACATAATGCATAATATATAGAGATGCTAAAACACTGAACAAGGGGGGGGAAAAATAGAAATTCAGTGGATTAGACAAAGTTGGATTGAAGGGAAGAAAACGGAAATAGGAGTACAAATGACAGTAGAATGAATCAGAAACAACTTTTCAATGTTTATATATAAATACACCACCAGGGAAGGTCCACACCATGTACAGCTCAAGAATGGAATGCTAACTAAAATGAGTTTTACTCCATGTATAATATGTCAAAATTTGCTCTACTATCATGTATACCTAAAAAGAGTAAGAAATTTCAAAATGACAAGGGAAAATTTGTATACCGAGAAGATTTGTGAGTTAAAAACTCTTCAATGAATGGTAATGTCATTAAGGTGAAATAAAAGTATAAAAGAGTACCTTGAGCCCCTACAAAACAACAATGGTAAATAGAGTTGCCCAAGTCAGTCTGTACAACTAGCTATAATCAAAAAACTTTAGGTTTACAACTCTTTTCTATTTGTTTTACAAAGCAGCACAAGAACAATACTTACAAGTTGAGCAGAGAGGAAGCATTACATAGCAGTGTTATACTATGAATAGTGCTGTGGGCACTCAAAGCATTCTCAATTTCCTCCCCCATGCAATAAAAAACCATGCAGTTGAAAGATACACTAGTTACTGATTAGATGACACATACATGTGTTTGTGACATTCAGTTTGTGGGCAGCTGCTCAACTTTGCAGGTCAGATCCAATAGATAAGAAGACACTCTCTTCACCCAAGACAGTGTTTCCTTGAGTAATACTATGAAAACAAGAGAGAAAGCAAAATTGAAAGACACAGGCAACTCTATTGCCAGACTAGGAAAACCCCAACACTGAACCTATGTACTGGGGAGTCCCAAAGAGCTTTTCAGGGTCCTGACTGGGAAGTGCTGGGCAGAGCATCCTCTCCACAGGTGAGAGTCTGAAGTCTTGTTCTAACTTGTATTGAAAGTGAGGCCAAAAATACAAGTTAGAACAAAGAAAACTTCATTCCAACATCTTGCATGACCTGGTGATCCCCTGAAGAACACCAAGTCCTCCCAAGAACAGGTCAGATCCTAGAGGAGGGAGTGAGAGCCTTGAGATGACTAAATAAATTAGGATTCCAATGAGTGAGCCACCCAGCCAGATGCATTGAGAAATCAGCATTCTTTAGCTGTTTCATCCAAGATTGCAGACATCATTCAATCAAGAAAAGGGAAGATCTTTAGTATTTTCCTTAGACCTCTAGGACTGAATCTTCCCTCCTGGACTTATAAAAAGTTTAAACTCTCATATGTAAAATGAAGCCAGTTTTCTGCATAAAATAATGTGGACATAAGCATGAAACCTAGAGATTTACCCTTTGGAATAAAGAATGGTGTGAATATTATTCTCCTAGAACTTATCATTATATTTCAATATTTATTTTCCCAAATAAAGTTATATGAAATGTTGGTGGGTGGTGTTTTGTTGGCTTAAAAGGCTCACATATGAAGAGAATATTGTGTTTTTACTTCTTGAACCTGACTTGTAGATGAGAGTCTAAGGTTTATTTCAATCAAAATTGTGTTTCTCTCTCTGTGGTGTCATGGGCTCTTGGAGCTATAAGATCTGAGGAGGGACATGGTTAGTTTATAGTATCTTATAATTACTGGGTTGCAGAGGGTTCTGGGAGACCATGACACATGCTATCTACCATATAATTCAATAAGTATAACAAACATTATATTGTAAATTATTAAGTAGAAACAAAGGGTCTACAAAATCAAAATATATAACGAAATAAAAAATGTGGGGGCATAAATGCTCCTATGGTATGTCTTTTTCTTTTTACACTCATCATGTTACATGTTTCTAGCTAAACATTTTTACTGGGTATGCTAAACTAAAGAGGTGGTCCCAAATTGTGATGTCTTTCCTACACTAGAGGTGACTATAGTCACCTCAGTGATGAACGTCATAGAATTCACGAGGAACTGCATGGTTTCTTCAGTCCAAGAGTCAGGATGGGCCTATGGACCATGTGGATTCCCCAGGAAACATTAAGACTATTTCCCCCTTCAGCATCCCTGCTTTATTGCCTGAATACGCATGTTGGCTCCTAGTCTCTTGGGTCTTTCTTCTCTCCCTGATTGGGAGCTTGTATAACTCTCCGGAGTTGTAGATCCCTTAGGGAGTACTGCTACTCTATAAGGTGAAATGTTAAACTCATAATTCAAACTAGGGATATCTGGGCATTATTTTAGTATCCTTAGGTCCTTCTTTTAACTGTCTTAATTATCCCATAATTACAAACAAGAGAGTATATAATTTACATAAATAATATTCTCCAAATAATACTTGATTAAACATATGAAATAATTAATGAAGACGTTATAGCATTATTTACCCAACAGAATGGTTTACTATTGCATCGATCCATTAGCAAAATGAATAGTGGGAGATGTGTGACCTAATAACATCATTAAATGCATGACAAGGTTAACATTAAGAAATTTACACTTTATTTAGCAACAATATACATCTGTTATGAAATATAAGTAAAAATGCTCTGTAAAACTTGCATGGTGGACCATGCTTTGACCCTAGGGATGTGAGAAGCTTTGCAAGTTCAAAGTCAGGCTCCATAACTTAGTGAGGACGCATGCAACTTAGCAAACCCTATCTCTAAATAAAAAAGAAAAAAAATCTGTGGATGTAGTTTACTGATTAAGTGCCCGTAACTTTAAGGAGCTCTGAAAATTTTAAATTTTAAATTTCATATAAATCTTAAGAGACTCTGAAATAATCAACTCCAGTTGTGAAAAATGAGACTCTTTAGTAATTGTTGATTTATACTAAAATTATATCCTTTTAGGGATGCACAATTCTATACTTGTATTTTTTTATTTCTATCATATCACCTAAAGACGTTAAGAAAAATTTCAACAAATGTCCAAAGCGAATACCCATTTTCTACATTTAATGATTTTTTCCCTCCTAAATCCCAAATACTTCAAGGGATAGGCTATAGATATGAAACTTACCACCATCTTTATATTTGTCAAGGTGTTTTGTAAATATTTTGCTGTTATCTAAGGTACACACTTTGAACAGATGCTACTCCACATTTGCTACAGATATGAGGTCAGTAATTAAAAAATGTCGGAAATTTGAATACAGTCTTGGACACATTCTTTGGGTTTCCATATGCTATAAATCCTCCAGTGTTTTAAAAAAGATGGATCAATGGCCAAAAGATTTGCAAAAATTTTTCCGTACATCTTCTCACTCATATGAATTCTGAGGTTCTGAGTAGGGTGTGAACAACTATTGGAGACTCTGTCACCTATTTTATATTTATATGATTTCTGTACTATCATATCTCTGGTGTGAAATAGTGTTGACTACTTTGAAATAGGGTTGATTCATCCTTAAAGACACTGATGCAATGTTTTCATTGTAAAACTTCTCTCCAGTATAAAATCTATAATGTTTAGTAAGATGTGATCTTCAATATTAAAAGCTTTGCCATTCTTCACATTTATAGGACTTCTCTCTAATATGGGTTCTCTGGTGTCGAGTAAGTGATGATTGTTGATTAAAATCTTTGCCACATTCTCTACATTTGTAGGGCTTCTCTCCAGTGTGGATTCTCAGGTGCCGAGTAAGTACTATTTTTTGATTAAAACTATTGCCACATTCTTTACATCTGTAGGGCTTCTCTCCAGTGTGGATTTGCTGGTGTTGAGTATGTGATGATTTTTGATTGAAACTCTTGCCACACAATTTACATTTGTAGGGCTTCTCTGCAGTATGAATCCTTTTGTGACAATTAAGCTGTGAGATGCTATTAAAAGCTTTGCCACATTCTTTACATTTGTAGGGCTTCTCTCCAGTGTGGATTCGCTGGTGCTGGGTAAGTGATGATTTGTGACGAAAAATTTTGCCACACACTGTACACATGTAGGGCTTCTCTCCAGTGTGCATTCTCAGGTGCCGAATAAGATCTATTTTTTGATTAAAACTTTTGCCACATTCTTTACATTTGTAGGGCTTCTCTCCAGTGTGGATTCGCTGGTGCTTAGTAAGTGATGATTTTTCACTAAAACTCTTGCCACATACATTACATTTGTAGGGTTTCTCTCCAGTATGAATCCTGTTGTGGCAATCAAGATTTGAGTTTTTATTAAAACTCTTGCCACACACTTTACATTTGTAGGGCTTCTCTCCAGTATGAATCCTTTTGTGACAATTACGCTGTGAGATGCTATTAAAAGCTTTGCAACACTCTTTACATTTGTAGGGCTTCTCTCCAGTGTGGATTCGCTTGTGCTGAGTAAGTGATGATTTTTCACTAAAACTCTTGCCACACACAGTACATTTGTAGGGTTTCTCTCCAGTATGAATACTGTTGTGGCAATCAAGATTTGAGTTTGTATTAAAACTCTTGCCACACACTTTACATTTATAGAGCTTCTCTCCAGTATGAATCCTGTTGTGGCGATCAAGATTTGAGTTTCTATTAAAGCTCATGCCACACACTTTACATTTGTAGGGCTTCTCTCCTGTATGAATCCTTTTGTGACAATTAAGCTGTGAGATGGTATTAAAAGCTTTGCCACATTCTTTACATTTGTAGGGCTTCTCTCCAGTGTGGATTCGCTGGTGCCGAGTAAGTGATGATTTTTGACGGAAAATTTTGCCACACACTGTACACATGTAGGGCTTCTCTCCAGTGTGCATTCTCAGGTGCCGAATAAGATCTATTTTTTGATTAAAACTTTTGCCACATTCTTTACATTTGTAGGGCTTCTCTCCAGTGTGGATTCGCTGGTGCTTAGTAAGTGATGATTTTTCACTAAAACTCTTGCCACACACATTACATTTGTAGGGTTTCTCTCCAGTATGAATCCTGTTGTGGCGATCAAGATTTGAGTTTCTATTAAAGCTCATGCCACACACTTTACATTTGTAGGGCTTCTCTCCGGTATGAAATCTCTGGTAATTTTTAAGGCTTGGGTGTTGACTGAAACCTTGTCAAAATAGTTTACATATGTGGGGCATCGTTCCAGGGTGTGTCCACTGGTGACAAATAAGATTTGAGCTTTTATTAGAAGTTTTGTCACATTCTTTGCATTTGCATGGCATATCTCCTGTATGAACTCTGCGTTGTTGAGTAAAGTTCTTGAGTGCTTTGCATTCTTCACATTGGTAGGTTTTCTCTGCAGAATAAATTTTTTGGTGTTGAGTAAGGGTTGAAAAACTTTTTAAGGCTTTCCCACACTTTTTACATTTACAGGTCTCTCCTTCAGTCTAAATCCTCTGATACTTAACAAGTTGTAACTTTTCACTAAAAGTTTTTTCACATTCTTTAAATTTGTAGAATTTATCACTGTCATAGTATCTGCTGTGTTTAAAAAATATAGCAAAGCATTTGCTTGCTCAATATCTTCTATACATAGAGGGCTCTCTTTCTGTATATATTTTCTGGTATTAAGCAAGCTCTGCACTGTGGTTAAGAGCCCTTTCACATATCTTACACTTGCAGGTTTTCTCTTGGCTATGAATATTTTAATGAATACTAGTTTTTGATCACTGAAGCAAGACTTTCCTACATTTTTCATCTTGGTAAATTTCCTTCAGAAAAGGATTAGGATTTCTCTATATTCATAATTTTTATCACCAATATAAATATATTGGTCATTACTCAGGGTAGAAACATGGCTCTTTGTGTTACTTATAGCATTATCTATATAGTGCACTTTCCAAAAATCTGTATCAGAATTGTCATTGAGCAATAGTGGGGAAGTAGAAACATTTCTACAATTCTTAATATTATCCATTTGGGCACAAGGAGAAATTCAACTTTTGTTTCAGAAAAATGGACATTTTATAAAGAAACTCCCAAACGGATCACTTTTAGAAACAACTTTTCTGTGCAAATGTTTGAGTGGAATTTTAAATCAGTGCTACTTTTATAATTGGCCAAGTTGAAAACTGATGCATGGACTAGATTTCAAATTTTCCACTTTTCCTTTCAGTTCAAAAATGGCTGTGGATTTATTCTTAAAGACATATAAATCTCCTCAAAATCATTGGAATACATTGAATTTTTGTTTCAGATATTAATTGTCTCTGGTGTCTTTTGACCATAAAATTTTTATCATAAATAGGGACTACTGATTGATTTTGTCTATTATAATACAATTTTTGAACTTTACTCTCACCTATATTTTCCCATTGTTTTCTCGGTTGTATACAGTCAAAGTCACACTTTCCATATCTTCCCTCTCTCTCTTTTATTCCCTGCTCTGGGAAAATTTGTCGAGGATGATGAGAAGTCATGGATGTAATAAATAAAAATAACAAACATGTTTACTTACTGTACTGGGCTGAGTATATTTTGCAAACCTAAGAAATTACAGCAAAAAATACCATCAGCAGGGGAGGGGTATTTATTATTAAATCCAAGTCCATCAGTACTGTAGAAATATATAAATCAAATCAAAATACACACAGAAAATTATTTTGAAGATTTTCCTAATCATCTTTGTGTTCACAGTATCCAAGATGAGTACATTATTATGGAGAGTAATATAGTAGAGAAAAATACATTGTGTTACACAAAGATTTTCCTCCTTTAGAATATATTTTAAAAATCTACCAACTTTCTTCTCTTTCATTAAAATATAAAAACATAAAATATGTGAATATTTGGTGAGTGTTCAAAAAGGGGTTCCTGCTTACCAACAGAAAAAAAACATGGCTAAATCGACTGTAAGCAAAGTTATGAATCACTCAAAGGGAATAGTCAATTATCACTTAAAAGAAGTTTACTGAACTAAACCAACACACAAAAAACAGAATAAAAATTAGTCAAGAATTGTTAATAGTAATAAGCAGAAAATGTATGTTTAAAAACTTTCTGTAGAAAACGTCGGAAAGAGTCAGGAGTGGTTGTACATAGCAACATAGGAGGTTGAGCTAGAGCATCAAAATTTGAAGGCCAGACAAAGTAAAAAATGCAAAGTGCTAAATTACCCTTTAGTTCTCTTTCCAGTACTAATAAACACATCTCGAAAAATAGAAAAAATGAACATTCAAACAGCTCAGTTTTCTCTGTTGTAAAGACTTAAAGTAGGTTTTAATCCAACTTTTAAAACTCAGAATACTGAGAGCATCCAAGAGAAAAAGATGGGTCACCTAGAAATGTGTAACTATATAATTGTGAAATCAAATCTTCACAACACAGGAAGAAATTTGAGTCTATCTATATTCAAGGGATGAAAGAATAAAATTATCAACCAAGACATTATATTCACAGCTACTATCTTTCAAAAGAGAAGGAAAATGAAGACTTTAAACATATAAAAATATACACACTATTCATCAACACTGGATCTGTTCTCCAAAATGTACTAAAGGTAATCCTTCATAATAAAATGTAAGTGCACACCATCATAAGTCATATAAAATTTTAAACATTTCTTGGCAAAAATAATTCTATTTTATTGTAATGACAGGTCTCCAAACATGTAATTTTGCAATAGAATTTGAAAGAAAAAAGCATACAACAATACTGTTAATAGGCATATATACCTGTAACAAAAATATTATTTTAATAGGACACATAAATATATTCAGTTTTTTAATAAAGTGAAGTTAGTTAATACTCATACAAAGTATGAGTACGAAATTCTTCATTTTTAGAGTTTTTTGTTGGCAAATGCAGATTACAAAATTCTGATCAAAACAAAACTTGGATATCTGAATTAACTCTAAATATTGCAATTGTACATAGTCTACAGGATACTCTAAATCCAAGAACACACACATAATGAAAGCAAAGGGAAATAATAATGACACATACAAAAGTGATCAAACAAAACCTGGGCTGTCTAAATTATAGTACATAAAGCATAGTTTAAGACAGTTATAAAACATAGAAGGCACTTTAAATTAAAAATAACTTTGAAAAGAGGCAAAGAGAGAAAAGGATCCTATCCCTAGGTTCTGAATTAAGAGTAAATACATTCGCTATGTACTTCATACTTCCCCAAAACACAAAGAAAACACCGAGAGGGTTGAATGAAAACAAAGAATCACTGACATACTAAGAGACATCAATCCCCACTTACTGAAAAGGGAAATACAGTGAAGCAAAATGGTAATCACAAAGCATAAGACTTTGAAAATATTTTGAAACTACTGTAGAATTATAGAATCCCTGTTCTTAATCACAAGTGGGATATTATGCTGGCTAGATCAATTTTATATCTTAAAGGTTAATAAATATTTAAGTGATAGTTATTTTGTAACCAACATGGAATAAATATTTGAAGTCAAAAGTGGTAGGGATTTTCAAAAATCCCTAAATATGTGTCAGTTGATTGAACACTCTTGGGCATACTTATGTTCAAAATTGAAAGATTAAATTTATAGATGTTTATATGACTTAAAGTTAACTAGAGGCTCCATGTAGTATTTGTCAACCTCCTATTGTTAAATAAAAATTTTTGCAGAGAAATCTATTCTTTAAATTGTATAAATATCCCCCAAAATACAAATAAGACTATTTCCCTGCTAAAAAAAAATATATTAAAAGTTACAGCATCCAATTGTAAATGCAAACATGGAGTCAGGTAAATGGAGTTCTTAGTGAGTGTGGCAATAAGCCCTCACATCAATAGCAAATTAAAAACATCGCACACCAGTGTTGTTAGATTGTTATTCAACAGAGCCATCATGGGGGACGCAAACCAAATATCCCTTGAGAAGAATGATGAGCCATATTGGAATATAGAAACTATAGAACTTTGAAGTCAAAGAATTTATTCTAATTATAAATTTTACAAAATGTATGTATACTAGGTTAACTGAAATGTCACTGAAAGAATACTGCAGAATTATAGAACGTGAAAACATCTGTAAACTAAAGAAGCAGCTTTCTGAACAAAAGAGAATAGTATTGTGATGAGATGACAGAAATGAGTCCTTGCTTTCTAGGCATTCTTTCTTTCTTTCTTTTTTTTTTGAGATGTAAACTTTGTAGAGATCTATTAATAAAAATTTAAATTAATGTTACTGAAATGTGTATTTAAAATGTTGGAGACAGTAAGTTTTATTTTGCGGTTTTCATTACAATGAAAATTAAAAGATAAAGAGAATTGCAACATTTCTCAAAGCTATATTTCAAATAATGTGGTCTTTATCCTATAAATAAGAACAAGCTCATCCATATACAAATGATGGGCATGCATGTAATCTCAGCTACTAGGAAGTCTGAGGCAAGTGAATTGCAAATTCAAGACATCCTCAATAACTTAGTGAGAACCTCTCTCCAAATATGAGGTAAAAGGACTTTGGGTATAGTTCAGCATGAGAGTATCACTGCCATCAATCCCCATTACATTTATGCATAGAAAACTTCAATTTCTACATACATGTGCAGAATCAAAAGCCAATCAAGATAAAATACAAAAGTCATGGACAAAAGAGGCTTAATATTTATACAAGCAAAAGCACATATAATATTATTGGCAATAAAAACATGAATCATACACATCTTAGTTTGTGAAGCATTTAACTAATATGAGGAAACCCAATCCTTAACAGGGAACCTACTGTATACAATTAAAAAACAGAAAAAAAACAAGCAATTTGTAAATATCTACCAATGTATTATTTTACAAATCGTCTAACTCAAATAAAACTTACACTGTCTCTCAAAACAGCAGTCTTTGTCCAAATTGACATTCATTCCATGGCAGATAATTTCACAGAAAATCCATTACACACATCAGAAAAAACACTGATAAGGAAATTTTAGTGAAAAAATGTACAAATAAGATTAGAGAAACTGCCTTATGATAGTAATGTATTGCAATGGGTGGACCTAGAGGTCTCCAGAAATGTGCAAAACTTTTATGCAAATAATGGAAGAAGGGCTAGAGGTGTAGAGTCGTGTTAGAGAGCTTGCCTAGCATGTGTGAGGCCCTGGGTTCAATTCTCAGCACCATATATGTATAAATAGGAAATTCATTAACAACTAAAAATATTTTTAAAAGAATCTGAAGAGCTGTCAGATAATATTGATACTCACAAGGCAAGGGGAATGTTTTGTTGTTAATTTGAATGTATGGAGGAAAAGCAGGATACTACATAATTTTAAAGCACAAAACACAGGACAGGTTTTTCTGATAACAAGAGAAAGAATTCAAAGCTTCTCAAAAATATTTTCTGCTGGATAACGTCTCAATGAACATTTTTGATTATAGGCTTCCTCCCCTACCTCAACTATGTCCTCTGCTATATGCGGGCTACAGGATTTGACATCACTGCATTCCTCTAAGTCAACCATATGTCAAGTGAAAGATATATATATCTTGCCACCAAAAGAAAACATTAATGGTGAAAAGAAACATCATTAACATTTCTTGTCAGCACCAAGAACTACCCCATCTTCTTTATTGAAAGCATAAATCTGCAACACATTCTTTTGGAGAACTTCCCAAAAGATCTACTTCAAGGGAAGAAAATTAAATAATGATAATTAGGAATTTTGAAGGAAAGTTATGCTCACCCACGAAGACTAGGTTGCTGTAGTTCTCCAACATCACTTCTCTATATAAATTCTGCTGGGCAGGATCCAGGCATTCCCATTCCTCCTTAGAGAAATCAATAGCGACATCCCCGAATGTCAATGGCTCCTGAAATAAAAATTGTTAGATCAATAGAACATGGACCAAACCTCTATTCAGTTTTTAATTTGAATTAAGAGTTTGTAGAACTGACTGTCATGTAGGAGAGTGACTTTAATTATGTAATAAGATACTTTCCATTACCTAATTCAGAAGAAAATACATGAGTCCAAATACAGTATATATATATACCATATCAGAGTGATGTGAAGGATATATACCATAACCCAAGCACTGAATAAAAGCCCAACTCCTAACTTTTGTGTCATCAGTGAATGTGAAATTTGGCGGACATTTCAGATGCAAATCAGACTTCTCAAACATATTCTCATAAGGTGATTGTGTACAAGGGAGAAAAAAGACTGGTTAAATAGCTTTGGAAAACAGTCTTGTTCCTATTCTCTCTGCTTTCTATCCATGAGATAGATTGAGCTCCCCAATACAATTAGTTTCAAGTATCATCCATGAAACATTCCCAATGTGTAAAATATTCATAAAATATTAATGTTTGGAGACAGGTAAAGTGACACTTCTACCTCGTGAAAAGACAAACTTGAAATATTTCAAGTTCTATAAGCAGTTCAACGAATGAATCAGTTTGGTAGAATAGAATGAACAATGGGTCACAGAAGACTTCAAGGTGGAGATTAAAAAATTCTTAGAGGTAAACAAGAACATAGACACAACATATCAAAATCTCTTGGACACCATGAAAGCAGTACTAGGAGGAAACTTCGTTGCATGGAGTTCATTCCTTAAAAGAAGAAAAAGACAATCATTAATCTCATACTTCATCTAAAAGCCCTAGAAGAAGAAATCAACAGCACAAGCAGTAGAAGGCAAAAAATAATTAAAATTAGAACTGAAGTTGAATTAAAAGAAACAATTAAACCTTGACAAAAAGTTGGTTCTCTGACAGACCCCTAGCTATGCTAATGAAGAGAAGGAGAGAGAAAATTCAAATTACCAGCATCCATGATGAAAAAGGCAGTATCCCAACAGACACCTCAGAAATAAAGAGGATATTTAGAAATTATCTTGAAAATGAATATCCCAGTAAAATAGAAGACATTGAAGGCATGAACAAATTTCTTAAGTCATTTGACGTGCCCAAATTGAACCAGGAAGACATACACAATTTAAACAGACAAACATTAAATGATTATATACAAGAGCCATCAGAAGCTTATCCACCAAGAAAAGCCCAGGCCCAGAAGGACACAATGCCGAGTTAAACAAGACCTTTAAAGAAAAAATTAAAAATACCAATATTCTTCAATTTATTTCAGAAAATACAGAAAGAAGCAGCACTTCCAAACACATTCAATGAGGCCAATATCACCCTGATCCTCAAACCAGGCAGGGACAAATGAAAGAAAGAAAACTTCAGGCCAATATCTCGAATGAACATAGATGCAAAAAGTCTGAATAAAATTCTGCCAAATTAAACACAAAAACATATTAAAAAGGTCGTGCACGAAGATCAAGTGGGGTTTGTCCAGGAATATAGGGTTGGTTCAATATATAGAAATCAATAAAGGTAATTCATGACATCAATAGACTTAAAAATAAGAATCATATGATCACCTCAAGAGACACAGAAAAGCCATTTGACAAAATACAGCACCCTTTCATGTTCAAAAAATTAGAAAAACTTGAGATAACAGGAACATACCTCAACAACATACTGGCTCTCTACACTAAGCCTCAGGACAACATCATTCTAATGAGAAAAACTAAAGGCATTCCCTCTAAAAACTGGCACAAGACAGGAGAGCTCTCCCTCACCATTTCTATTAATCATATTTCTTGAAACACTGGCCAGAGCAATTAGACAGATGAAAGAAATTAAAGGAATAACTACAGGAAAAGAACTCAAATTAGCACTATTTGCGGACAATACAATTCTATACCTAGAAGACCCCAAAAGCATCACCAGAAACTTCTAGAACTAAAAATGAATTCAGCAAAGTAGCAGGATATAAAATTAACACACATTAAAAAAGGCATTTCTGTATATCAGTGACAAAGCCTCAAGAAAGAAATAAGAAAACCTACCCCATTTGCAGTAACTTCAAAAAAAGAAAACATTAGATACTTGGGAATCAACTTAAGAAAGAGGTGAAAGATCTATACAAGGAAACCTACAGAACCCTAAAGAAAGAAATCAAAGAAGACCTTACAAGATGGAAAGATCTACCTTACTCTTGCATAGGCAGAATAAATATTATCAAAATGACCATACAACCAAAAGCACTGTACAGATTTAATGCAATTCTGATCAAAATCCCAATGACATTTCTCATAGAAATAGAAAAAGCAATCATGAAATTCATCTGGAAAAATAAGAAGCCCAGAATAGCTAAAGCAATTATAAGCAGGAAGAGCAAAGCAGGTGGTATGACTATACCAGACCTCAAACTATACTACAGAGCAATAGTAACAAAAACAGCATGGTATTGGCACTAAAACAGGCCAGTAGACCAATGGTACAGAATAGAGGACACATAGACTAACTCACAAAATTACAATTATCTTATATTAGACAAAGGTGCCAAGAACATGCATTGGAGAAAAGATAGCCTCTTCAACAAATGGTGCTGCGAAAACTGGAAATCCATTTTCAAAAAACTGAAATTAAAACCCCATCTCTCACAATGCACAAAACTCAACTCAAAGGGGATCAAGGACTTACAATTTAAACCAGAGACTCTGCATCTAATAGAAGAAAAATAGGCCATAATCTTCATCACATGGGGCTAGGCGGCCCCAACTTCCTTAATAAAATGCCTATAGCACAAGAATTGAAACCAAGAATCAACAAATGGGATGGATTCAAATTAAAAAGTGTCTTCTCAGAAAAAAATCTGAGGTGAACAGAGAGCCTACATCCTGGGAGTAGATTTTTACCCCTCACACACCAGATAGAGAACTAATATCTAGTATATAAAGAACTCAAATGCTAAGCACCAAAAAAAAAACCAATAATCCAACCAACAAATTGGCCAAGGACCTGAACAGACACTTCTCACAAAAAGATGCAGAATCAATCAACAAATATTTTAAAAAATGTTCATCATCTCTTGCAAGTAGAGAAATGCAAATCAAAACCACTCTAAGATATCATCTCACTCCAGTCAGAATGGCAGCTATCATAAAGACAAACAACAAGTGTTGGCAAGGATGTGGGGAAAACAGCACACTCATACACTGCTGGTGGGACTGCAAATTGGTGCAAACAACATGGAAAACTGTATAGAGATTCCTTAGAAATCTGGGAATGAAAAAACAATTTCACCCAGCTATTCCTCTTCTCGGACTATTCTCAAAGGACTTGAAAACAGCATACTATAGGGTCATAGCCATGTCAATTCTTATGGCAGCACAATGCAGAATAGCAAACTGTGGAGCCAACCCAGATGCCCTTCAGTGGATGAATGGATAAAAATATGGGGCATATATACACAATGCAATTTTACTCAGCAATAATAAATTCATGGCAATTGCAAGTAAATGGATGGTATTGGAGAAGTGAAGTTAGGCAAACCCAAAAAATAAATGTTGAATGGTTTCTCTGATATAAGAAGGCGGACTATAGTGGGGTAGGGAGGGGGAGGTTAGGAGGAATAGATGAATTCTACATAGGGCAGAGAGGTTGGAGGGGAGGAGAAGAGGCAGGGGATTAGCAGTGATTGTGGAATGTGATGACACCATTATCCAAAGTACATGTATGAAGACCCAAATTGGTGCCAACATACCTTATATAGAACCAGAGATATGAAAAACTGTCATATATATGGGTATTCAGATTTGTATTGCAGAAAGAAACGAGTACATATATAATGGCATAAATTAGCACGAATATACTTTCTGTACAGGGATATGAAAAATTGAGCTCTATGTGTGTGGTAAGAATTGTAATGCATTCCACTGTTGTCATGTATTTAAAAAAATAAATTTTTAAAAAAGAATGGTATTGAAACCAATTGGGGAAACGATAAGCCTACATGGCTATATAACTTAAAAACACAGAGCTGGAAGGGAAGATGCATGAACAACATGAGAAACCAAGAAAGAATGTGCCCCAAACAAAGATGCTACATTATTAGAATCCATGATCAGAATAGCAGGATAAATGGGAGAAGGTACATAATTTTCTGTGAATTAAAGGATTATATGAGAGCAAATACAGGCAACAAAGGATTATTTTGATAAATACTTACATAAGCAAATACAGAAAGCAAAAGATTCCTTCAATATGCACATAGAGATTTTGAAAAAAAACAGAGATCCTTGAAATGAAGGAAATAGTAAACCAAATTAAGAACTCAATAGGAAGAATCTCCAACAGGATATATCACTTGGAAGACAGAACCTCTGACATTGAAGGCAAAATATATAATCTTGAAAAAATAAAGTTGACCATAGTGAAGAGGTAAGAAACCATGAGCAGAAGATTCAAGAATTGTGAGATAATATGAAAAGACCAAATTTACCAACTATTGGTATAGATGAAGGCAGAGAGGTCTAAACTACAGTAATGGACAATCTATTCAATGAAATAATACCAGAAAAATTTCCAAACACGTAGAGTGAATTGGGAAATCAAATACAAGGATCATATAGGACACCAAATGAACAAGATCACTACAGGTCTACACCCACACAAATCATAATGAAAACACCTAGGATACAGGAGAAGCAGAGCATTTCAAAAGCCACAAGAGAAAGGAATCAAATTACATATGGGGAAAACCAATCAGGATCTCTGATTTCTGAACTGAGACGCTGAAATCTACAAGATCCTGCAACAATATAAACCAAGCTCTGAAAGAAATGGATGCCAACCAAGAAGCATACCCAGCAAAATTAAATTTTGATTAGCAATTAGATATTGATTCAGATGTTATTTTATGAGAAAATCAAAACCTTCCATCATACACAAAATTTAAAAAAATTACAATGAGAAACCTGCACTATAGAACATCCTTGGCAAAATATTCCATGAGGAGGAAATGAACAACAATAAAAAATCAGAAAAGGGTAGTATCACTCTAAAGGAAAAAGCTATCAAAGAGAAACTGACTTAGTTAAATACCAAAAATAAACAAAAATAAATGGGAATACAAATCTTGTCTCAATAATAACCCTGAAAGTTTAGTTCCAACTCAGCAATCAAAAGACAGGCAATTTGGATAAAAAAGACCAACAATATGCTGCCTCCAAGAGACTCATCTCATAGGAAAAGACACACACAGGCTGAAGGTGACAGGTTAAAAATAAAATATATCACTCAGGCTGGGGCTGGGACTGGGGCTCAGGGGTAGAGCACTCACCTAGCACATGTGAGGCCCTGTATTGGATCCTCAGCACCACATAAATCTAAATAATAAAGGTATTGTGTTCATATACAAAAAATAAATATTAAAGCACATACCACTCACATGGACTGTGGCGGTAAGCAGGGGTTTCCATTCTTATATCACATAATGTGGACTTCAAGTTAAAGTTAATCAAAAGGGATAAAGGAGGACACTACATACTGCTTAAAGGAACCATACACCAACAAGACAGAACAATTATAAATATACACACCCCCAAAACAATGGAGCATCTATGTTCAAACAGACTCTTCTCAAGTTTAAGGGCCAAGTAGACCAAAAGACAATAATTCTGGGTGACTTTAACACACCTCTTTTACCACTGGATTGATCTTCCAAACAATATCCAGACAGAAACTATAGAACTCAATAATACAATCAACAACTTAGATTTAACTGACATATATAGACTCTTTCATCCTTCAACAGGTGAAGACACTTTCTTCTCAGCAGTAAATAGACCATATGTCATGCAAAAAGCAACTCTAAGCAATAGAGAAAAGTAAAGAAACTACCCTGCATTCTATCAGATCCTAATGGAATGACATTAGAAATCAATAATAAAAATAGAAGCTACTCCAACACCTGGAGACTAAACAATATGCTAGTGAAGGAACAATGGGTTGCAGAAAACATCAAAGAGGAGATTTTAAAATTCTTAGAGGTGAATGAGGACACAGATACAATATATCAAAATCTCTGGGACACTATGAAGGCATTACTAAGAGGAAAGTTTATTGCATGGAGTTCATTCCTTAAAAAAAGAAAAAGTCAAATAAATGACCTAAAAGTATATTTCAAAGCCATAGGAAAAATAATTAATCAACCCCAAAAGCAGTAAAGAACAGAAAATAATTAAAATCAGAGGTGAGATCAATGAAATTGGAACAAAAGAAGCAAATAAAAATTGACAAAGTGACTGGTAATGGTACCACCATTTGACCCAGCTATCCCACTCCCTGGTCTATACCTAAAGGACTTAAAAACAGCATACTACAGGGACACAGTCACAATGTTTTTAGCAGCACAATTCACAAGAGTTAAACTGTGGAGCCAACATAGATGTCCTTCAGTGGATGAATGGATAAAGAAAACATGGCATTTGTACACAATGGAATATTACTCAGCAATAAAAGAAAATAAAATCATGGCATTTGTAGGTAAATGGGTGACATTGGGGAAGATAATGCTAAGTTAGCCAAACCCAAAATAAAAAATGCTGAATGTTTTCTCTGATATAAGGAGGCTGACTCATAGTGGGGTAGGGAGGGGGGCATGGGAGGAAGAGATGAATTCTATTTTGGGCAGAGTCGTGGGAGGAATAGGGAGGGTGAAGAGATTAGCAAGGATGGGGGAATATAATAGACATCCTTATCCAAAGTACACGTATGAACACATGAATTGATATCAACATACTTTATATACAGAGATATGAAAATTGTGCTGTATATGTGTAATAAGAATTGTAATATATTGTGCTGCCATATATTTTAAATTTTTTTTTAAATTTTCAAAATGAAAAGTTGGCTCTTTGAAAAACAAATACATTTGATAAAACCTTATCCATGCTACCGTAGAGAAGGAGAGAAATACTTCAATTACTAAAAATCCATGATGAAAAAGGAAATATCACCATGAACATTAGAGAAATACAGAAGATAAGTAGAAATTATTTTGAAAATTTGTATGGCAATAAAACACAATATATTGAAGTCATCAACAAATGTCTAGAATCATGTGACTTACCAAAACTGAATAAGTTAAACAGATCATTTTCAAGCAATGAAATAGAAGACACCATCAAAAGCCTACCAACCAAAAAAATAAACAAATAAATTCCAGGACTCAATGGATACAAGACTTCAAAGAAGAACTAACACCAACACTCCTCAAATTATTCTATGAAATATAAAAAGAGGGAGCACTTCCAAACTCACTCTATAAGGCCAATATCTCCTTCATTCTAAAATCAGACAAACACAGAAAAGAAAGTGTACTTCAGACCAATACCTCTAAAAAGCAGAAGCAAAAATTCTGAATAAAATTCTGGCAAATCAAATACAAAAACATATCAAAAAGATGGTTCATCATGATGAAGTGGGATTCATCCCTGGGATGCAAGGTTGGTTCAACATACAGATATCAATAAATGTAATTCATCACATCAGTAGATTTAAAGATAAGAACCTTATGATCATCTCAACAAATGCAGAAAAAGCATTTGACAAAATACAGCACCCCTTCATGTTCAAAACACTAGAAAAACTAGAGATAACAGGAACTTCCCTCAACATTTTAAGGCTCTCTATGCCAAGACTCAGCCAACATCATTCTAAATAGAGAAAAACTGAAGGCATTATCCTCTACAATTGGAAACAAGACAGGGATGCCCTCTCTCACACTTCTATTCAATATAGTTCTTAAAACAATGCTGATGATATGATTCTGTACCTAGAAGACTCAAAAAGCTCCACTAGAAAACTTCTAGAACTAGAATTCAGCAAAGTAGCAGGATATAAAATCAACACCCATAAATCAAAGGCATTTCTGTATATCAGTGACAAATCCTCTGAGAGAGAAAAGAGAAAACCTACCCCATTCACAATATCCTCAATTAAAAAGGATACTTGGGAATCAACAAGAGGTGAAGGATCTATACACTGAAAACTATGAAATACTAAAGAGTAATCAAAGACCTTAGAAGATGGAAAGATTTAACTTGATCTTGAATAGGCAGCATTAATATTATCAAAATGACCATACTACCAAAAGCACTATACCGGATAAAAAAAATGTGGCTCATATACACAATGCAATATTACTCATCATTAAAAAAGAACAAAATCATGCCACTTGCATGTAAATGGATGGAGTTGGAGAAGATAAATCTAGGTGAAGTCAGCCAATCACCCCCCAAAAAAATGTTGAATATTTTCTCTGATATAAGGAGGCTGACTCATAGTGGGTTAGGGAGGGCGAGCATGGGAAGAATAGATGAATTCTAAATAGGGCAGAGGGGAAAGGGAGGACACAGGGGATTAGCAAGGATGATGGAATGTAATGGACATCTTTATACAAAGTTCATGCATGAAGACTTGAATTGAGTGTCAATATACCTTATATACAAAGAGAGATGAAAAATTGTGATATATATGTGTATTAAGAGTTGTAATGCAAAAAACTCCATGTAGAATGGCATAAATTGATGTGAACATACATTATATACAGAAATATGAAAAATTGTGCTCTATGTGAAATAAGGATTATAATGCATTCCACTGTTGTCGTGTATTTAAAAAAATAATAAAAAACATTAAAAAATCATGATCTAAAAAAATCTAGGAAAAAAGAAAACAAACAAACAAACTAACTAACTAACTAACTGAGATAGGATGCATTTGGTGCTACACACCTGATATATCCAGTGGTCTGGAGGCTGAGGCAGGGGGATCACAATTGTAAAGCTTACCCTAGCAACCGAGTGAAACCCTGCCTAAATTTAAAAATAAATAGGCAGTAATAATTTTTAAAAATTAAGAAAAAATTAAATTTTTTTAAATAAAAATTTTAAAAGGACTGAGAATAGTGTTCATTAATAGGGCACCCTGCTTCCAATCCCCAGTTTCACAAAAGGAAAAAAAAGAATGAAAAAAAGTCCTTTCCAAAGTTACAGAAAAAAATATTTTTAAATTTATACATTGTATATGTGAAAAAAAATTCTATTCCTCAAATGACTCCATTAAAGAGAACAAGGAGAAGTGACAGATGAAAGAAACCAATTGCCTCACCTTTAACCCAACTCTTCTAAGAAAGGAGAACAGAGACTACAAGAGAAACGCAGGCAAGAGCCGTGAACAGCCCCTTCAAATGGCAGGTATCTAAATGTCCCTTCATCACAAAGCAATCAACGTCTTTAGAAAGGAGGGACTGCACCATAAAGTCACATTGAACACAAATTGAGACAGTGTTGAACAACATGTGGGGTTATCATGAAGGTCCACAGAAACAGATGTGGACACCTGTCCATATGGGGACACAGCACACTCCTCCAGAGCCTGGTGACAGAGGATGTCCATTTGGTAATAGACAAATAATAAACCATTGAAAATAACCATTTATGGAAGTTAGCCACATTTTGTTTGCCATATTGCATACAGTTTGACCAATACTATGAAACACCATGTCAGTTTTATATAGCTGTCACATAAATGTCACATTTCACATATAAGCATACTTAAATAGTACATCTGCAGAATTTGAAAAAAAATACAAATTCAGATCAGCAAAAGACTGAATTGAACATCCTGGGAATAGATGATAGGACTCCTCATTATAAAGAGAACGGCTTCCCTCAGGTTCATCTATGACAACACCCATCAGAATTTCACCATGGTTTCCTTTCCATTGAAGAAGGGACCAAAGCAAACAGTTTGAAAATTCTCTTGGAAGATTACATCCATATGAAATTAGCCAAGAATTCTGAACTCTAAGAGCAAAAGCAGGAGCTATCATTACCAGGCACTAATGCATGTTATAAAATTATCATATTGCAGTAATTTGAGGACTAAAAAAATTACAAAGCAGAAATTTCATAGATGACTCCATATGTATGTAAATGTCATTTTTATTATGAAGTGCAATGAAAAGGCCTAGATAAATTCCACCATCTCCAGCAGAGGATTTGATGTGAATGAACAGACAACCCAACGTGAAGGGAGGTGTGGGAACTGGAGGCGCAGAGCACTGGTAGAAATCGGTGGCAGGACGTGCGTGGTACTGAATCACACTCCAACATCCCAAAGAAGCACATATTGAGTAGGATTAGGTTTCAAAATTATACCAGAATAGGAGGCTCCTGGATTCCCTTCACACATGGATACACCCAATAAGCACATACTTCTGTTTTGAGTCCCTTTTAAATAAACACGGAGAGACCTATGCATTGGACCACTCAGAAAATCTCTACCATCCAAAGGGCAGGCAAAGTTGGGGGACACGTGGGCATTAGTCCTGCCTTGAGCAAAGTGACACATAATTGGGACAGAATACGCCCATCCAGTGGCACCCAGAGTAGAGGAAGACTGATTGGGGCCACAAATGGAGCACATGGGACACGAAATGACTTGTAGCTGGAAACAGAATTTGTCTGGTGCTCATAGAAGAAAGAGCTGGATATCCACAAGTATCAGGATGAAAGAAAGGGGGTGATTTTCAATGGCTGTGGAGGGTCATGATCTTTATCCATGGGACAATGGCAGAAGGGGAGTGAGGACAAGGGTCCCAGTTTATCCCTAGAAGGGATTTGCAGCATGATCTGCAAACTGTGGCTGCTAACAGCTGAGCTCCTCCCCAGCCAGTCCCCAAGGGTAGACAGGACAAATGCAGTCCACCCAGCAGCCCTGCCTGAGCCCTCTCCCCCCTACCTCAGTAATAACTCCAGGTCTAGCCAGTTTTTTCTGGAAAAAGGATCTCCAGGCACTCAGGGTCCCAACATTTTTCCCCATCTCATGGACTCTGTCCTAACCCACGAAGCTTTGTGAGCAATGGCAACTGCACATGTGCATATCTCCCTGGATCACAAAGGAGGGGGCGTCACATTGATGTCTGAGTATTCCCTGTGCTGCAATCCACACCAGGAGTGCAGCAAAAGGGGCCAAAACCCTGTTTCTTTCTAGAACAGGCTCACACCACCTTCCTGCAGTGAGCACGGAAGCCTGGCTTCTAACAAATTGCATCAGGAATTCAGTCACCGGCCAAGTAGGAGACCTTCTGCAGCTTGACTCCAGCTGTGGGAAAGGCTCCTATCAAATAGGTAAAGGAACTAGTCCTCCAACGACGTGGGTATGGAGAAAGACACCCCCTCACATGGGGCTAGAATATCAGTTTAGTGCAGCCATGTTTTAAAAATAGCATGGAGTTATTTAAAAGCTAACAACCACTCTGGATGTATTTCCAAAGGAACTTGAACCAGTGTGTTCATAAATGGCTGCATGCCCAATGATATTCGAGTATCCACAGGAGTCAGGACAGGGAACTTCTGAAGTGGCTTCTGGATAAGGAGACTCCTCCCAGCCGCAGGGCAGTCACCTGCTCCCCTGAGAAACTTCTTTCCCTAAATGCACCTGCTCATAGGCCCACATGTGGCTCATATGTACCAGACGCTCAGGAGACTCAGATGAGCCAGGTGTGGGATCCCTGTGTCAGGCAGAGCCAAACCAAGACCAGAAAAATATCACAGAGGGCATGAGACCCCTAGGAAATGCAGTCCACAGGGACTTGCTGCAATCAGTTCATAGGACCAGGATAATACATTAATAGTCATGAAATATTCAGCTTAAAAATAGTGTTAAATACCATGGGTCAGTTTTACACGGATGCCATATGCAGGTGGTGTTATGTGTAACTCTGATGCACTAATAAACAATCCAGCATGCTTTACTCTTAATGGAAGCACCCAATCCTAAAATTCATCCACAAAGTTAAATATATGTAAACTTAACCAAGAAACTTTTGAAGTATAAGAGCAAAAAATTATAAGAGAAAAAAATAATAAGAAGTTATTACCTAACGCGTGCATTGTGAAGCTGTTCTGTTACAATTGTCATCAAGGAATCACGACGTCAACAGAGTCCACCCACGAAGCCACGTGGTTGTAAAAATCATGCACTTAATTGCAACAGAAAAGTCATTATCAATGCAACCCTAACCAGGCCAATCTTAGCAACTTAGCTAGACCAGCAGGCAGAATGAACACTAAAAACTACCAGGGAGAGAGCTCAGTGGTAAAGCACCCTTCTGTTAACTACCAAAACACAACAACCACCAAAAGAAATAATAATAATAATAAATAAATAAACTACACAAAACTAGTT